>NW_008795490.1:1161983-1194863 GCF_000699145.1 Aptenodytes forsteri | reverse complement strand
TCTTTCAGTAAAGAAATTTTTCCTTACATCCAATCTAAACCTCCCCTGGCGCAACTTGAGGCCATTTCCTCTCGTCCTATTGCTAGTTACTTGGGAGAAGAGACCGACACCCACCTCGCTACAACCTCCTTTCAGGTAGTTGTAGAGAGCGATGAGGTCTCCCCTCAGCCTCCTTTTCTCCAGGCTAAACAACCCCAGTTCCCTCAGCCGCTCCTCATAAGACTTGTTCTCCAGACCCCTCAAGCATCAAGAGCGTCTGAGCTACATTACAGAAAGCTTTTTGATATATTCTTTAAAATTAAGGAGCCAGTAACAACCGATTTCACCTTTCTGTGTCAGTAATCTATGTTCTTAGTATGCATGCTGCATTTTCCTTCCTTTGTAATTTTTTAATGATTAAAATTACATCAAAATATCCCTGGCTTTGAACATGCATCCTGTAGGTTTGATTTCTGCTCTCAAAATGTTTTCTGGGTTTTTTTTTTTGTTTTTGTTGTTGTGTTTTTGGTTTTGTTGTTTTGTTTGGGGTTTGTTTTTTTTTTTTACAGCACAGTCTAGTTACCACTGTATGCACTTAAAAGACAACAGTACAATTTTGGCCCATTTTATAAAGGTCTTTTTCATGGCAGTTACTTGCTCAAACCCAGAAGCAACTAACAGTGATAGAAACTAATTGCCAGACAGACACAAATGATCACAGAAATTAAGAGTACTGATTTGAAACCTAGTCACAATAGCTTACAAATGAAGAGCAGAGGAAAGAAAGCTGCAGACATTGCCCACTCCCTTACACTGCTGGGCTGAGCTAGTTCCCTTCCCCTGCCAGATCTCCTATCTGCTACTTCTGCTCCTCAGGCATAGGAACCAGTGCTGATCTCAGCATCCACAGCATGCCACATCAATTCAATAGTCTGAATTCTTTTGGGTTCAAGTTTAAAAATGAGTATTTGTTTTCAGTAATAAAAGCAAAACCTTTTGCTGGATGATTCATACCATGCCCTAAGTAAAACATACTAAAATAACTCAACAAATCCAGCTGCGATGGAGTGGAGGGGGCAGGCTCTGGGGTAGGCCGGCCAGTTCCTTAACCCTGCAAAGTCCCGCACGTGTTCTCACTACTCATCGTATCATAGAATTGGGCTTGCTTCCATTCTGCTTGCAAAACAGGCGCCACACTACAGGAGCCTTAATGCACGCAGAAGTACCCTGAAAAACGTGCACCTGGGTCAGAATATTTCTGCAGAAAACCTGCAGGAAAGATGATGACTTTCTAACACAAGAGGCGGCCACGAAAAGCATATTAAGCATGACTCCTGAGTTGGATATTTACAAATTTTATGAACTTAACACAGGATGCCGCTTTGACGCATAGGGCCACTTTTCAGAGAATACATACCAGACTAGGTTACTTTAAAAACAAAAGAAAAATTCAGCATTATAAGTATCGCAACAATGGAGAAATACCAAGGTAAAGCCAATCTATGACCTGTTGTCTACTAAGAGATGACAAAGTAGTACAAAAAGGAGAGTTGCGCAGTGAAAATCAGGGACTTAGGAATGAATACCATAAACACTGAAACCACTGTTCATAAGCTCAAGTGTTTACTTGAGTAAACAAGTGTTTACATCAACATGACAAGCTTATCTAAGATGGAGAAAATTATTATGCAGCTTTTATATGATCTGGCACAGACAGCATGTGTTTGACACCACTAAGTGCCACAAGAAGAGAAGAGACCTTCTGTGGTGGAAATGATAAAGCGATAGAAGAGGAGGTCATCTTCCCTCATCAAGAATCTAGTTTTGCCCCGAAGCAACCTATGTCATTAAATTATTACAATGACTTCTCTGAAGTCCTTTAATAAAGCTTTACTAAAGACATCATTGCTCTTGTCTGTTGCCCGACAAGACACTTCTAGATTTTTTTTTTCTTTTTCTTCCTGGAGAGGAGTATTTATTCTTTAAAAATGAAATTTTCTGCCTTATAATATATTCTGCTTTCCTGTAATAGCATGAAAGTCTAAGGCATTAGAAACAAGTCAGACAGAATAATCAAGTCCCAGAACAGTGGTATCATGCATTCCACAAACATGCTCAACAGCACACTTGAGCTGACTGAACATAGTCTCCTCCAGTCTCTGTCAGGGGGAAAAAAAAAAAAAAAAAATTCAGCTTTTTTACAGAACATGGTGAATACGTGGAAGCAGTCCAAATTTTTCCGTAATTTATTATCTTTGAGGTTAAGTGAATCAGCTGTATGCAAAATCTTTGAGGAAACCTTGTGGTTATGTTCCTTTTTTCTTGGAATCACTGAAGTGTGGGGGTTTTGCTTGAAGCAAGCCAAGTTTATACAGAGAAAGATGGTCAGTCACCAGGATTTAGGACAAATATTACTGTGTCCAGTTCAGAACCACAGAAAAAAGAACAAGTGCAATCCTGGAAAAAACTTTTCCAAAAAATGACCAGGGAATACAGGAGGAGGTCGTAAATGGGCTGATGTATGAACTGAAGACCTTTTGATAGCAACCAAAACAGGATCACTCCATTTGAACAATTTAGATATCATGCGGAAAGAATTGAGTAGAGATGAAGGGAGAAAGCCAATATGGAAAATATGGAGTTTTGACTGTTTTCCTGGAGCAGGGTTTTCCCTTGGTGGGAATCACAAGCAGCAGTCTAAGGGAGCTGGGATCCAGCTACTGCCTAATTTAATGGGTCTTGTGAAAATCCGGCTTTGTTCTCTTCACTTAGTCACCGTCTCAAAATTGCAGGTGCCAATACAACCTTTACTGGCATAGCATCCCTTAGGTCATCTGACATTTAAAGGAAAGGAAGTTTAGTAGTTGTCTGACGAGCCTTCTGGTCTGGAAATTAAGGCTTTGAAGAACAACTCCCCCACCAAGCACGCCTAATTATTAAGAACTGCACCTTCAAAATAAACGAAAGTGCCAGTGAGTAATCAGGAGAGTAATCAGTTCTGTTCTGCTTCCAGACAAAAAATTATTTAAGCAAGAAATTGGAAAGACACCCACAATCAAAATCAGTTCATTGCTCCCCAGTGGCAGTTATCATTTTATTCTATGCGATTTCCTTACTCTTTTCTTTCCACCACAAAAAAATTCCCGCTACAGAAAACACTAGGGAGGCTCCACTGGTAGGAGCATTAACTCGAACAGGACGCCCGTGGCTGGCAGCACATACCCAGGCCAGACAGGACTGCTGAAAACAATAGACTGGGGGTGGTTTCTGCAGTTTTTTCTCAGCCTCCTGCATTTTATAGGTGTCTGTCTTTCCACCACCACCCTCCTTTCTTTGTTTTTTTCCCCTCCCAGTGAAGCAGTGGACATCCTTAGAAATTTCATAGATTTTTACACATCTGAAATAGTAAGATGTTCTTAGTCATCATGTCATGGAACCTTTTGTGGTCCAAAGGCAGGAAGGAGGCTAGGGACTACAACTTGAAAACCAGCAGCTTAGCAGAATGATGTTGCCCAACTCAAATCCAACCTAAAAGGAAAACCCTGCTATTGCTGAGGTCAGCAGAGCCAGACCAGCTTTAACAGAGGGAACTTTTTCAGAGGTGCGTAGAGAAGGTTAACATAGCAAAACCCCACTGACCAGTCTGCACTGGAATACGAAGTGACTTATTGCAATTCCTTCCATCATATGTAAAAGGCTCTGTACCTACAGTTGGTTTCCTCTGTGCAAGACTAACATCCTGTCAAAATTTTCAGTTTGACCATGAAAAAAAAAGTGTAGAGTAAGCATATTTTTTTAAAAAAACATTCTGAAATTGATTTTTCTGCTTCCTTTCTTGCCTTTCAAAACATTTTGGTTATTCCTCATTTTTTAAATCATAAATACCAAAAAACCCCAGCCCCAAACCCATACATTTAATTCGCTCTACATCACTGCATGCAATGAAGCAAAGATGCTGGAACATGATAAATACACCTGTTTGGCTTATTACCCAGTCAACTGAACCCTGGAAACTTCATTAAGGTGTAATTCAGTTTTGTTTACCTACCAGTTTTATACTTCTAACACAATTATGAGAGAAACTGGCACACATAAGCATAGTTATTGAAAACTTACTGGTAATTCTGTGTATGTAACTTATGTAAAAGTACCACTGGAATACAGATATGAAGGGTTTGGATAACAGTAGGTTCTAAACCAATGCAGAATATACATCAAAGTAAGATTCTAAATGAAGAAAAATACCTTTATGAAAACAAATATTAAAGAATACTGACTTTCTGTATACTTATCAGTTTGCCCAAATCTATTAGTGCGTATATTTATATGCTTGCCTTTTAACATACTCAAGACTAGAGCACTAACTTGTTCCATAGATAAATTTCTTAGGAAAAATGTCCACATTAACTGTATTTGTTACATTCAAACACACTGAAATGTATAATCATAATTCATAAATAAGAAATTCAAAAGTTTCAGTGGTTTGGTTCAAATAAAAAAATAAAAAAATAAAAAAGTTCTGATATGACCTCATCTATCCAAATTATGTGATGTATAGCAAGCACTATGACAGAAATATTGCAGACATTGGGTTTTCGCAGACGTTGGGTTTATCGGTGATATTCCTGGTGCTTTTTGCTTTTGCTTCTATCCTCTAATGACAGACTTTCCAGCCTATAATTCTAAAAGATGAAAGACCCATTTTAATGAATGTTTAGAAACGTTGGCTAGATGAAATTGACTATTTGATAATGAAAACTCTTGGCTCAAACTGCTCTCAAATAAGGAGAAAAATCCTTCCATCTTACAAACTCACAAGGACAGACCTAGGTGGTCTGACATACGGAAGTTCATAATCTTCCTACTACAAGCACCCACGTTGTGTATTTGTCCTATATACATATCAAGCAGTTGAATATTTTGTTCTGAGACTCTTGCTGGGAAACTTTTTCTAACCCCCAGTTGTTAGACATTTGCATCTAATCTTCACTCTGGAAGTCTTCCATGACCAGTTCACACCAACTTTTTTCTTGTACTGGCCTTTAGCACCCAGAAGTCTTCGTAGCCCACTATATACTGGCCCCAGCCCAACGCACCTACAAACAGCAGTCTTATCCTCTGCACTGCTAGTTCTCAGCCCCTTTCTAGTCCTCCGAGATCCTCCTCGCCCTTCTCCAAGATCTTTGCAGGTTCAGTCATCCTTTCTGCACCTGACAGCAGCACACCACCTGCCCAGTTACCCCTGGTGAGAGGCTGACTGCTGTCCTGGTTTCAGCACGTGCAGCAGAGAGGTGCAGGCAGGACAGGGGAAGGTGCACGCTAGGCTCCTCCTGCAAAGATAGGAGACTCCAGAAGACAAAGCCACTCCGAAATCACAGATCCTCTCCAAACTGTGTGGTTAAGCCTTGCTTCAACACACCTTATACAGAAAGGTAACAAACAATTCAAAATGTACAGACAGGTGTTTAATTTTATTGGATGTTTTGTCAATAAACTGCTTTATTACTACTGGAGGCGGGGGGTGGTCGTGGTGGTGGTGGTGTCAAATCAAGTAATAAAACCAGCCCCAACAGGTATTTTCCTGTGCTCAAAGGAAAAGCAGATATGCAGCTCTTTGTCAAGACAGTGCAGAGAAAACCTAATGACCAAAAAAATAAGATGCCATTAAGCCAAACTATTTCAATTTTATTTGAATGCATTTCGCTATAAGAACAAAGACTGCGAGCGATCTCTGCAGCCAGGTAGCTCTTCACTAAATGCAATTCAAAGCCCCATTAATCTGTTCTTCATCTTCACTCTACTTTTCAGCTGGTTCTCAAATTCTGTTTTCTGGTATCACATAGCAAGTGGACACTGATTAAATATGGGGTCTTTTTTTTCTCCTCCTCCCCCCCCAAAGATTTTTATCTTACCTTCTGCCACAAAGTGTGCCAGATATTTCGTAATGACTTCTATTCTTAATTTCCTTAGCAAGATTTACCTTAACAAAAACGCAGTCAGTTCTATAAATACACACAGTACTATGTTTCTTGGTGCCTTTTGGGGTGTCCCTGGGAAAAATTCTCCTCCCAAAATGTATGGTCAAGCAATACTTAAAGCTAGGCAACTACAAACAAAGCTGTTCAAAATTTAAGGGGCAAGTAGGGAAAAGCTCACAGTTTGACAGCTAAACTGCCACCCACTGAAGTCACACAGACAAAGACTGGTCTCCCTCTTCAATTCCTAACTGGCTAACATGAGAAGAATAGTGGAAACTGTGTCAAACTACTATGGCTGAATACAAAAAGGATCAGTGTAGCATAGAAACTAGCAAGTTAGAGAGTAGTTAGAAACATCTGACATTTGGAAACGAGATAGACTTAATGACATTCAGGTAGCATATTTAGGAAACTGCCTGTGGCAGGCTGCATTAACAACTATCTTTGAAAATTAACAGAGAATGAATGAAAATCTGCAAGTAGTTATCAAACACCAACACTCTTAAACTGGAAACAGAAAAATGTTGCAGTAAGCCAGGGGGATGCAGACTGGCCACCACTGGAGATCGCCAAGAGCAGATTAGGCAGGCATCTGCCAGGAATGACCCAGGTGTTGCCACGCTGCTTTAGAACCGATGGGCAAATTAAACCAGCTCTTATTCCAGCCCTATTTCTTTTTAATGATTTTTTTTCTTTTTCTTTTAATCAAGCAAACTTCCCCTGGGTGTTGTTCTGGGTCCTATCACTCAATATTCTCATTCATTACTTGAAAAAATGCATTAAAGAGCACTGGTATTAAATTTGATAACAATACCAAATGAAGGGATTTGACATCTGCTGAAACTCTGGGGCGAACCCAGAAAGATACTGATCAGTTAAAGAAATGGTCTGAAAACACAAGATGCAATTCAGTAAAAACAAGCATAAAGACTTTAACTCGGGTAAGAGCAACATCTTCATAAAAGCAGAATGGAAACAAAGAGGAAATTGCAGAAAAGAGTGTGGGGAGAGATGATGGGAGGTGAATACCAATTCCCTTCTTTTGGATCTCTTTGAGCACTCCGTGAAAACTTTTCAGGAAGATCTTTCCACTCCAGCTGAACATACAGTGATAGTTTCACTAGCTTGGCAAGAAGTGTGTTTTAATTGATTGTCATATGAAGAAACTTTTTAAGGCTTAGGGTTACTCCATTTCCTCCTTTTCTTCCAGAACGATAGATAGGCATGAGAATATTTGCAGGCCATTTGCCTTCATTTGAGAAAACCTTTCTGCCTCTACCCTGCAGAATGCATGACACATAGGAAGAAATTCTGTGGGACAAAAGACGGTGGCAGGGCCATGACACTTCCCCTTCTCAAAGCACACGCTCTCCCCTGCACGGAAAGCAGCACACCAAATGCAGCACATCTGAAGTACAGGACTGCCGCTCCACAGATAAACCTTCTCTCTACAAGGCTCTCCTTACCAAAGTGACGACAATTTAAAGGTGGGGTTGAGGGCTGGAGAAAGGACATAATGATGAAGCTTCAATGAAGACCCTGTCACATGCGAGGCCTCTCAGTCTCACTTCACTCTGCCATTCAGGCTACAAACTCCAGGGAATCTGTATCTGACCAGACACCTCCTCAGATGATACCAGTCTCAAGAGTCTCCTATTACATCAATACCAGACATCAGCTCTGCTCTTTTGCATGACGTTTTTCCAGAGAAAAGGATTTTAGTATCTAAACTTAACCCAACTTGCAAGCTTTATTCCTGTCCATTGCACTTACGCAGATATTTTCAGATACATCTCTCTCTTTTCCCCCTGCACAGGCAATCTTGGAAAACAGCAAGTCAATGAATTTTGGAAAACACCCAGCTGGCAAGTCACCAGTTATTCAAGGAAGACTTTTATTACTATTATTAGTATTATTAAGGACTACGCTGCAAATGCTGTCGAGAATGGGTTGTTTGCTGGGTGCTTGGTTTGAAGTTCCTGTCCCTGGAGGCACATTTCCCAGTAGCTGCCTAGGTCTGTGGTCTGACCCCAGCAGCACCTTCCTAGTGGAGAAGAAACAAACACGCTTCACAGACAATTGGTCACATAAAGCTCTAAAGAATTACTCATATTTTTATCGTGCTAAAGCCAAATGAGTTTTCCTTGCATGAGATTTTCACAACATCTCTCCAGTCATATGGTTGCTACGATTTTGTCACACTTCTTTACAGAGGCAGCTGCATTTAGGATAATGGACCCCCCGTATGAGGTAGCCTGCAGGATCCAGCTGTATGTCTGTATGGTTTTCCACTTTTTTCACAGTTCAGGCCCTCTTTCTATCTGACCTCAAAAAGTACGACTGAAAATAAAAAAAGAGCTTTTTACAAGTCTGTCTCCTTTTCTGCCTCTCTACCATTTTTTTCGTGCCATGAGAGAATCACTGTAAAACTCTTCCCTATACTTATATACCTCTTGAAAAGCAAGAGCACTCTACGTAAGAAGTGGCAATCTTTGTATTGCTTTCTTCTCTGAAGATAAAATTTTAAAAAAATTACAAATTGTTTAACCATTATTAGCTTCCCATCCTCAAAAGGCTTAACAGGCACAAAACTGGAAGTAGCATTTCTTACTAAGGTCTGTCAGAAGCCTGTAACTGCAAAACAGAATATGTAAGTAGGTCAGATAAGGAACATACTGTACCTAAATGAGCTATTTCTTCTTTATGACACATTAGCATAAAGTTTTATTAATCTCTATTACAAAAAATACAAAAGCTTCAGATGGTTTTCTAGACTTCAATATGATTTAATACAAATATTTTCCATTACTATAAATGCTTTGGCTAAACTGCTCAATTTTCACACTATCCAGATACTGGCTTCTGTTCATGAAGACATTTTAACTCCTTTCTACCCATGTCTCAAACAGACTTATTTGAGTGACGAAAAGACTTTGCAGTGCAAGTGTTTTGTATTTTAGGAACTTCTATATAGAAACTGCATGTTTAAAAATAAGAGGCAAGATTTAGCAACCACAGAGCATTGGACTTGGCTTAAATCTGCCTCTCCATTTCAGCACCCTTTCATCTCCTGCAACTGTAAAAGGACGGGATTAACCCCATTCCTGTCATTCCAACCCCTTGCAAAACCTTCTACTTCAGATTCCAGCCTTTACTGAGAAGAGAGTCGTTTTAGTACATGGAATAAATAACTTAAAACTCAATGTTTCTGAAAGAATTTTCTTCTTCTACAAAGCACTGCAAGTGCCCAGCACAAACATCATGATTTCTAGAAAGATGACTTTTCCTGCCTTCTGCCTCATTTTCCATGATCTTAAACAAGATTCGTACCCATTTTTGTACCAGCGCGTGATTTGTTAGATTGATTCGTAAACATTCTGTAGGATGCCCTATGAAAAAAAATAATTGAATGGATTGTTATAACAACTTTTGCTCTTCAAAATCCGATGCTGTCCTTACTACTGAAGCCTAAGACCCACAATGCATACACAAGGCTTACCTGTATGAAAGAGACAACACAACCCTCATGACTTTCATCAACTCATAAACGTATCCAGCAATAAAGATAAATACATACTGATGTTTTTTCCCAGATTGTAAACAGCAAAGATTTGGCTATCAATTATCAAGCATTTAGTATGCTTTCAATTTTCAAGTTTGAGTGTAAACATTTGGAAGACAATGGACACACAAAGAGTTTTCAGATGTCTTGATTAATTCTTGCAGCCTTAAGCTCTCCAACAACTAAAACAGTGTCTCAAAAACATCAGCAATGACAGATTCTGCATTAACATCTTTATGTTAAAAAGGTAACTACACTGGATGCAGTGTCATACAACCACACAAGTAGTCCAAGTTTCATCAACCTCAGCAGAAGTCTTCAAATTGGCATTATTTCTCTCATGCGCTCCACCTGTCCCAGAAAGATTTGCACTTTCTATATATACTGCTAACCTAACTGGTGAGGAATTCAACTCGATGGAGGTACTAAGAAGGTCTAAAATGCATTTTGACTCACTTGGATAACTTTGTTTATTTAGCACTGCTCTTGGGTGCTTTGACCGCACTTATGAACTCTGAGATGCAAACATTCACTACTGGTAACAATTACCTAGGCGTGCTCTTTCTTTTTATATCATTTTCCTGTGTTTTATTTAGCTTGGCAAACCACATCAGGATGTCACCACTAAGATGTGGTAGTTTAATAGATCTCTGACTGCCACTCACCAGCCCTCCTGCAGACCATGTTTCTTACAAGAGACATCTTAAAATACATGAAAAACATCTGTGCCATGCAGACTATCACCATATAGTAGCCATTATCTAAATTCAGCTTCTCAGCGTACACATGCATTAAGAGCATTTTTTTACTGTATCTACATATAACTATATAAATATATATCAGCAACAATCTCTGCTTTGCTTGAATGGTTGGAAGACTCCTAACCAATATGAAATCAGTTGTTAAAACAAAGGTATTCATATTGGCACGTACTACAGGGCATTATAACTTAGATGTATTATTGCATTATATTATTAGGTGGTGTATTATTTTTAGGACGTGCCTTTCAGCCTTCTTTGTAAGAGTAATAATGCTTTTCTTAATGCCAGAGCTTTATGGCAATACTTTTAAACTTTTGCTAAAAGGTGAGAATAGGCTTTTTGTTCTAATTATATAGCAGGCATAGTGGTGTAATTCTACAACATTTCACAGGGTCATTTCAGTGACAGTATTTCATTTCTACAAATTTCCATTGAGCTTGGCTGAGATACAGAGTAAAGAAATTGCAGCATACTGAAATTAACGTTCAGATACATGAAAAATGCAATTCTTCATCCTTTATTCTGTATCAGATTCTACGTTTCTCAGAAAGATGACATCTGGTCACCAATAATGATAGAGAAATCTACCTAGAGAAATTTAATCTAGAGAATTATTTACTGTTTTACATAAAAAAGCTTGAAGACCCTCTAGAGCTAAGCCAGGTTACTGTTTAATTTTATCTAACTGCCAAAGGCAGCAGTTGTTAACATGAGTTTATGGAAGGTTCATGATTAACAACTAAACACAGGTTCTTCTCATTTTCTTATAGCTGAGAAAGCAAGAATACAAGAAAACCCTCATCTTCTACAAATTTAATACATAAGAAGTATTTTCTCCCCTATTACAAAGTTTATAGAGTTGTGGGTTTCCGTGTATTAGAAGCTTAAATACTAACTTACATGTAATTACAGCTCAGTTTACTCTTACGCACTATATGTTTCCTTAAGTAAAAACATTCTTACAAGGCAAGATCATCCAGATCGAGCTCATTAATTTTCTTATGGCTTTGTCTGTCTTCACATTGGGTTTCTGTCCCTTTACCGCAGAGGCTCTCTGCAGTAAGTAATTACAGAAGTACAGTAATTCTGAAGTTAAAATTACTGAGTCCCCCAGTCAGCAACATATCACAAAACTTACTTCTCCTAAGTGAGCCCCATTTAGCATGATTGGCAGTCTTTACTCAGGAGATGTATAATGGAGATGTGTTCACACAAGCACCACAGAAACAAAATCAAATCTCATTCCACGTATTGAAGTGTTCACTGCTCGCAGGTTTTGCCTTCCCCCCCCCCTTTCTTTAATGCTTATGTTTTAAAGCCATCTAACAGATTGGATACCTTGCATCTTGAAAGAGGCCATTTTCAGAGAGTAAATGCTCAAGATTTTTCTGAAGCCAGGTACCTAAAAAAAAAAGGAACCTAGCATCTCTAGACATAGAAACAATGGTCTGCAGTGTAAAAATCATCAGGACAGACAGACAAGTACGTGGATGGTGCCTGCAGTACCGGTATTAGTTACTCATGGAGAGTTTAACACTCTGTGGATTGTCTGATCCAAAGACAGAGGGTACTTTCTGATGAATACTGAACTCTCTTTTGAATGGACTCTTGTGAGAAAGGGATTCTATTTCAAACAACACCCAAAAAGCAGTATAATGCCAAAAAAACAAATTTATTTCAATCTAAATGCAGCCTTCCCACTTTAAAAGAGTGCATTCGACTGAACTGCACTGCCACAGCAGCAGGCACGCTCAATTTGCTACCCTGCTATGAAGGTGAAATAACCCTTCACCAACGGTTGTAGCAGATTGCTCAGAGCTTCAGTGTCTTTGGCCTGACAACGCTCTAGGCTTTGGGACATGTGTCAGGACTTTTGTGGCATTATTGTCCTCTCTAGCCCTCAAAAATTTATCTCAGACTTCCTACCACAAGTCATTTTGTTCCAAGTCTTGACGTCCTTATGGATCCGCTATCAGCAGCTCTCATGCTATGGTCAGGCAGAGCATCAGCTCCTCAGCTCCCCTAACTCCAAACAAAATACAGCTGTGAAAATACTTCCTCTCCGCTGCAACTTCACACAAGCCATTTTGGAGGTCTCTACTGCTTTCTTCTCATTTCCCACAGCAGTTTCCACTGTATTACATTATTTACCAATCAAGAACCTTCCAGAAATTATTTTTGTCAAACACTAAGAAACAACGTAATTCCCCTAGCCACTTTCTCAAAAATAGTACATTTTTTTTACTCAAATTTAAATAAATAGTTAATTAAAAAAAAAAAAAAATCAGCCTGAGACTGACTTCTGGCACTGAAAAATATACCAGCCCAAACTGTTGAAAATTAGGGAGCTGAAAATGGGACCTTAAGGAGGTACAACTGGGGTAGAAACTTTGACAAAGTCCTGTGGCACTGAGATTACCAATATTCATATTTCAGAAGACACCAGTGTATTCACTCAGGCTGAAATGTGAGTTCGCAGCCAAGGCACAAGCAATAAAGTGCTTCAAATGACTCAACTGGGCCCAGAGCTCCTACTCCCATGCCAGGCAGCTTTCCTCCCTTCCTTGGAATCCTTCCTTAAAGTAGACAAAACAGCATCACCTCAAACATCTCTAATAGCAATTTTTTCTTCAGAGTGATCTTAAAATCCAAATCATTGTTTGACATATTTTGTAAGAGCCATTATAGAAGTAAACTGATCTAAAAGCCCTGCGAAGGGCTACTTTAGCACAGTAGTTACTGCAAAGCCATGAGACCAACTGTTGAAGTAAGTTTTACACCAGCAACACTTGCAGGATTGAGCCTTCAGATTAGCACCTCTTTGGAAAGAAGATACAGCCTTCTGGCACACTCATGTAGGGCCCAGCCCTCACTAACTTCACCATTAATTAAAACACATCAAGTTTCCAACATCACTGAGAGTTTATTATCCATTTATTTAAGCCCAGGACTTTACATACTCTTACACTTTTTACTCTTTCTTTAGGATGTAAACAAGCATTGCATTCAGCCCCTAAGAAACCCTGAAATATGCTGCCATTGTAGTTCATGGAAACTTAAAAGAAAGAGGCATAAATTCGATGCTGTCAGCTGGAACATGTGGCAAGCGAGCACAAACAGGATTTTGCACAGGCAGCTATATTGAGGCTCATATAAAACTACACAATTTTAGAGCAAGACAGACTCCCACATACCACCGTGAGTGGAAACCAGGGTAGTTGGGTTGCTTTTGCTTTCTTTTTAAAACAAAATGGCCTTGCACATGAATCACAGCAGGAAACCAGTGCACCCACCCCCCAAATAAAACCAAAAAAGCCTAAAGCTCGACAGTAGAACCAGAAAGGCCAGCTTTGCCCTCATACATCATTTTTGGTTTTGACTTTTTTGTTGCTTCTCTCCTTCCCCCTCACCCGCTATTTTAGAAGTGTGTCTTTATTGTAATGGAATCATAGATTATGCTACCTATAATCTCCATAGGAAGAAAAGCAACTTAGCACTTGATTTATCATGTCATATTAAGCTACTATATTTCTGCTTGGGCTGGGAAGGATGCCAGCAGGCTCAGTATACCCTCTTCCGCCACCTTCGGTCAAAGAAAAGATTTCAGGGCCTTCTGCTTCTTTCTAACACTCAACAAACCGTAGTTCTGATTATATTCTCCCTTTTTATTACACAGCTGAATGACAGGATACATTTTCACCATGTATTCTCATGGCACTCACCAAATGTTTAGTCAAATTTTAAGTATCACGACTGAAAGCTATTAACTAACAGAAGTTATCCCTTACGAATTCCCCAGGAGAAGAAAAACCAAACAAACATGGATATCAGCACCTCATCACTGACATGGCAAAGTCTCAGCCCTACGCTGCAGCCTCTTGGGCTACTCTGGCAGGTGGGCTGCTGCAGGTACACGGACCCAAGGAAAAACCCAGACCCCATGCAAAATGCCAGCCTTGTTTCAAGGGGTTGGGCCACGTCCTCAACCTCTTCCACCATCACTGCTGAATCTGGGAGCACTACCAGCAACAGCAGGACCACTTCTTTTAAGATAAACGTCTACAGAGCCTAAGAGACTGTGTTCACAACTGCCAACGTCCACAGCTCCCTAGAATCGCAAGCCTTGGTTTAGACTGTAAACACATTCAAAGTTACTGCGGGAGCTAACACAGAAAAAGGGCAGTGAGGATGAGTCCCAAGAAATGTTGAGCGAAACATTACAGCATCAGGTGGACCCCTCTCCTCTTTTACCAAAAGTGAACTGGAAAACAAATATTAGTAAGCTGAATAGTTGTTAAAGAGTTTTTGGACTTCTGTAGTTTGTTCTCCAACTTGTAGATTCAACAGAGCCAACCCAATATGTTGGCTGACATCGGTACCATTGCTGGGGCTAAGGCAGACGATGCACAAGAAACAAATAGGTTATAACATCACATTAGCTAACTGTGCTCTAGCCACAAACCACAAGGAGAAAAACCCACCAAAACAAAAACACAAAACAAAACAAAACCACCATTTACCTAGGGACTCCTGATGTTCATTTCTCAACCGTTCTGCAGAACAGATACTCGGGTCATCAGAACCCAAATGAACTTTTAAAATACTTTCTGCTGGAAGCCAGCGCTGAAATCAGTGGAAACTTTTCCAGCTACTTAAGTTTTGGTTACACAGAATAGTTTCTCCTCTGAAAGAGAGATTTCCTGCACAGACCCAAGCTGTTATTAGGTTTCTGACACTTCACTTTCCATGCAATATTCCGACAATATTAACACAAAAATACCAGACAATCAAGGCACTCCTTCCAAAGCATGCATGCAGGCATCTGTAAGTGCACAAGCGGTTTCACACGCAAATAAAAAGTGACTCTGAAACTTCAAGAAGTTTAATGTGTTTAAATTACTCTATATGACGTAGTTAGTCAGCAACAGCTTCGCCCAAACAGAATAGGACAGCAATGTCAGAAGTAGTTAGGGTAGGTTGGGAAATGTGATTTCATAGCATAGCTAAGATCTAGGAATAAATTAGTCACTCAAAGATCACAAAGGGGAAAGTAGTTTTACTCCTCCCAGCTGCTGACCAATATCCTGGAGGAGCTACGGTTTCTGTTAAAACCATCACAGGGAAACAGGCATTTTACAGCTTCAAAATTTGTTTTCAGTACAGAAATAAGTGAAGGCAGTTCACACTTTTCAGGAAACTCATAAAGACAGCACATAAATGTCAGAAACCCTGTTAGTTGTCTTCACTGATTAGAAAATTTCTGCCATTACAAATGGAAGAATATCTTCACGTCTAACATAACACTGTTTTCACACAGCTGAAATTATAGTCTTTTTTTTTTTCTTTGCAATCTGGCACGCAACCTGCTTTTGACTTGACTTCCGTTGTTAATATGCTGTTTAGTACTCAGAACATTATGCAATTTTGGCATTTTGACTATTTTTCTGCAGTTATGCCAGTTCCATATTTATCCACAACTGACCTGTTATTTACTGTCAACCTAATTTTTCTAGATTGTTCTGAAATGCATCTCTGCTCTTACTGGCTTTTACAAAATCTTTACTTCAGAATCATCTGCAAATATAATCAAAATGTTAACTCTCCACTTTCTAAGCATTAAAGCAGATGTTGCACAAAACCAGAGTACTGATCCTTAATGGACACCTTCCTTAACGTGTACATATGCCATTATAGCTTAGCACCGTGGTATATGAAAAATATTATACTCATTACTATTACTCTCATCAATAAAGAATATGTGCTAATGGACAGTGTGGGTTAAATGAGGACCTCAGCAGTGCCGCTTTCCCTTCCGAGCGGGACCAGGAAGTGTTGCACCACCCGCTCCACGAGTGGCATTCAACATGACCTCTGAGCACTGAACCACTGTAGCAAGACCGTCATTCCCAACACGCAGCAGTCACCCTCCTGCTTCTCGGCACACTGTGTAAAGCACTTGAACAGTAATGTTTTTTATGGCTGATAGCAAACTGTGACACTACACACGATGGTGGTTTTAAACTTGAATTAGTTTATGACTGAATCAGCAAATGCAGCTTTGAGTGCTCCAAAACTACAGTGTGGCACGTATGAAATTATTCATTGAGATATAATTCTTTACTGTATTTTCGTTTCTAGCAGCCCTGAATTGAAAACCATGCATTTTGGAAGTAGGACCCCTGATAAGCTGATTACTGCAGAGACTTCTGGTTAAGTGTTAAAGCAAGAAAGGAGACACAGGAATTACAAGCTGTTTTGAGGTATTCTTTTTTCTCTTTGTTTCTATGGAAACTGAAACCTGTTTGCCTTCTCTTCCTTTACTGTATTTTCGTTTCTAGCAGCCCTGAATTGAAAACCATGCATTTTGGAAGTAGGACCCCTGATAAGCTGATTACTGCAGAGACTTCTGGTTAAGTGTTAAAGCAAGAAAGGAGACACAGGAATTACAAGCTGTTTTGAGGTATTCTTTTTTCTCTTTGTTTCTATGGAAACTGAAACCTGTTTGCTTTCTCTTCCTACTACTGCTGCTTTTAGAAAAACTCAAGTACATTCACATTCTCATTTAATCTCTTGGTTTTACTTTAGCAGAAATCCCCATTCTGCAAAATACTTTAACAAATAATACTTCTGGTGTGACGAGAGCATCCCATACTGAACAGTGGGAGAGCTGTGCTACTGCTGCTGATCCACTTCTTCCTAAACTCCTCCTGATTCGGTCATTCACCTGATCAGCAACAACAGCTGAAAACAGTACAGAGAGAGAAAACATTCAAAGCAACAGCTGAATAACTCACTACCACTCAATGATATTTGAGATTTTGCCAAATTCAACAGAAGGCCAGCTAAATTACTCTTCCAGTATACTCCATCATATGCTTACATTTCCTGTAAACACTTTAGCCATGACAATTCTGCACCTTCTTCAACAGTTAGGAATGCCATTTTAATGCAATAACAACAAAGAAAAGCTCCGAACAACCCCAACCATACAATATTTAAGAACGACAGCCTTCGCTCAAGCGCTACAGATTCAGTTGCGACACAAACCAAACCTCCTGACAGCCTCTGTCATGGCAAGCGCACAATGCAAGCCAGGTGGGCATCGATTCAGCCTTACAGTCCCATCAGCACTTCAACTGCCACCCTACTCAGCACAGAAACTGAAGTCCCTGGCTGAGCTGAGCCATCACGCTCTCCTCCAAAGGGCCTGTTACAGCTTCCCCACCAACCCCTGCACTAGCCAAACCCCGCAGGGCCCCAGCTGGCAGCCCCACAGCAGTGTTTTGCAAGCCTGGCTGCAAGGGATCCTTGTGCAAGGCCACCATGGAAAACCTAACGTTCCTCATGCCCACAGGTAGCCCGACAGGAATTTCTGCCTCACATGGAGGCACCACGGTCCTGCAGTAACTCTCAGACCTGCAGCCATGGTGAGTCTGCCACAGCCACACAGGCAGCCACAGAGGTAATTAATCTGAGGAAGGCTCTTCAGGGTAACAAGCCCTCTGGCTAGTAGGCGAGGCCAAGGTACACATGCCACTGGAGAGCATTAGCAAGCATGTAATACATGTACACAGTGGCTGCTGGAGTTACGGAACAGTCCATAAAACAATCTCCCCGTGCACAGGGCAGACAAGCATCCTGCCTGAACTGCAGCTGGTGTCATTTGCACACCTAAAGCTTCCAGAAATCTGACTGAAACATTTTCTTTTCGGTGTCCAGAAGACAAGGAATACTCAGTTTGCAACCACCTGCAAACACGTGGACCTAACCGAGCTGCCCACTGGAGTGCCCACTGCAGAGGCAAGAACAAATGCCAGCCTCCAGCGAGGCACTGGTGCCGCCATCAGGAGGCTTTCCTCTCCCACCCTGCCACTTTCTGCCTCATTTGGGACCAGTCTTACACTGGCACCTGATGAAGCCAAGGGCAGCCTGCCTCCCCGCATCACTTATGCAACACAGAGTCCCGCACCTATTCTCCAGCTTCTCTACTTATGCTCCAACACTTTCAATATATGCTGTCTCCCCATTTTCCTTCCTTGGTCCTTGGCAGTGGTCCTGACAGCACACCGCGCTGCCCAGTGACTGCCTGGGTGGGCACAGGAGATCTTCTGCTCTCGTTGACCTTCCCAGGTTGACAACTAATTAAGAAGGGTGACTACTTTTCATGAAAACAGTGAGGGAAACATCATCAATATTTTAACTATCAGATGTCTGCAGCTTCACATGGCACTATTACAACTAAACACTCACTTTTACTCACCTCCTTCCCCCAGCCAAACCATTATTTTCACAATGTGGTATCAATTCTGACATCAAGTCATGTTACAAAGAAGGTTAAAGCAAATTTTTAAAACTGACATTATTTTCTGCAATCTAAAGACTGCAGAACCTGTGAACAACTTTGCGCATGTTCCTTCTACAGTTTTATAATCTACTGAGACTTGTAAAAACAGTGAACATTTATTTTGAAACACTCTCAAGCTAGACATAGAAATTACAGCTGCAAACACAACCTGTTTTTTTACTGAGCAGAAAAAAGGAAAGCAAGACAATACATACAGACAAAAGCTTGATATTGTGTTACCCAGAAGGTTTCCAGTACACGTAAGAAACAATTATACAACAAGAAACAAAGAAATTAAAACTAAAAAAAAAACCCCAAAACTTTTTGCTGAACCAAAAAGTATCCTATTTTTGTGTTTAATTGAATGTTCTCCAGACAAGACATCTGAATTCAATTAACAGAAGTTTTGTTTTGGGGTTTGCATTTTTTTTTAGTGGTTTTGTTTTGTTAAGTACTGAAAATTTAACTATGTGAACTCATTGTTGAATGTCAGGATCACAGGATGGTAAAAGCATAAACCAAGTTTTAAATAGCTCCTTAGGAAAAGCTGTGTGCAAATAAACGTGGAATGTGATCACACTGAAATACTGCAGTGAGATGTGCAATAGTCAAGCCATTACTAATTCATATATTCTGAATTTCGGTAGTTGTTTATCCTCAAAGTCTTGAGCATACAGATGATGTGCTAATTTTTTCCCAACTGTCTCATTTTAATGACTTTTCTTCAGAAGATAGATTAAGGTTCTTTTTGTTCCTGGTAATATAAAGGCCACTCAAATAAATAAGTAAACTTGAAAAATGCACATAATTAAGAGTTCTTTTTTGCCTAATATTTCCAGATATTGTTTCACAACTGATACGCGGAGATCAATACACAGAAAGTTTTGATGCAACAACACAGAAATAGTCAGTAGCTTCTTTCTGCTGTCACTCGTGACAATTTGTGTTTCTCTGGACACACAGCCCTGGTTGTCAACTTTCCAATTTTTATTTGAAGTATGTCTCATAGGCAACCTACAGGCTGGGCTTGACCTACAGGAGGCTTCCTTTGCCATCCTTTAAGAGGTGTGAATGACCACACCAAACTTACACAACTCCCCCTCCAAAATCTGCCAAGATCCTGATGGATCACGATCCCGATAACGCCCAGGACAGAGCGCTGCTGTTACAAGACACTGAGGAGCAGAGTGGACTATTAGGTCTGCAAGAACATGCACTGAAAGCCATGAAATCCTGAACACCCACAAAAACCCACAGCAGTATTAGACACAGCACATGGGAGGAAGATGGAATAGTCTTGCTAAAATATATTAAAATGGAGGCAGGCTGCTACTGCCAATGAAAGAGAGAAGCAGTTTGGGGAGGGGGGGTGGATTTTAGCTGCTGATACAGTCAAGCCAATCAATACAGATAAGATATCCATTTCAGACATTTTCAGACACTGAATAGTTTGTTAACAGATCACAACAGACTCTTCTCCCAGCCTCTTTAAGGGTGCTACCCTGGCTGACATGTGCTATATAATATTCTGCATCATGAGATCCTTCCTCCTCCAGAGGCTGTACATACAGAGATGTCTCAGGTTGTTGTGCCTTGCACTGGAGCACAGGAGCCATGACTATTCTTTTCTTATAAAAAGAAAAAAAAAAATCACTATTCTCCTTTCTAATGTCTGACAAAAATATACCAAAAGATTAGTTTGCACCAGATCCACCTTCTTTTCCAGAAGTATTTGTTCAAAAACAAGAGCTGAGACAGAAGTACAGATCTCAGCAAGCAGAGGGTGAGAGCAAGAAGCCTTCCAGCACTGTCCACGTGAATACTTTCCTTTGCACAGCTTGAGCCCATTAGCTTCTTTTGTTGTCTCTACACTGTCCAATAAAAGTAACTAAATCCAGCCTCATTTGTAGTATCCCGTTATTTAAAAATGCAGGCATTTATGCCTCTCTCTACTCCAGCTTTAACAAGGCAAGTTTCCTTGGATTAATAAACTGGTCATCCTATTAGATCTCCAGCTTTACGGGAATAAAAGGCTGGGTTATTACAAGGGTGGGGATGTGCACCTTGTGACCTATAAGTCCTCTGTGAAATTGTAAACACAGCACAAAGTCCACAACAAAATACTCAAACCACACAACAATATCACAATACCTATCAGCCATAGTAAACCCAACGCTAATTTTAAGGCATTATTTTTTTTCTCCAAAGTAGCAAATGTCAGTTTCAAAATAAACAGATTCAAAATTTGAGAAACTAGTTCACACTCTCTGTAACCAAAGCACACACATTCGAATGAAGTGATCAAGCATTACAGAACATCATTAACTTCCATGTAAAGCTGGGAAGAGACACTATACCATTTCTTTTGAGGTGTTTGTGCGAGAAGCAGCTGTCATCTCTAACTTCAAAACAATCGTTTCTGTGCCTCGGGTCACAGTTTCAAATGACAAAACATTTCTTTCCAAATTGTTACCTATCACATCTGACTTAACAACACATTCACAAGAACAAGTATGTTTGTTTTTCTAAAACCATTCTATATATAAAATTAGCTTGTTTAGTGACATTCCGGTGGTGATCCCAAGCAAAAGCACTCTTCTAGTCTATCTTGGAGCAGATTACCAGCTCACAGCTAACACTGGTAATGCTGGGCATATGCATGTTACTCCTGACACGTGAAAGCCTAGGACTAACTGCAATACTGAGGAAGAGCAGCTGGGATTATTCAGTTATGACAGAGGGCTAGTCTCCTATTTTTCCACTAAGGAATATAGGAGGAAAGAATCATCACTCAGCATTTTCAGTCCTGTTATTCAAAACATTAAGAACAGAAGTATAAAAGGCTCAGCTACTGTTAGGAGAAAAGACTGACTGCCATCCATTTGAAGAGAGCCCAAGTATTGCAAGGCCAATGCAGAAACAGGGCACTAACACTGATGTTGATATTTGGCGCTGGTTTAGAATTGTTCGGAAATATGCAGTGTTTTGGGGAAGGTATATAATATTAAACTGGACATCTGCTCTTAAACCACAAGAATTCATGTGCTTTGCTTTTTGATTTCCATCTTCACTTTTTCAGGAGGTCAAACTCCAAATTCAATCTGATGCTAACCCTCTTGCTGTTTTCTACAAAAAGCTCAAGACACAGATCCAAGAAAAGCACAAGCAAAGCTCTCTCCTGGCATGTATGAGAATTTCCCAGAAGCAGCTATGATTATTTCACTGGTCGCTTGGCTCTGCTTCTGGGACAGTCCCGCTCCACTCCCGCTGTCAGCTGCGAGACCTGGCTGGCTGGCATGGCCGAAGGCAGCCCTTGCTTGCTGGCCGCGCTCTGCAGCACCTCTGCCAGCCTCCCTGGCTCCCGCTGCCTCCTCCCCAGCCTGCTTCCACTCTCTGCTTGTATCCGCGAAACACAACCCGGCTCCATCAGGTTCAGACTCAGTAAAGCATCCTCCCTTGCCCCTGCGTCTCGCCCGCAACCTTTCTTCCTCCCTTGCAGTCAAAAGGGATGATGATCTTGAAGGGGGATCATGTGAGAGAAAAAAATGGATAGGAAACCATTCTTGTTGAAAAACTTGCTCAGTGAAAACTTACACAGCTTGTTCAGAGAGCTCACGGGGAATTCCTTTCCACGACAGCTTTGTAGGTCTGCTGGCGACAAAGTTCGCTAAAGCCCAGGAGCTATCCTCGCTCTGGCTCTCACACAAGCTACTTGTTCAAGGCTATGTCATGAGTAAGCTATTATCCACAGTTGTTTATAATACCAAGCCTTGTAGGGCCCATATTTTGTAAATGGACAAGCATCCAACTCAAGCACACAGAGTTTAACCCTTGGGCAAAGTATGTAGAGTGAACAAACATGGCCAAAAATGTCGCATAAAGTTCAGATTCTTTCCTGAAATCAGAAAGCATCTCCCTTCTTTCCCCTCCCAAAGGCCAGAAGAGGTTATTCTCATATCATGGTCCTGTACAACAGGTTAGGAAATTTTACCCCTCAGTTACTGCCCAGCTCTCCCACCCATAGACTATTTACAGAGTATCTACAGAGACCGCCTGCTTTCTGTGAGAGCTGCCATTTTTTAAGGCAGAAGCAAAGCAGGTGATACTGCTCAAAACTGTTCAAGTCCATTTTGACAGACTGTTACAGCCAGTTTTGTTTCAAAACTGAAGGGCCATGATGAGGTTGCAAAAAACTGACTTATTTTTGGAGTGCTGAATATTACAGCTCTAGCATTCGCCAAAAAAAAAACCGCCTGCTTTCTGTGAGAGCTGCCATTTTTTAAGGCAGAAGCAAAGCAGGTGATACTGCTCAAAACTGTTCAAGTCCATTTTGACAGACTGTTACAGCCAGTTTTGTTTCAAAACTGAAGGGCCATGATGAGGTTGCAAAAAACTGACTTATTTTTGGAGTGCTGAATATTACAACTCTAGCATTCACCAAAAAAAAAAAGAAGAGAAAAAAAATCGGCAGAATGTTGTTTTGGTTTGTTTTTTTTTTTTCCAGAAAAGGCATATCTTTGACTCCTTGCCACAAGAAATGTTTTTGTCCTACATTTTTTATAACCTCCCAGAACATTTTTCTCCTCCCTTAATTAAAAGATGTGGGGTTTTTTCCATAGCTTCTACGCAAACAGCATAGGAAAGCCAAAATGTTTCTCGTAATACAACTTTCAATGAAAAACTTGCTACTGATACTGACCTTGTTACAGCCAGATTCTCCACAACAGATTTTTCTCTTCACGTATCTTATGGTTGTCCCCCATTCTCCACATAATCGCATTATTGTTGCTATTTCCAATTCAAATTTATCTGACTGCAGCTTCCAGCTATTGCTTCCTGTTATGACTTTCTCACATACTGTAATTTCCTTGGTATTTTCTCCCTGCAAAGGTACTTGACCGCTGTGATCAGCTTATGTCCCAATCTTCTTTATGCTAAACCAACACCAAGTTTCACACTGCAAGGTATTTTTTCCAGCCCTCAAATAATTTTTGCATTTTTTTTCCAGTACTTCTCCAATTTGTTTTTCCCTCCTAAAAAATGTGGCTGTTCAAAACTATACTATGCACAGAGATAAATGTCATCTCACTGTCCTTCTCTTCACATGTATCAGGAGCAAATCATTCCGTTTTTACCACAGCATCAGTCTGAAGAGCATGTTGATACATAGGAAAGAAAATTATATGTAACACAAGGTTAAACTTGAATACTGACCTACACAATTGAGAAATTTTACGTATTTCAGAATTTGCAAGGATTCTAACTCTGGATGGCACAAACATTACACTAGTGATGTAGCGACTGCTGCTGAGGCCAAAATTAACAGATATTTAAATATATAAAATACTGGTCTATCTCTGCAAGACTGGAAGGATTCTTCAGATTTTAACAACCAAAACAAGTTTTACTCCTTAAATGACTATACTTGATACTGGCAACACTAATAGCCAAGAAAAACTGAACAGGACAATGCTGTTTATTAAATAGAGTTTACAAGTATTACTTGTCCAACTCATTTTCAGGATTAGTCTTCAAAAATTCTGCCTTTGACCTACAGATTGGGACTGATTTCCAGTTGGTCACAGACACAATACTTAACATCAAATATTTTAGTCAAAAAGACAGGAGGTACTGACTGATTCTAAATAGGCACCAGCAACATATCTCTGTAGCAAGTTAATAATAGCTGTAATTTAAAACTGCTATTTTGTCAATAGCCATTGAACTATACCTCACATCAGTCAGTGTCATCAAATATTTCTGAAGTGAAACAGTACATCTACATTCAAAAAATTAAGTCTACAGCAGCAGAAATCAAAGTGTGACTTCTAACAAAATCTGTTACCGTCTTTGGTCATCATACAGGCATTGTGTTTTGTATGAAAACACTGTTTTACAGAAGAACTGGAGATGTCTTCCCCCCATATATATATTTCTGCAGAATTTATCTTCATGGTTTTTGAAAAGTCTTCCTTTCGTATGGAGGCAACAGTTGACTGACTGGACATAGCCAAAAAGTCTACCATGTCTTAAACCCCAAAGAACTTTATTTGTCATATTTAATTTTTTTGAGCATTCTGTAGATTTTTTCCCCTCTTTTTTCTGTAAGTAGAGGCAGTTTCCTACGCTATCATGGTGATTTAGACAGATGTACACAGAAGTGCACAGGCACTTCCTGCCTTCGCCTGGGCTTAGCTTTTAAAACGAGGCAAGAAATAGAAACACTTAGCATCTGCCCTTTCAACACTTAAACAACAAAGATGATGCCCAAAAAATTTTTAGGTGGTTCTTAGGTCTTTAGTTCCCCCATTGTATTTTAAGTATCACAGATTTTATATTTTGGAGAGATCACGTGAATCTGAACTAGCAATTTCACATCTAAATCTCTCCAAATGTTAGCATGTGCCTCTGCAAGCACCAATTCCTCACTGATCTGCTGGCAGACCTTTAAATCTTGAAGCTCTGCTAGTACCAGAAACAAGAGAAACATTTTTTTTCCAGAGGTCTCCAGTAGTCCTTTTTCACATCCCATTTCCATTAGAAGTTCTTTCTTCAAAACAGTGTTTCTTTCCTGCATCTGTTGAACCACCCTCATGTCGACAAGTTCCTCTCGTAATAAATGATGAACATCATTAGAGCTGGCTATAAAGCTGGTGGAAAGCAAGAAAACACTTAAACATACTCATTTCTAGATTTTGCTAAAAGACATGCTGATGACAACAGGAAAGCACGCAACTGTGGACACCTCTGTACACCACAGTGGGTGGTGCAGACAGCAAAGCCACACCTGGAAACAGAAAGGGCGTACCACCTTGACGGCGGGCTGACACTCGGGCTAAAACGCTATAGAGCCAGAATGCAGCAGGGTGTGCCGTGCTGCCAACGCAACGGCCTTGTCTGGTGACGCAGTCCTGCTGCCCTGGTCCCATACATGGGGAACGCCTGCCCTCGCCAGCACAGGTCACACTGGCACGGACATCTCTGTGCGCTTAGTCGTGTCCCAGCACTGCAGGTGTGGCCTCGTACCACCGCTTGGGTCTGACCGGAGGAGGCTGCCACATAGCCTTCAGCTGGTCTCCCCCAGCCTTGCAGCAACGGCAGCTGGGGACGGACTGTTAGCTGAGCCTACGACCAATGGCGGCACTCGCCTCCTATCGTAAGGGCCTGTTTCCACTTGCTTAGAAACTAAAAGAGCTTTGGCCATTTCGACCAGTGTCTTCCACATGAAACCTTTGTCTTGTGCTGTAGGCTTTCAGGAAGTAACACCTGATGTGTGCAAAAAAGGAAGTCTTCTCTTATCAAATATGAAAGCAATAGCAATTAATGACTACCCAGAAAGTACTTATTTACCACTGGCAATTCCTCATGATGAGGTAGACGGCATAATCTTACTGGGGCGTGCACAGACTTCATGAGAGCAAGCCAGGAAATACTGTTCGGTGTAGTACCCTACCGAGCCTGTGGATTAAATAAGGGGGTTACGTACAAGCTGCAGAGCAAAGAAAAAAGGATCTCTGAAATACTGGAGAAGAGAAATATTGAGTACATCTGCAGAGTTAATAAGAAATCGTGCTCTCACAAACTAGTCATCTCAGCTAGCAAATATTTTTTACAGAGAAGTTCATTTGTCTTCCCCAGCCGTAACCATTATCTAATAAAAACAAACTTTAGCCCTCTTTCCATAATGCTCAGCTTCATCAATCCTGTGGCAGAAATGGAACATTTTTTCATCTCTTGAAGGCAGAACAGTTCCAGCACTTCTGCCTGAACGTGGCAGAAGCGTCACTGATGCACAAAACACATGGCTTCTACCTGACCAATATTCAGTAGAGCACTATGGATTTCATAGAATCATAGAATGGTTTGGGTTGGAAGGGACCTTAAAGATCATCTAGTCCCTCCCCCCCTGCCATGCGCAGGGACACCTTCCACTCGACCAGGGTGCTCAAAGCCCCATCCAACCTGGCCTTGAACATCCAGGGATGGGGCATCCACAACTTCTCTGGGCAACCTGTTCCAGTGCCTCACCACCCTCATAATGAATAATTTCTTCCTTGTATCTAATCTAAAATCTACCCTCTTTCAGTTTAAAGCCATTACCCCTTGTCCTATCACTACATGCCCTTGCAAAAAGTCCCTGTCCAGCATTCTTGGAGGCCCCCCTCAGGTACTGGAAGGCTGCTATAAGGTCTCCCCGGAGCCTTCTCTTCTCCAGGCTGAACAACCCCAACTCTCTCAGCCTTTCTTCGTAGGAGAGGTGCTCCAGCCCCGTGATCATCTTCATGGCCCTCCTCTGGACTCGCTCCAACAGGTCCATGCCCTTCTTATGCTGGGGGCCCCAGAGCTGGACGCAGCACTCCAGGTGGGGTCTCACAAGAGCGGAGTAGAGGGGGAGAATCCCTTCCCTCAACCTGCTGGCCACGCTTCTTTTGATGTAGCCCAGGATATGGTTGGCCTTCTGGGCTGAAAGCGCACATTGCCGGGTCATGTTGAGCTTCTCATCAACCAATACCCCCAAGTCCTTCTCCCCTTTCATTTTCAGGGCAACTCTCTCTGATAGAGTATCCACAGTTAAGACAGTACAAGGTATGAGACACACTAACTTTCAGATTTGCAAACAAAAATAATTTCCGTACTTCTGCATTTTCACTTTTTTTTTTTTTAAATACAAGCATTCTTCTCTCCGAAGTCTAACAAGAATGTGTGTACACATGAAGCATTGAGCAGAGAAAGCAAAACTTAAAAGCAAACAGTATCTAAATCTGAGGTATGACCCCAAGCACCCAGTTTCTAACAGTTATAAATGTGCAGTTTCTTTAAAAAGGTACGCAAAGACACATCTATAACAAGACAAGCAACTCAAAGGCAGTAATCAGAAGCCAGTGCGACAAACATACCCAGCTCCTTCCCACCACAGCATTTTCCAGCCTGCATCGAGGGGCTCTCACTGCCTCCAGAGCTGACTGGATCATATGCAGAAAACTCTCAGCACCCCCCAGACAAGGGACTTGAGATATCTGTGATGGAAATATCAAAAGGCTCAACTTGTCTTCACTTGCAAACCTATCAATCATTTTTCTAAGACTTTTTTTTTTTTAATGAAGAAGGCAAAATAAGAAAGTTCAAAAGGTCATTTCTTTCTCGACTTCAACTGATCATTTCTCCTCTCTCATCTTTTGGCTTATACAAGAAAGGATGGGACAACTGTAAAGGCTTCTCTTTCCTCTCTCTGTTCCTCAGGTTATCTACCATCCCCTTTTCCATCCTTCCAAATAGAAAGTGTCTGTTTTAGAACTATTCCTAACCATTTCCAATGGCTAAAAACACTTACATACTTCCCCAGAGTCTGTACTTATAGAAGAGTAGTGGCCATGAGATAACCACCACCACAGCCCTCAAAGCAACTCTGTCACTGTGAGTAAAATTACTCGTGTAAACAAAGGGTGTAGGCAGGACGTACAGGAAGCGAAGGAAGGTATTACACCTCCCGAGAGGACCTGCCACCACTGCAAATATCACATTCTCTGCTGCTCGGTATCCCAGCATCTCCTTCTGCATCTGTGCGAGCTCTCTCCTGCAACAGCCAGTTCAACCCCCTCTTCCCCCCACCTCCCGAATACAAAAGTTTGACAGCATTGTTATTGAAATAGGTATTCCCTAAATAAAGGATTCAAATTTTTCTTCCTCCTAGGAAACATTAACTGAAGTAATATCTTTCATTATTATACAATCCCTATGTTTTAAGCAAATTATTTGAATCTACAGTAAGACCTTCAAGCACATGCATGAAATCCCACAGCCTGGGATTCCAGCACGCAGCAGTTTATTGCCTCTCTGTTGCTACTGTAACTCTCTTACTTAATCACTTAACTATGAAAAGCCCAACATATGCCTCATCTTTCTGTATATCTTCAAACCCCTTTGACCTATTTCACAAACAACTGCAACCAGCAGACTAATAGCAGAAAAGCCTTCTGCCAGCTTCATACAGTACAACCAACAGTAATCATTTCCAGAGAAAAAGCAGTAAAGGTAATCGCACTTGAAGTCCCCCCATTCTCTGGAATAAACACGCCACTCGAAACAAGTAAAACTAGTTACAAAGAAATAGCAACTTCCAAAACCAAATATTGTTTCAGAAGAGGCAGCCTTCACCTGTTTGACAGAAGCATCACTTCTGACGCAGATTCACTGCTGTTTGAATCCTTGTCCCTGCATGTAAGGAAGCAAGAATACAAAAGCAGAAGTTGCATATGCTCAAACACTTTAAAGATTGTTATGAGGGTTAAATCTTCACTGTGCTCTCTACCTACTGGAGTACCAATTTCTGCACATATGAGCCACTCCACATATAATAATATTAATTTGTCTGTGTCATGAATACAGATACGGAAACCTTTCAATTTTTTTTGCATGGTAAGTGCTATCTGATGTAGAGAGAGAACTATTTGATGTGAGGGAGAAGGATTTAGGATCACAGGCTCTTTCCAAGGACAAGCAGTGGATAAATACTAAAACTGAACTGCTTTCCATCATTCCCTTTAATTGAATGAACTAACACAGAGAGACCTGAACCATCATGAAGGCTGGAATTGCTGACTATGACCATGATAAAGATATTCCTTATTCCAGCAAAATCAAACATACAGCCAAAGAAAGGCAGACTGTATCTAGAACAAACTAAACACAATACTGTTTCTTCCTGTGCGATGACTGCTGCACTCACCAGAGCCGAGATGTAGCCTGGACAGACAACCAGAAAGCTCTCAGGGCACATTTGCACTGCCCAGTGAAGTCCCACGGGAAGCATCCAGCTAGTCCTGAAAAAAAGCCACTTTGATATTGCATCAGTCTCACTGCACTAGCACAGTACTCTGCTTGAGCTCATTATTCTCATTAGTACATGAATTACTAAGTTAACTAAAGAAAGCTTAAGGTGACTACAGATTATTCTCTTATTCTTCTCCTATTCAGTAGAATTGTAGCATTCTGCCACTCCAGTAAGCTTTTTACATGACAAACATACTTGTTCATATTCAGACTAGTATAGCCGTACTTTTTCCCCTTCTTGAATGACAGTGGATCTCCTTGGAGACCCTTAAAAGCCAAGTTCTTGATATTACTTTCTCTCACTTTCACTGCATGCCTAAGCCTTCCTTGCAACATGGCATGAACTACATAGCTTTACAATATTTCTGTCTGAACCTGCAAGTTCAGACACCCACAGTGCCTGCAAGTACTGGAACAAAGTTTTCCATCCAGCTTCATCAATCAAAACAAAATTATCCATTTCCCATGAGCTAAAACTGCACAGTCAGTCACCATTGCATAAGGAAGGCTGTCTTGGCAGTTCCTCAAAATCCATCCATACATGTTGGAGTTTGAGATGTATCTAATCACCTTAGTCATATGGCATACACATGGCAACATGAGATCTAAAAAACAACAGATCCTATCCCGAGTTTCCTACTGCTTCAGTCATTTTTTTGTTAACCTTAAGCATTAAAGATATCAGCAGCTTTTGATGCAGATGTATCCTGAAAGATGCATACAGACAGGGTTGTTTGCTCTCCAACCTTCTTCAGTTTAGCCTTCTTTCTCTGCATTGGGATACGAAACGAAATGCAATATAAAACACTATTTTCCCCTGTCTGTCCTACCAGTTAATTAGTAAAGCAGTGACTCTCCCTGGTTCTTACGGCTTAAGCTGTAGAGCCATCTCCTCTGTCTTGTACTCCTGTAGTTCTGATGTATAACACAATCAGTTCATATTGCTCCCCATTAAAGTCTCTAAGCAAAATTTAAATACAAGGGAAAATATAAGGCTCTTTATTCTGAGGGAAAAGTCTCCAGACTAAATCTGTTTCCAGCTACTGTTTCCCATTAAACTTACCACACATTTTGAGCAACACTTCATCATCTCTCCTGGAGAAAGGACCACCTCTCTTCAATTTCTTGATCTCCTACTGCATCTTAATCCTTAACAAGCCAATTACTCAGGTATATCAAAGAGGACGAACTGTTAATGTCTAAAGCGTTGACCCAATTTCCTATTGTATTATAAAGCAAAGACACAGTAATTGGGAATAAACTATACTTTGTCATAAGGTCAGAGGAAGACACAAGAAGAGGCAAGAAGCTGACTTGTCCTCCAGTGCTGTACTGAGCTGCAAAAATGTCAGTCAGTTTTCTTAGGGAGGAACTATAATGCTTTTACTCCCTTCAGCTCTGAGCTTTGAGAAGTATCGTGGAAGTTATTGGAATTATACTTCAATACAACTTAAAATAAAATAGACACAGTGCCATTTTTCACAGTTTGCTTAGCTCTATCAGTTTCAGGCTAAAATAAAATGAAGAATTTCAGATATGAGATGGCTGGCCACTCTGCATTGTTTAACAAAGACAACTACGTATTAAGCCATTTTAGATGGAAATACATTTAGCCAGAAGTGTCAGCAAAATGCTCCAATGCTAAGGAAGCTCACTGTAGGGCAGGATCGCTCCTCCGATTTCTATTCCACTTTGAGTCTCGATCCACCACCCATTCTATTCAAGGCAGGCAGTGAAAGGCCATCGATGCACAGCAACAGTTGAGAAGACGACCAGAGAGAATAAAAAGGCCATGGTATTAATACACGCTACCCTCCCTCTACTTTGTGGACCTGCTTTACTCTGCTCAGCCTCTTAGAGGGAGTCCTGGCACGGGGCTCTACTGCACTGCAGCAGCAAAGCACAAAGGCAACAATAATGAAAAAACAGGGCATCAGATTAAACCCAAACACAAATCCCCTCCAGCCCTAATCAATGAGGGGAAACAGTACGGAACTGAAGCAGAAACTCCTGGCAAACAAGGACTGGTTTTCCAGAGGCTAAACCAAGTGCTGTCCACCACACCAAGTGCCATCCATCACACTGAATGCACGCAGAGGTCCTATTGCAATTAGATTCTGACAAAGAAGTTGCTTCTTGAATCCCGCATCTCCCAGAAAACATTGGTCTGGCATTCACTTTCCTATGCATTCATGATCATGTTAGGGTTATTGGCTGTTCACGTAAGCTACTACTTCTTTCAAAATGGCCTAAACTTACTCCCTAACAAAATTCCCTGCATCAGGTAAGACACTACCAGCTGGCCTAACCACCTGTTCAGGACTGACAGCCGGAGCACTTAATCAGACAAACCAGCAGTTCAGTTTCAGCAGTACTGCATGGATTGCTTGACTACTTCAAAGCACTTACAGCACTTCTCAGCATCTAGATAAACTTTTTGTTGTTTAGCAGATAGAAACAATTGCTGTAAGGAAGCAAAACCAATATACTTGAGGCATTTTAGAAAGTTTTCAAGCGGCAGATGTTACTTTTCAAGCAGCTCATCAGCCATGTTATCAATTGCTTAATTCAATAGTAGGAACAAGAGATGATTCAGCCACTCCTGGGCTATACATCTCAATTAGGGCAATTTAGCCCAATCCTGCAAAAAACTTATTTGCAAGTCTTTTTAGCAGAGCTTTCTTGCCCCAACATAAAACTCATCCTAGTTCTCCCTCTGCCTCCAAATACAGGGGCAAACACTGCCTATTTCCAGCGCAAGAAAACATCAGAAAGCTTTCCTTTGCAATAAAATACTCAGGTACTTTGGCAATCTTGGAAAACGCCAAGAGTGAAAACAGACCACCCACATGTTAAAGCTCTACACAAAGTTTCTCTTGCAGATGTCCTTATTCTGCTTAATAGATCAGATCTCACAGGTTTTACGAGGTAGAAACATCTATCCCCATCGTGACAGTTCATTTGCTTTAGCAGACATACAAAAATATAGGAGGAGACAGAGGTCAACAGTTAGAAGTATATCACATTTTTAAATGATGTAAAGATACTTCTCACGTAAATGACTCCCTATGTTTTTTTCTGAAAAGAAGAGACACATGGAAAGGGAAAGGTATGCAGCTTACACCTAACACACTAAGATTTAACGTGTGGTATTCATTCATAAAATAAATCAATAAATTCACAGATCTTATAGCAATTGTTGAAATGGTTCCATACCTCCAAGAAGACTTTTCAGCATACTATGGCACAAAACTTTTCAAGCCTATCTCTAAAGTTAGGCTTGCCAATGTGACGCCCATCTACAAGAAGGGCCGGAAGGAGGATCCGGGGAACTACAGGCCTGTCAGCCTGACCTCGGTGCCGGGGAAGATTATGGAGCGGTTCATCTTGAGGGCGCTCACAAGGCATGTGCGGGACAACCAGGGG
>NW_008795490.1:1130543-1160691 GCF_000699145.1 Aptenodytes forsteri | reverse complement strand
GACGTGTAGATGAGGCGCTCAGGGACATGGTTTAGTGGGTGGTGGTGTTGGGTCGACAGTTGGACTCGATGATCTTCGAGGTCTTTTCCAACCTCAATGATTCTATGATTCTATTCTATGATTCTAAACCCAAACCACCTACACAGAACCTGCCATGACAGAACAGAATTACTTACATTAAGTTAATTCAGCAATCTTATTCTTTATCCTGCTCGTGTTAAGATTGTGGACTACAAAACTAAACTCCCTTCAACAGAGACTTGTCAAAAATATCACTTTAATATTTTTTAAATTGAATTAGAAAAAATTTTAAATACCTGTAAGTTCAGTGATTTATTAGATTTTTCCAATCAAAAAATAACAGTGTTAGGAATTTCCAAATATTTGATGTTACTACTCAAGAAATAAATAACTAATGACTTGACAAGTCTTTTAAGATCCAGCCAGAGCGATCACCCACGCATGGATCTCATCCTTTTATCTTGAGTTTGGTCTCCTGCAAGTTCTACCAGGGTTGTGGAAGGAACTCATTGGACCTTACACATAAGCTGCCACAGAGCATCTTCAGGTATGAGGCAGAACACATACACAAAACAGAGGGGAAAAGTAACAGTTATCCACTTCTAATTAGTAATCTTAGAGTGTTCCCTGCTACCATCCATCTCAGACTTACATAATTTCCAATTGTGTATTCATATTTTACAAATACATTTGAAGTTATAAGGAACTGAAATGGCAAATTCAGAGGGAAGGGCTTGTTTGATCTTAGTCTTCTGATACTTGAAGAAAGGCAGAATCGTTACAGTTTCACATAATGACTGTAGATCAACACCAAACCAAAACACAACAGTATTTGGCCCTCTGCTCTGAACTTAATCATTTCAGCCCCAGAAAGACAGAAGTTTGTAACTGTATAATAAGAACCAAAAGTTGCACAAACGTTACTTTGGACATGCTGCAGTCTATAATCAGCATGGCATAATTTTGGTAATTACTTTGGGACAAAGGTTAGGATGGCTATAACGAAGTTTCCTGGCGACACAAAGCTGGAAGGAACTGTCAGCAGAGGAGGATTACAACGTAGTCTATGGAGAACTGCAGTGATGCTGAGGATTAGAATAACAGAAATGAGGTGAAACTAAATAATACAAAACCACACACTGAGGGACCCTCCCTAATAGGACAGGAGCTTTTCACCTGGAAACAACGGATATCGATTAACGTGTCCATATCTATAAAAAGATGATAATAATGTTAAGAAAGGCAAACAGGAGCATAGCGTGCATCAAGAAAGTTATGCCCAGTGGAGGAAAGGAAGTAGTAACACCACTGAACAGTCTTGCATGAGACTGTATATAAAATACCGTGTACCATTCTTGTCCATTTTGTTCCAGAAAGAGTAATTCACCCTGTAACAGGTGCAAGAAGTGTTACTAGCACCAGAGGAAAGGAGGGAGTCCTGCAAGAAACTAAAAGTGCTGGTTTTCTTTACATGAAAGAGCTACATTAGCTTTTACAGGCTCAGAGGAACAACAGCTATTTAAACTACAAAAAGACTGTGGCACGAGAACAAAGATGAATGAAGATGCCAGAGTGAAAAGCTTCAGCTGGAAACGAGAGAAATTTTCTAAACATCAGAGCAGTGTTGTTTGGTAACAAGCTTTCAGAAGGAATGCAAAAGTAAACAAACCTAACTAGTCTTAAAACATTTTTTAAATGGATTATAGGAGGTAGTTGCTTACAGTAGTAGGGGATTGGATTGTAGGGTCCTTCCCTCCTGCATTCCTAGCTTTGATTTCTGTATTACATAGCTCACAACTCTCCAGCTCTGCTCAAGAGAAAGAAAAGAGCACTTGAGATTTCTTCAGGTAGCGTTCTGCAATTTTCTCCTTGCAGTTTGGCAACCTGACAATCTAGCTGGTATTACTGGTTATTTTTTCCCCAGTATAGCTGGTGTCCACAAAAGTGTCCTTGAACACAGCATTTATGAACAAACCTGTAATCTTTGTTTATGGATTCATGCATATTCTTAGAAGAAAACACAAGGGCAGGGATTTCAGCTGCTGGGCAACACCCAGCCCCTCCATCTCCCTCCATAATCTCATGTTGTTGCCAGAGTATGCAAGTTGGGATCAGGAAGTCTCCAAAAGGAGATAAGCTTTCAAAGAGACCCTGGAGGCAGAGAGAACATGAAGGAGAAAGTGCACCGAAGTGGGATGCCCAAGAACTGTGCTTAGCCCTTAGCTCATGTTCCTAGAGCTGGATCTTTAAGGATGCCCGAGTACATTATCTTAAAGACATCCCTCTGCAGTTTCAAACCTATTTGCAAGCTCAGCCATCTAAAAAAGTAGTGATCCTTGATTAGAAAAAAAAAAATATTTGCTAAGAAGGAGGGGAGAATTCTCACCTCAACTAACTGTAGGAGTTGAAAGACCTGCACCCAAAAGTTTCAATATTATTACTGTTGCCACCTGTGTTCACAGCTTACTGCCCCAGAGGCATGTCTAGCGGGGAACAGGGACTCAGCACAAGATCATCCCCCCCCACAAATCCAGCCTTGATTAGAAAAAAAAAAATATTTGCTAAGAAGGAGGGGAGAATTCTCACCTCAACTAACTGTAGGAGTTGAAAGACCTGCACCCAAAAGTTTCAATATTATTACTGTTGCCACCTGTGTTCACAGCTTACTGCCCCAGAGGCATGTCTAGCGGGGAACAGGGACTCAGCACAAGATCATCCCCCCCCACAAATCCAGTCCTTCACCTTACAGCATCACAGTGTGTCAACACACAGAAGCATCAATCAGTACGAAATGCACCGTGGAGCCACAACTAGCCGAGAGCTAGAGACACTAATCTTCATTTCAATAAAACCTACTTCAGATACTTCCAAAATGTTTACCACCAATTTTTTCTCTCTTTAACTTGCACTTCCTCTTTATGCTTTTCAATCTCTAGCAAATTATGTGTGGTGATCTGCATTAAAAAGAATAATCGCTTGTAACAAGAAAACATTACAAACTAGACCATTTCTAATAATAGGGCTTAATCCACAAACACTCAATAGGGGAACGGAATTTCTTCACTGCAGACTTCTGGCCAATGGCGGCTTCCGCGCTCTGTTGCTGATGGCCAGCATCCCCACGAGAGGGGTGAAATGTCTCTTCAAACACGGTGCCTCATTTATGCTGCTGAAAATATAAATCAAATTTGGAAGTGGTCCAGCATCAGATTTTTTTTTTTTTGGCTTATTTGCAACTTTCCACTCTTGACAACGCAACAAGAGCTAACAAACAGAAAAAAAAAACCACCCTCATGTTTTCAGCAAGTTATGCCACATCATCTTGAAGTTTCAGCTGAATTTTAAAATTCAAGTGTAAGAGATAAAGTCAACAAATTCTAAATAGGCAGGTTTGCTGATACATGCTATTAAAAGCTGCTTATTTTGGTCCAACTCAGACAACACCAAAAGAGTAGGTTTGATTATGTTCAGAGTCTTTCCAGTAATTACACATGCAGAACCACCACAGTGTGGCTTACTATTCAAAAAACAAACAGCTTAGTCCATATGCTTATCAAAAGGGAAAAGAAAGGTAAGCTATTTTAAACAATGTACCAAATATATCCAGTAGTAGAGGCACGTATAGAATGTGAGTTGTCTCCCCCATCCCAAGCCTCTAATCATGTTTTCCTCCGCCAAATTGTTGCTACAAAAATTCCTAAAATGTCAACAGCTCTAACATACAGGAAAAAATTGAAACAAACGGCTTAACCAGAGTATTGCAAAGGTTCTCGACATCTGGGGAAGACTCACATGACAGAACAGTGTTTTCACTCTTAGCTTTATGCTACAAATACTTCCATAAAACTACCACTTGACGCACGTATTTTCAACACTTCCGTATAATGCACTAAAGAAACATCTGACATCCGTGAAGTTCAAAAGACAAAAGACAGCAGTCCCAGGGAACTTGGCAGTGCTCAAATCAAGGAGTTTGCTGTAATCGGTTTTCAACAGACCTAAAAAGCATTTCCAAAATCTAATCCAGTTTATCATCTCCAGCTTCTGTAAATGCCATTCTCCAAGATCTGCAGAAAGGGCTCAGTCATTTAATGTAACTAATTTCCTGACTTTTCAAATTCCCAGTTTTATTATCATCACACAAAACAATCTAGCAAACATTTACTTTCCCATTCAAGTGTTAATACAATTTGAAGCAGCATGATGAAACCAGCTAGGACAGATGGGATGTGGTATCATAATCAAGGCCAGAGTGTCCCTTTTGAAAGGCAGGAGATTAATTCCTAAAAAAATTCACAAGTGCAGCCTCCCAACGTATACATCTAAATCCAAAGATAAAGTTAGGGATAAACATAAGTAAATATAGTTTACATATTCTTAATTTAGCCAATACACAGTTTATTTCCATATCTCACAAAGTAAACCAGCAAACTTGTTCAGTTTGTTTATCAGTTCACCACTGGTAACTCCATGACTTAGGATGGGAAGAGAGGACACACGCCTATGGGTGTGTTTCAGGACCGGTGCAGGCATCCAAGTGTGGCACGAAACAGCACCCTCTTCGACCTCCGCACCCCCATGGCCTTGTCCACAGCTTCTAGATTCACTGCAATATACGACAACTTATTCTAACACACCCCAAAAAAACCCTAACATAGAGCTACAGGGTGCTGGTCCAAACGCAGTCAGTGCCATTGTGAAAGGTATTGGCTGGCCATCTAGCCCCTCAGTCAGAGCCCAGAGCAGACTGGGAACCTTGCAGAGGGGGGTTCCTGCTTTTTGGAGGAAGGCAAGGATTTTGTATGTAGTTTAGGTCCCCTGTTGGTAAGACTGAATGAACGCCTTCTGGTCGATAAGCCACAAAGCCCTTGTGGGTTTACTCCCACAACCTTCAAGCCATTTTCAGTGTTGATGGTAGCATTCAACAGTGCAAGAGCTACACACAGCCTACAACGGCATCTCCTGCAACAGTCAGCATAGATGATTCAGCATCTATCCAACTAGTATTACTCAGCTAACAAAATTCAGTATTTTAACAGATAATACTGACTACACTATTCCTAAGTAAGTCATTGGCACTAACAGAAAATCACAGCTCCAGCAGGGTGACCTCCCCAGCCCAACACACACCACTGGCGTACCCTGAGGGAAGCTGGCTTTCCTTCGCACCCTTCATTCCACTTCCAGCTCTACAGGAGATGTTCACCAGCCAACATGACCAGCACATGGCCTGCAATTACCAGAAGATGTGGCTACGGCATGTCCAAAACAATATTCTCCTGCATCTGCTCTGTTTATTTTCGGTTTTAAACATTCATAATTTTTTCCAGCTGTTCAGTATTACTAGAAGCTTTAATACAAAAATCTGTATTACATTCTTGATATCATTTCACAAAACTGAAGAGCTTTCTAATTTGTCAAAGATGTGCCTATCCCAGGAGCCATCAGTTTTCCAGAATGTCAGAAGAAAACAACTGAGTGCATGCTAAAACCCAAGTACAGACAAAATGCACGAGTTACTACAGTTCCAGAGCTCTGAAGCAACAGAAAAAAAAAAAATTGTGAACTAAAATATGAATAAAGCTAAAATGCTACCATTTCTAAAAAACCTTCAAAGCTTTATCTTGCTATGCCAATGTCCTCTTTCTCTTTTGTTCAACCTTGCTTGTGTGCCGTTGCCACTACCACACTTGCCATTATAACATTTTTGAATGCTTTTCACAGAAAACTAAAAGTGACCAGTAAGTGTCAGGCTCTTTTTTTCCCCTGCGACTAGAATAAAAAGAAAAAAAGTGACTCACCTTCGTTCTTCAGAGAAGCATCTTCTGTATTTATGGAATAAATCTCATATGAGCTATAAAACTAAGAACAAATTAATAGTTTTGTGCCTTCCATAATTGTTTTTTCCTCTCTTCCTAAACTGTAAGACATGGCAAAAACAATGTTATTGCAAAGAGCAAAGATAGCGTTAACTGAAAATAAGTTTGAGTATTCATTTTGTCCCAAACTACCTAGTGTGACCCCACAAGAATCAATTGAAATACACTTTCAATTAAGTATATTAATGTATCATGATGTTCACAGAAGCTGTTACTAAACTCAGATGCCTATTTTGCCATGTCCTTTAAAAGATTCGTTACCACAGGCGATGTTAGCACTATTTCTCTGTCTGTTGGGGAAAATTTATGTTGGTACATCAGACAAATCGTGCTCAAAACTACACCCAGTGATGAGGGCCACTATTCTGACCAGAGAGTGCCCCGTGGCCAGGTGAGGTGACAGACCCCAGGGCAGTGAGGCCAGGGACAGATTCTGCCTACCACCTTCCCAGCGAAGAAAGACTTTCTAGGAGCGAGGCGTCAGTGAAGGAGCAGACAGACAGATCCTGGCTGCATGTTAGTGCCCTGTCAAAAACCAGCGTAAAACATTACTTTGTATGTGTGGCAACAGCAGCACCCAAGTTTCTAAAAATAGCAAACAAGTTACAATTGCTTGCCCTTGAAAATTACCAGGTTTTATGCAGAAAACCAAACACCGTATGCTCCTGGGAGGAGTAACCCCTGCTCCCTCAGTAAACCAGAATTCTATAACATGAACCCAGAAACAAGTTACCTCTTCGGAAATTAAGACAATCTACACAATTTTTTTCCTGCATGACAAATTATATTCATGCTACCTAGAAAATGCCAGTGATACAACCTTTCTAAAATACAGCACATTGGCTAAAACATAACAAACAGGAAATAAATGCTCTTTTGGCTTGGAGCAAATAAAGCATTAAGCTTATTTTTGTGGAGTTACAAAAATAAGATACTGTATCCTGTGGCATCTGGAACAAAACACACAACAGCGATGGAGACAAAATGCTGTCAGTTCTCAGTAATAACCGATGGACATAATACTATATAAAACTTGGAGTCACTTAAAGCAGTCATTGGTAGTCAGATCTTATGGCAGTACTGAATTTATATTCACTAGAAGATGGTTAGTCAAGAGTTTCTAGTTTGTAAAAAAACTTCCTTCCACACGACAAGCTCGAAGTACCTGCCAGTGAGATATAGAGTGATATTTGGCACACCACGATGCACACAAAAAGCTGCATGAATGCACTCCTCCATACTTATCACTCTTTATACTCACCACTTTAATCTTTTCTGATAGCGTAGTTTCCCTAATTTTAGTCACAACTTACTCTCTTGTTCTAAACCTGCCACGTGCAGATTCAGCTGCAGTCTTAACTGAAACGTGACACACACTATTTGCTCCTTAACGAAGGGGTCACACTTCCTGCAACGCAGAAGCCCACCAAGCAGGAATATTTCATTAGGCCATCGCCACCTACTTCTCGATGATATTCCTCATAATCCAGGTGAACCAGGCATAAGGCCTTTTTGGCCAACACACGCTCACCAAGTAGCGTCAGGGATGCTGACTGCAGAGTGCTGGACCTACAACCCCTATCCAACATACACTGACTGTCAGAGAAATGTGTAAGAAATGCTAAAAGCACAAAGGTAAGAAAATACGGGATGAAGTTACTCGTAAAACCAACATATTATTACTTTCTTTTTAGTCTAGAGATCTTTAACCCTACAGATCACCTAGAAAAGCTTACTTCCATATGGAAAATTACCCCAAAATATATAATTCTAGCCTGGAACCAAACACCAGAGGAGCCAAGGCGGGCGCTGCTGCCTTTGAGCTATGCTGTTTTTCAGAGTGCAGCTGTTCCCTCTCTCGGTTCTGTTTGTACATTAGCTGGCAGCTACAGCCGGCTGCATTTTTCTGAGAGAGAGAGGATTTTGATGCGAGTCCAACAGTAAGCAGAGGTTATTTGTTCCCTTTAGATTATGGGTTTTTCCTTAACTGTTAGCAGTAACTGTCAGCTATGTGATGACAATTACAATATATTTCAAAATTTATAGACCATATTGATACTCACTTTCAGAAAGCCAGATTCAAATGCACATCCAAATTCTTTCTTTAAGAGAATAGCAAAAAAGATATTCAGAAATTCCTGCAATTTCAAACATTCCTCCTTGAAGCTTAAAAGACTGCTAACTTTCTGGAATACCATCCGATTCCTGGTTGTTTCTAGATACTTGTTCACGTGGTGCAGAGAATGGCACACTGACATAAGAAATAAGCTTAAAACTCAAGTAATTTCACATTCCTCCCTATTGCTATAAAAGGTTCCTTCTTTGTAAATTGTTTGTCTAAAACAAAGTTTGTATTTCATGAAGTTTACTTTGTATTTAATAATAATAATGAACATCGTCTTCTAGACTGTTTCCTCTTTCTGGCCTCAAACATTCTTTTTAAGATCTCTGTGCTGGGTTTTTAGTGTTGGTTTCCGATAGGCTCTGTTTCTACAACCTTGCTATGATTATCTAGATTTTTAACTTCATAACTTCTCTGTTCAGTTTGTAAGGAAATTACAATCCAACTGGGGCACAACTTAAAAATTAAAAAAAAAATTAATCTCCTACATGTAAGAACAAGAAATCACATAATCATTTTTCCAAACAGTAAAACTAAGTCACAGTGTAAGGTATTGTATGTATTTTAAGGAGATAAATTTCCAATGCAACTTCAGAAGAAATTTTGTCCTATTGCTTACACTCCTGCCTTTCCAAGAAAAGGTAGGCTGGAAGAGCAAACACAGCGGATGAGGAAATGCTCGTTGCCAGCGTATCAAAGTTGCCATCTCACAAAGGGCTGAGAAACCACTCTTACCCAAAGGTTACTTCAGGGAAATTTCCTATTCTTGCAACAGCATGTACTGTTCAACAGAGCAACAAAGGTAGCTTTGTAAAAATGGTATACGAGTCTATAAAGCAGGACTGAATAGTCACTTCACAGTATCAATGCTTATCTGTATTCCCAACTCTCTTTATTGCCATTGTTTATTTCTCAGAGAATCATCAGCTTTAAATGACCACTGGACAGTGGTGCAGTACTGCAGTTCTCCTTCCCTCTCAAGAAAACTCTCTCGCCTGGCTCGTGCTTGCAGTCTGGGTGCTAGCATCCACCACCAACATCACTGAGTCCAGTTTACATCAAAGAGTCAGCCGAAGAGACAGTGAAACAGCAGAAAAGCTTTCCATTTCTTTCTTAAACAAGCCAACCCACCACACTAAAGGAAACAGATCTTTTGCACGGCCTGCAACTAACAAGGCACGTCCCGCTCCCAGAGCAACAAAGCATTTGCCAATTTGTTGGCAATTACAACTGGGGACAATTACAGAGGCCCGTTATCTGAGAATTGCTGCCCTCTTGTTTTATCTACTTGAGTAATTAAAGTTTTAACAGAGAGACACCCTTCCACAAAGGTCACAAGTCGTCTTTTAAGTATTTAACCCTTTTTGTTTTCCTTTGTTTCCTAGTTTTGGGGTGTTGGGTTTTTTGGGAAGTGTCCTTCACCTCTCACCCGATGGTGATTCAGCAGCAGACCCCATGTTAAAGGCTGAGAAGTCACTGTTAGCTGGTTTGTCCTTTTCCTGCTACTCTAACTCAGATGTTCAGTTTTAGGCAATCAGTAGGCAACCCAGTGGAGAGAGCTACGGAGAATAAAGAGAGAAAGCAAAGCCTTTTAAAAAAAGAAGAAAGTACTTGGTATCTGTTTAAATGAAGAACATCACAAGACAGACAGACTTCTACGATCTATTATTAAGACATTCGAGGAAAAGAAAGTGGGCAAAAGAAAAGAAGAAAAATCAATGAAATGCAATTCTATACCTCAATTCTATCATTTGAATTATTCAAATGAATTCTTTGCCAACTTGCAACATCACTGCGTTCGTTGAACCTCTGCAAAGATATCGGAGCCTGCCCTGATGAAACAGCACCGATCCTTTCAGCCTTGACCCTTTAAAAGTTTCCTTTAAAACTTCCTCAAAATCTGTTAGCCAGTTAACTAGATCTAGTTAACACACGCAATTACAGGAGGACTGTAGGAAAAGGGATGCAGAAGTGCCCAAGTTGCTCTTCCTTCACTCCAGGAAACAGAAAAAGTGCTGCAAAACACTAAGAAAAATTCCTTCAGATAGGAATGCTTACCAGTGCCAAATATGAATGTCATGTGTGTGAAGGAAAATCTCAGAATATTACTGCTCATCTCAGTAAATAAATTAACACAACAGCAATTGCACTCTCAATCCACACATAATTTTAAGCTAAGCTTGCTATAATTTTTTTTAAATGAAAACTGTAATTGAAAAAATTCTTTGTTTTCTTTTGTCTCCTTAAGCTTCAAGACTCCCATCCTTGGCACAGCCATCTGAATTAGATCCAACTTGCCAGAGGTATCAATTTCATTGAAACAAATCTGCTTCAATATTTTTTACTTGAAAGAAGTTAGACCATGCCTTTGCAAGATAGAATCACACTGGAGTCAGAGAAACAAAAACAAGCGGGCTAGATTCTGCCTGACTTTAGCTAGGAGACTGAAGCATCACTTCTTTTGAAGTTAATACGTCCTAGGGGCACAATGGATTTACTGTACTACTTCCCCGTTTTAAGTAATTACTCTCCTACTGACCCAAGAGGAAAAACACACAAAGTAAGAAGAGGAAAAAAAGTGATCGCGCTAGAAGTGGTAAAAGATAACTGGAATCACTAAGGAGCATTCCCTTCCCCACATGATCATCATATACATCCTCTGTTGTATTTCCTATCCATTCTCTCTCTCCCTCAAACTCAGACACACAGATTATCTAAGTCTCTTTTTTGGAAAAACCTAATTTTGTAGAATACATACAAGAAGTCAATCAAACAGTACTTCTAAAACGTTTTCAGCTACAGTAAATTGTAGGTCTAAATTATTTTGATTCCTAGGCTCAAGTCCAACTAGATATTTAACTGTGTGTAAAACATAAACCGAAGTTTATTACCAAAGTCACTACTTATTTTTCTCTTTAATCACTCACTATATCCTTCTTTGAGAATGACATGATGCAAGACAACAGGTAGATTTCACACAGCTACTAAAAGAAACCTATGCAAGGAACACCATGATCAAGGAAACTTTGCAGCAGCATATTCCACCTTCCAGCTTAAAAGAATGAGTAAGATTCAAAGTGTCTAAAGTTAAGTAGTTAGCAGTCAAGTAGTCTGTCCTTCCCTTTTGAACACAAAAATTACATTCCTCCATGTTCAATTAATCAATTCCTAGAAAGTAATTTTCCAGAGTCCTGAAAAAAAATTCAAGTCTTAGAAGCAATTCATGAATGTGAAATGCAATTTTGACATATCAATCTCCTTTAGGCTGAGACTGATACTAGGACCCAAGCTCCGTTCCTAGACCTGCCACTAATCAGCTACATGTCTATCATGTCCATCTTCCTTAATGCATGCATACTTTAGAGTCTAAACAGCTCCACATAAAGTACAGTACCACAAATCGTGAAAACTGGCTACATGGACTGGACTCTCTTCTCACAGTATTCAAAGTCTTAATTTTACAAAATCTCATCTACAGTTGAGAAATAGAGAGTAGTAAGATGAATGCTTTTTCTATGCCCTTTCATTTCCTAGCACCAGATAGGAAGCATTTTCTCCGTGCTTCATGCTAGAGCTGACTTTTCACTCCTAACCAAGTTTCTGAAGGGTCAGCACACACTGTTTGATTCTAGGAGCACAGCCCCACAGCACGGCGAGGCAGGAAGGCACCTCGGCAGAGCCCCTCGCCTGCTCTGCCCCACTGCTCAGGGCGGGGCCAGCTGGAGCAGGGTGCTCAGGGACGGGTTTTGAGTATCTCAGGGCGACCTGTGCCAGTGTTCAATCACCCTCACATAAAAAAGTGTTTTCTTCTGTTTAAATGTAGTTTCCTGCATTTCAGTCTGTGCCCCCTGCCTCTTGTCCTGTCACTGGGTATTACTGGGAAGAGTCTGGCTCCATCTTCTTTACTCCCCCCACAAGGTATTTGTACACATTGGTAAGATCATCTTCTCCAGGCTGAACAGTCCCAGCTCTCTCAGCCCCTCCTCACATGACACGTGCTCCAGTCCCTTGATCATCTTAGTGGCCCTACACTAGACTCGCTCCACTAAGCCCATACCTTTCTTGCACTAGCTGAAGGTGCACTCTTTCCCATCATCCAGGTCATTAACGAAGATGTTGAACAGTGCTGGCCCTGGTGGTGACCCAGGGATACACCACTAGTGACTGCCTCTGGACCTTGTGCTGCTGATCACAACCCTTTGAGTCTGGCAGTTCAGCCAGTTGCCAGTCAACCTTACTGTCCACACTTCATCAGTTTGTCTATCAGGATGCCAGGGGTGACAAGAGTCAAAAGCCTTGCCAATGCTGAGACAAACAACATCTGCTGCTCTCCCCTCATCCACTGATAGAGTCATCTCACCACAGAAAGCCACCAGGTTGGTCAGGCGTGATTTCCCCTTCATAAATTGATGCTGACTATTCCAAATCACCTTCTTGTCCTTCTTACGTTTGGAAATGGTTTGCAGGATTATTTGCTCCATCACAGGGATCAAGGTGAGGCTGGCTGGCTGTTCTTGCCTTTCTTAAAGATAGGACTGACTTTTGTATGTCCAGTTTGTTTTAATGTTCCCTAACCTGATCTTCCGCATCCGAAAGCAAATCTTCCTTGCCCAGGATTCCTGAAGGCAAATCTCACCAGTGAAGGCTGAGGTGAAGGTACATTAAGTACCTCAGCCTTTTCTGTCCCCATTCAGCAGCAGGCACTCATTTTCCCTGCTCTTCCCTTTTGCTGTTGCTATGTCTGTAGGAGCCCTTCTTGTTCCCCTTCACATCCTTCACTAGATTCAACCACAGGTGGGCTTTGGCTTTCCTAACCCCATCCCTGCGTGCTCAAACAGTTTCTCTGTACTCCTCCCAGGAAGCATTCAATACAGATCTTATCAGAAAGTCATCAGTGAGTTCACGTGCAGTAACTTACAAAAATATTTAAGAAGTGTGAAGTATAAAGCAACTTTTTACAGGAGCAAGACACACTCATTGCTGTATAAGCTCCTGAATTCCAAGAGGAGAGCAGCTAGACAAACCAAAGTTACTTTCAACAGCACCTCAGACCAATTTCTTCATAGGCGCGTTGGTATCTACATTCACAGGCAACCTGGCCATTTTTGTCTTGAGAAGAATTTGTATGAAACAGATAAAAATAGAGAGTATTTGGGATCAGGCTACTGGCTTATTTAACCCTTCTTATACACAAAGCTTACTAACTACTACAATTCTTGCTTAATACCAGCTAGCTATTATCACAGATGTAGGAGATACATCAAACATTTCTCACCTGAACCTCATGGATAAAGGAGATCCAATGGGAAATGTTTTAATTCTTTATATCCATTGCTTATTCATTTTTACCTCAGAGGGAAGACACAAATACTGACAAGCAGCAAGGCAAAGAAGAAAGCACGGGTTTAAACGATGTATTACGCATGCTTCAGCTTTATGTTGCGCATGAACAGCGGCATCCTTTTCACGTTGATTAAACTGTGTGTAACCTAGAACATGAATTTTGTTTTCATACATATATTCACACACATGTATTATTGATCTTGTTTTTTTCAGAAGCAGATTATGTCTTATTTCTATTACAGAAAAAGTCCTGTAACCCAGCATCTAAGCTTTGCACCACCTCTACACTCAAAAACACACAAGAAAAAAATTACTATTGAAGAAACAAATCTAGCAGACCTTCCTTCTAAAAAAGAAAATATGGCACTACAGACTGAACTCCAAATAAAACAAACTGAAGATAGAGTTGCATAAATAAAATAATATTAAATAATGAAATGTAAATTCTAAGAAATTTCAATATATGCCAGTATAACAAACCTACTTTGGTCACACACTCTATGTTATTTCAAGTTAAAGAAAATAAACATCAGGTCCTACTGAACTGTAATTCTCAGCAGGAACCTAACTTTTGTGTCACAGACAGACTGAAGCTGGTAAGACTCACATAAGAGCCATTAATGCAAACTCTGACTTTTTAGTTGCCTAATACAAACTTTCCCAATTCTAAACTCCTTTTCTTTCCAGGATTTTAAAGCTGGTAAAGCTATTTTTTTTTTTTGGTCAAAGAAATTGCAATGCATTCAAAAGCACACAAAAGAATGCTTCAGAAGTTTATACTTTCTATAAACTGTTCCTTGTGGTTCACAAAGAAGTACAGCTGCAGGAGTCAGAACACATTAAGTCCCACATTAGTGCTAACATCCCTCTGTTGTAAGTGTCCAAAAACACAGTGAAGGAAGGAAGGAGAAAGAATGCTTACAATTTTCCTCTTCCTTGTTCTTCCCTCCAACCTTCTTTCCCAGTTGAGCAGGAGCATTTGCCAAACTATAGGTGTCACCAGCTCAGTATTACAAGCCTCTGTGCGATATGACCAAATGCAATATACAGGTTTGTACTAAGAAATCTACCTAGTCACGTGGCATCAGGAACTAAAAGTCCTCGGTTCTGCAATCCACGAACCATTCCCTGCATCAGCATGCCACTAAAGCAAATAAGAGATTTCTTGAAAACAAGAGAGATGCCTGGCCAGTGAGCAGGAGTGCAAACAGTCTAGAACAGAAGTGAAGCACCGGTGTTTGGAGGAAAAGAGTGTAAACCATACTTATGATGTTATTTATAGAGTATGAGTAAGGAAATATTTTTAACCAGGGCCATATTACGACTGAATAGCTAAACCTGTCATTTTTAACTCAGACTTAGCTATATATTCAATCACTGTGGGTTTCTTATTTTCTTTGATGTTGACCATATTCACAAAGGAATAGCCTGAGACCACCACATTTATTTCTTACAGAAATGAGATTTCAAGCTTGAATGAGGATCCAGAGTACTCTGCCTGAAAACAGAACATTTTCATACTTTGTGAGCCAGAACATAATCATGCTGCAAGAGCAAAGAGCATAAGCCATTCAAATGATCTGCCTTAAAGTTTCATAATTATTTTGTGCCCATAACACGGTAATGATTTTGTCAGAATGAGAAAACAAGTTCTCTGGTCATTTTTCTCATGCAGTGCAACCGTTACCTCAGAATTAAGGAAATTTGTGGGTGTAAAATTTCAGCCAAAAATAACCAGAGGGCCTAACAGATGGATAAAATTTGCCTGAGCCTCTCATTGACTCCCTCACATTACGAGCTCCTTTGTATTAAAAATATTTCTGTCTTCAGAATAAGTAAGTTAAGGAAACATTTCTGAAGCTGACTATACAGCTTTTAAGCTGTGTTGGCTACATAAAGCAGCTGTTTTAACATCTACCCGTGCCACAAATACAACTTTTTCCACCCATAGTAGAGGCTTTGGTGAGCAAATTCCAGAGGTGTTGAAGACAGCTGCAGAAAGCAGCAAGAAATACTTTTCAGTGGGAATAGGATCCTTAACATGCCGTTTATCACTTATCTGCTCCCCCAGTACTATTTCTGTCTCTTGCAGGCTCATTGTAAGCAGAATACATTAAAAGGTATGCTGTTCTAGCTTAAATCGGGAAAGTTTTACCCAGCAACCTGTCCTTCTCTCACCCCACTTTTTCCTCTCCCAGCTATCACTCCCTCCCACACGCTTCCCTGTCATTTTGAGAGCCCCGAGCCCGACATACAGCTCTGCAGTAGCCGTCTTCCCTGCCGATGGGAACAGGGTGAGGGAAGACTCTAAAAAGTTGCCGCTCGCAGACAGGAAAATGTGAGTTTCCACACCTATGCTGGATGGCGGCTCTGCTGGGCAAAAGCTGCTCCACAGTTTGGTAGACCTGGTTTCACACTTCCCTGAACCATCTTGTGCTTCAGAAGCCCCATCAGAAAAACAACTTCACTACTTTTCAGGAATGTTGTGCAGATATGAGCCCCACAGATTGTACAAATTCAAATCACCCCAGCCAGGAGAGGCAGGTAAGTGCAAGCAGCAGAGTTTCCTTATCGCTGAGCATCAGCGTTTTGTCAGACACGCTGCACACATTTCCAGGCAAACCCCTGCCCTTCTAAGAATGCAGGGAATCACGCCCCTATTCTTGATACTGCTACTGATCAGCCAAATGACACCAAGAAAGGCACATGACCTCTCTGTGCCCTTTAAATAAAAAAAAAGTTAGTATTACCTTCCTCTTTGACCTGTTAGATGGAAACTGCTGCATGAGGCTAAAAAACAGAAAGTTGTACTCTCCGGTCAGTAGTGACAGAGAGAGAACAGGAAGCAAGGAAGACACTTAGCTTCTTTTGCAGAAGATAGAAAGATTTCTTGGTCTATGACACCTAGCAGGAAATTCCAAGCTTGTTTTTTTGTTTATTCCTAAAAAAAAAAAAAAAATTATCACTGATACAATAGCTCCAAACAAACACCTCTAACTAAGGAGCAGGGTAGTACAAAGAAATACACTACACAGACACAGCTCTTACCTTGGGGACAGTTGGGTCCATGCCCCCCACAAGCTTTATAACCTTCAGTAACATCTTTCTGAATCTCATTTGCCTCTTGCACTAAGCATGGACAGAGCATACGCCAGCATCAAGCCCAGCACCACAGCACACAAAAATGGGGAGGAAAGTGCACCAGCCCGTTGGGATCCCCACCAGATAAAACCCACTGGATCCTCTACTGCCGCTATGCACTCCCATGCTGGCCTGACATGCCGTATCCTTGAGCCAGCAGAGTGAGGAGAGTGGCAGTGCCAGCAATGGTATCACAACAACTTACACAATGAACTTACTGCACGCTAGTCACTGAACACCTCAGCACAGTAGTAAGATCCAGTTACTGTCAACCTCAGCTGTATTTGAGCTGGGTCAGAAGGTGAAAGACACTACATGCTATTTAAAACTCTTTCAGCTTCTAACATTCATAACCAAAATGTTCCAGGGAAAAAAATTGAAGTTGTCAGCTGTTTCCATGTAGCATAGTGCAAAAAACAGACAACCACTGAGCTATAAAGAATCCCAGAGCTTTGCCAAAATTTGCCTCATTGATTAGATGAGACAAGTATCAAATTCAAAACTAGAGAGGGGAAAATGCAGCAGGCTTAATAGAGTAAAGCTGTTTATCAGAAGATTAAATAACTCACTGTCGTGGTTTAACCCCAGCCAGCAACTAAGCACCACACAGCTGCTCGCTCACTCCCCACCGGTGGGATGGGGGAGAGAATCAGAAGAGTAAAAGTGAGAAAACTTGTGGGTTCAGATGAAGACCGTTTAATAGGTAAAGCAAAAGCTGCGCACGCAAGCAAAGCAAAGCAAGGAATTCATTCACTGCTTCCCATCAGCAGGCAGGTGTTCAGCCATCTCCAGGAAGGCAGGGCTCCATTGTGCATAATGGTTACCTGGGAAGACAAACGCCATCACTCTGAACGTCCCCCCCTTCCTTCTTCTTCCCCCAGCGTTATATGCTGAGCATGACATCATATGGCGTGGAATATCCCTTTGGTCAGTTGGGGTCAGCTGTTCCAGCTGTGTCCCCTCCCAGCTTCTTGTGCACCCCCAGCCTCCTCGCTGGTGGGGTGGGGTGAGAGGCAGAAAAGGCATTGGCTCTGTGTAAGCGCTGCTCAGCAGTAACTAAAACACCCCCGTGTTATCAACACTGTTTCCAGCACAAATCTGAAACGTCGCCCCATACTAGCTACTGTGAAGAAAATTAACTCTACCCCAGCCAAAACAAGCACACTCATACTGAATTTGACTGACTCGCCAGAAAAATATTCTTGAATGGATGAAATTAAGTGATTGGTTTTGCTCATTATTAGTGAGGCAATGTAGAGACATTGCAGTTACAGAAAAGCAGCAGTTACTACTTCAGCTTTCATTTAATCACACTTTGAGAATGGCTGCTTCACAAGCAAGAGAGTGGTAATATTATCCAGTTCTTAACATGAACTTCCATCGGCTCAAAAGGTATTTAAGAAACAAATCTGTAACGGAAAGACAATATGCAAGTACATGGTAGTTACTTGGATTCCTTTCTCCCTCTTACATGTGCTGAAAAAGACCTCCTAAGAAGCCCCTACTTTGCAAGGCGCTTCCCTCGCACATTCTCAAATCATGTCCAAAGGTGAGGCCACACCTCTGTGTCCAGTTCTGGGCTCCTCAGTACAAGAGACAAGAACATACTGGAGAGAGTCCAGCAAAGGGCGACAAAGATGGTGAAGGAACTGAAGCACCTTACATATGAGGAAAGGCTGAGAGAGCTGGGACTGTTCAGCCTGGAGATGAGAAGGCTCAGAGGGATCTTACCAATGTATATAAATACCTGAAGGGAGAAGAAGGCAGAGCTAGGCTCTTTTCAGTGCTACCCAGTGACAGGGCCAGAGGCAACGGTCACAAACTGAAACACAGGAGGTTCCCTCTGAACATCAGGAAACACTTTTTTTACTGTGAGGGTGACCAAGCGCTGGCACAGGTTGCCCATGGAGGTTGCGGAGTCTCCATCCTTGGAGATATTCAAAAGCCACCTGGACACAGTCCTGGGCAACCAGTCCTAGGTGGCCCCGCTTGAGCATGGGGGGTTGGACCAGATGACCTCCAGAGGTCCCTTCCAAGCTCAACCACTCTGTGATTCTGTGAGGGTGGCTGAAAATCATTTAGTTATGTCAGAAAACTAACTGGTTGGGAAATACTCAACAATCAGGGGATATGTATCTACAGCAGCTACTCCTTGATTTTCATAAAACATCAAACTTCTCTTTCTTCCCAAATTGCCTCTGGTTTCAAAATTTCTTCAGCCAGTAAGTGGCAACGCATCCTCAGATTGCGGCTAACTCTCAGTCTCTCCTGCCTCCGTGCCTGTTCCTAATGGTAGCCAATACGTTTGCTACTATTCCCTTATATATACAGCTACCTCTATTTGCCTGTTGCACAGATGCAGTGATGACCAAAATGACATAACTGGGGGGGGGGAGAACACAACCAAAAAACCCAAACCAAAACACAACCCCCCCCAAAAAACTCAAACAACCACAGGTGGTAGAGTTTAGGCCCTGCTATTTTGTTATCACAATAAGTAAATTAGGATGAATATCTCCCAACGGGCAACACAAAAGAAATCTGTACATTTGTATGGGGAGTTCTGCTAGGAAAGAACAATCAGCTGCAGACATGAAAGGAACTGAGAAGTCAGCAGTTTCACAGCCTTTGCCTTACAGTATCTGCTGCAACATTTCAGATTATATCAAAGCTGTTGTCGCACACCCTTTCCATGGAACTGCAAGACTCACGGAGAAACAAACATGGCACCAAATCCACCCATCAAGCAGGGACAGATATCTCCTGCAGTGCTTTTTTCCAGTGCTTTATTTAGTCTTTATTTTTAGGCATCCTAAGTACTCAGGTTTCAATGACCCACTGACATGAAGTGACCTATTCATCTAAAAATCTCGCTAGCGTAACTTCCAGGCTCCTATCCCCCCACTCCTACTCCTCCTCTTTGGAAGCCTTCCACTGGTCATCAACCAATGTTTCTAAGAATAAATACCATGACGATCCAGATTCTTCCCACCAAACATCAAGCATTTCTCCGTGTACAAGTCAGGGGCTCAGCTGTCATAAAGGCACAGGTAGCCCGAGTTTCTCTTCGGAGACACCTCTGCCTCTCCCTGCTGACTTCAGAGGGAACCTCTGAAAAGAGGAGTCAGGGCCTTATAGACAAGCCATACACAGTCTAAATCTTCTGTAACTTTTTCCTGATCATCAAGACACCTGTCTGCCCCCTCTTCCCCCCCACTAGTTCTCTCCCACTTAAAAATCTCTTCTCGGCACCGTACTGCCCAATTCGAATGCAATTTCTACCTGTAATCTCAAACTTGTACAGAAGAGGCCTACCAACATCCCAGCTCCAAGATCTTTCTGTGTATTTCAAAGTACCTCATTAGCATTTTTCCTTACCTTTTAAGAATGCAAAGTCATGGGCTACTCGTGGGACACTTCTTCTAAGATCCCACTTACTTCTGATTTTCAACACACAGATTCAGATAGCTCTTCTCTAGATGTAGGTCAGACAAGAGAGCCAAGAGTATTTGCTTTATAACGCAAGCTACTGAGGAAAGAGAACCTGGCTGAAGGAAGTAGGAACACCAGCAAGACATGATTTGGAAACCACCAGCTGCTAAACATGGTCTGGTGTTTTACAGGAACAGATTAACAAGAGGACTGGGCAACTACCTGTAAATACAAGAGGAGTGGAAGGAAAAGGATGTGCTTACATCTTGGAAGGCAGTAAGAAAACCGATGAGAGAATGAGACCAAAGAAAAAGACTACATCAGTACTGTATTTAACTCCTTTCTGACACAAAAAAAAGAAAAAAAAAGGTGGCCATACTTAATGCTATCTCCTGCTAATTGCTATGAGATAAACAAAGTCACAATAATACTAATCAATTACTGTAGGCATTCACAAAATTACTGTGTCATCTGAAATTGAAGCCGAAACTGGTATATTGTGAGACAATTTTCAAACACTTTCTGAAACAACATCATAAGGCTTGGTTTCTTCTAACATCTCCCCCATCTGCCCCAACCCCTTCCGGTCTCGTGTTTGTTTCAACACAAGTCACTGCCATGGAGCAAAAGTGTACAACTTCATATTCTGAATAGACAATTTAAAAAAAAAAAAATCTATTCAGAAAAACAATGCAAGTTCTAATCTGCACAAGAATTCCCAAACAAATGTTTAGGAGATCTTACAAGGTAAAAAGACATATAACTGGAATTCAGATTTCAACAGCAAGCTTTGAATTCTGGGCTGAAACATCGTGTAAAAATCTTTTGAGACAATCATAGTTTCCTCCAAAGTAACCTGTCATTCTGATCAAAAGCCAAGCAACTACAGAGACTTCACAATAGTCCCTAGTAGTAATTAGGCAAAAGCTATGCAACATTCACTTACTCGTTACAAATTTGTTGTATGTATTTTAGAAACACCTATTGTTAAACTACAAGGACAGTTGTAAGGAGCACCTCCTCCTCCTCAAATGTCCAGGACTTGCCAAATTGAAAAAAAAGTGGAAATAGTAAGTCAAATCCCCTTGACTGGCAGCTTTTAATCCAGCCACTGGTGGCTCATCTCACAGATTTGTCACTCGCTAGCAGTTTGGTGACCTTGTACAAGTACAATGTTATGTTGGCATCCTCTCTCTGGGGCAGATACATTAAACTGAGCCAACCATCCACTTGACCAGTAGAGGTTTTTAAAATAAACATCGTCAGGGGTGGTAAAACACGCTATTTACATATGGCAGAGATGCGCTGCTTCTTTACTCAAACTGCCATGGGCTCCATGATCTCCATCCCAGCCTCCTGATGACTTCTACCCTGAATCATTAAGTGTGATAAGAAGCAAGCTTTGGCAAGCATTCAAATGTACGTTTCTAGAGCATTAGTACTCAGAAACCATAATACAAGCCTAATCATTGTGCTTCCACACTTACAAACAAAGCCAAACATCTATTTTCCACACAAGAAAGCACCGAGCTTCCCTCAGTGCAGCTCTAAAGAGCAAGAGAGTAAAATAAATTTCAGTCAAATAATTGCTCTCCACTTCCTATCCACCCCTCCAGTCTCCAAACATCCTCTAACCCAGATTCTAAAACAAAGAAAAACAAATGCCTCATTATATAAACATAAGTTATGTTTGAAAAATCTACTTGCCTGCTCACCAGTAACGATGGGGAAACTTTCCTTGGTGAAAAGTCATGTGTCATCATTTTCCACAGCTTCCACTTGAAAGTTGAAAAAAAAAAATAAAGAAACCCACAAGCTTTTAGCTTATGCTTTTGAGCCACTGCTGCACCAGTCAGATTAGGTCTTACAGGCCAGCACCTCCGCTGCCCAGCAAAGGCAGCAGCAGCTAAGGCACCGGCAGAGTACTCAAGCCTGGCGTTCCCTTCCAAGTTAATGGCAACAGGCTACAGACAACTGACATCTCTGAAAAGGGCTAATCCTACTTGCATCATATGTCCATCATAAACTGTAATGACCTGGAAGTGGCACTCTCCCCTCACTGATAAGACAGGAAATCCAGATAAATAGCTGAGCGCGATACGGATCTTACAGCGAGATCCAAAGAGGAACCCAATTCTCACCAATTTCAAAAGGATTCTTGTCTCTTTCTTGCCCCCATGGTAAGAATGAGCAGCCCCTGGACCCTTGCAAGCCCTGGCTCCAAAACTTATTGCTCCAAAAGCACAACAGCACAGAAGCGGGGCAGGGGGACCTCCCCCATCCACCCAGTTCTTCAGGAAAGACAATCCAATTAGAAAGGGCTGTAAACGCATCCTTAAAAATTATCTGCCCTGAATAACAATGCAGTAGTTTATTTTGGTAAGTGCGTCCATACACACTCGCATGAGCACACAGAGTGGCTATTCATCCCTTTGGCTGTACTCTTAACAGCGGAAGCACACAGGGCTTCCTTTCACAGCGCTGCAATTTAAAACAGCGCTCGCAGGGGGTCAGCAGCAGGTGCAAAGTCACAACTTCCAAAAAAACCTATAAACAGACTTTTTTCTCCAGTCCAAGATGAAAACATAAACTCTTACATCTCACCTGCAAACTTGTCTTTGCACAGAGGGACAGCTACGAGACCAGAATAACCAGCAGTGCTCTTCTTGAATGGGTTACAGGAGCCAGAAGCAAGTACTTTCACACGAGGCTAAGACAACAACCCAGAAAGAAGGGGTCTCTTAAGCACCCAAAATTTATGCCCAGAAAAATGGGGTGACGATCATACAAAACACACTCAAGCAATTTCAGTAATTCCAGTTTCTTGCTAGACACAAAAGACATTAGAAACTCCCTCTTGTTATTAATATATGAATTTAAATGATGGGATCAGAAGAAGAGGATGGGGAGAAAGAATCGATTACCAGCTGGAAACAGGGGATAGAAAAGGGTACTGGAAAAATATGAGATATGAAAAATAAACGCATTGTTCTTTTTCTTTTTATCCCATTGTATTTACTGTTTCAAGCTTTTGTGTCAGAACAGTCCTAGGATCTTATTTGACCTGTTCAACCATTTTACAGAGCGTTCCCACCAAAAAAAAAAAAAATCACATCAAAGTCAATTCCCTCGGTTATACCTTCATCATATGTTCTACAAATTTTGACAATATAGACCTATACTTAAATAACAAACTAAAAACTTCCACTTACTGTCACTGCTGATTTTGACATGTGCTATTGATTTCAAAACAGTTTTATCAGGAATCAGTGCAGTAGAGCTAGCACAGATGTTAATCTCAGATCCTTTAAGCAAGGGAAAAAAAAAATTAAACAGCCTTTATTTTCCCCACAGAGCATGAAGTGTTGAAGCTTTTGCATGACTTGCTTTTGCTAGAGAATCTCCCTTTCTGGCAGCCTTTAATGCTTATCGTTCTTTGTCAAACCCTAAGCAAAAACGATCTTCCTCCTCCCTAATTTTGTATGAAAACATGAGAACCAGCGCATCAACCACTTTTTTCCTCCCATGACAGCCACGATTCCTTTAGGCTAAGTATTCTCTGATAGAGCACACAGTGCTTGCCACTCACTTTGGGTGAATGAAGCTTCAAGAAACTGTATTTTTACTTCCACACTTGCAAATTAAGTCTAAGCAGCGCCACTGGAAACAAGAAGTGACCCGGCTACATTCTCCTGGGCATGAAGTTTTCTATATGAGGACACAGATAAAAATTGATGCTGTTTGATGAGACTCTGGAAACCAGTTATAGCAATAACTCCTGAAGTAAAACTGCACAGAAACTGTGTTAATGAACAGTGGCGAAACCCTTGAAAGACAAGTAGCTGGACCACTGACTTTGCCTCAGCCTACACAGGAGCTCCTTTCTAACACTCTCCATCTGCCTTATCTCTTTGACATGGCCAAAAACTCTCCACGACAATAGGATATATCACAAGTATCTTTTTCCTTTAAGTATTTCTATGGCTACGATCACTGTAATATCTGAGAATATCCTGTTACACATTTATCTTCAAAATGTCCTTTGGACAAAAGGGGATTAAATGCAGGCGGAGTTAACACACAACTTGTTCAATGTCACATGAAGTCCGTCAGGGCAAGGAACTGAAGCCTCCCTCATATCCCCAAGCTCAAGTGGAGCATTCAATTTAACCAGTAGACTTGTCCTCTCACAGGTGTATACACCCCACTGTCATATAATCTGAAAGTAAACCAAATACATTTTTTAAAAAGCTGTAGTAATATTCCCTCTCACCAGGAACTGCATTAATCCTTTAAGTCCTTTGTCAACAAAGTTGACAACATGAAACAGAAAAATTTACACAGCTGCATATGTGCAATACCCGATTCCCAGACTGGAGTCTGATTTTGAAAGCAGAAAATACATCTCTGAATAAATGCTGTCCAATTTTCCAAATATATTTAGAATATCATCACAACACATTCACACAGTCTTAAACATTTTTTGCTATGACTTCAGTGTACAGTGTGTTTTATGGCCAGCCAGGATAATGTAGTCCAGTGACCACTTCATCTTTTTGAAAGCGAAAGGCTCAAGTTGGTCATAAAACAACACGCATTCTGGTTCTCCGTAGAGCATTCCTTGACAGCATCATGCATTAGGTAGAGCTTTGTTAATCTTACAGTCAGACAAGCTGTGAGTGATGAGCAAGTCATGCAGCCTTTTAACAAAAGCTTCTTGGAGATGAGGCACATCTTTTGTCTTCCAAAAAAGCTCACTCATAACTTGAGAGCTTAGCAATGTAAGTGGAAGTCAAAGCATATTTTAGCTAAGAGATAATACGTATCACATTCACAATAGCAAAATGAGGAAGTCCAAAGAGGACAGAAAAGTTAATTAAGAAAGACATAGCTACAGACTTGTCATTTTGGTTGAGATCATCTTTTTTCAAGGCTTTAGGAAGCAGCTTCTAAACTGACCTTTCACTTCCTTACAGCGTTAATGAATTTTAAAATGTAATAAATTCCAAGTGCAATGGAATTAAACAATCCGCTGAAAAGCCAGAGAAAAATCAAGTACGGAAGAGCTCTTCTGAGAACACTACACGTTCTTGAAAACAATAAGGAAAAAAATTGCCAATAAGAACATAACCAGGGCCTTGTTAAAAGCATATTCATTTCAGAAACAGATATTGTGTCACCATACAGTAAACCTCATCCATAGACCTGACTGTCTTTCCTTGAGATTGTGTCACCATACAGTAAACCTCATCCACAGACCTGACTGTCTTTCTCCTACTCACACACCTGAAGGGCCTTCAAAAATGTAAAGGACTCATGATCCACGTGCAAAACAAAACTGGATGAGATAACACTTTTTGGCCATAAAAAAGCAGCATGCTGTTCACCTATAATGGACCATGCTTGCTCTGAAGAATTCTGTGCTTTCCATCATTTTAGATATAAATGCAGGATTACCAGAATAAAAAACCCAAGCCAACCCCCCCTTCCAAAACCCCAACTGTTGTTCTCCCCCCCAAGTTTAGGAATAAAATTTGTATACAAAGCACTGTCAGTCACTTTTATTGTTTGCTTTGCATAGTCAGTTTTTCTTTTTTGTCCCTCTCTTAACATGTTAACAGGAAAAAGCCAGGCACTTCAGAAGAAAAAACAAACAAACAAAAAAAACCACCAACAACCAACCCCAAAACACCCTACCGAAACAAAGCCAATTCATATTACCTCAATTAAAAAAAAAGTTTCACTTTGTATTTAGTTTTAAATATTTTGAAGATTTTTATTACAACCTCCCCAAATACTCAGATTCCTTTCTGCTTCTTCTATTTGACAAAATTATGGTTATATTCCCCCGTACGTCCAAAATATAACTGTTGTTGTGACAACTTTAAGCCCACCGAGCACATCTGGCCAAAATACCTGAGAGTTTCCAGTGGCATGAAGAGTGGGAGTAGGGAGTAATTTAGAGATTGTCTGAAGAACACAACTGGCCACTTAAGTCTTTTGTCTTGCATAGGAAGCCACAGCACAGGCACCTTCCACGTGCAACCAAACCAGTGCACTTGTTGGCACGCTCCCGGGGAGTTCAACAGGGGAAATGCTTTAATTGACATGAACAACAACAAGTTTGCACTGCAAATACTGAAGAGCAAAAGATTTTTTTTTTTTTATTGGCCATTAGAGGATTGCTACCAGCCCTTGGAAATACTCATTTCTGTATTTTGAAGCATGTATATATCACAAGCCAAAGCAGGGAAGAATAAAGCAATGCAAAACCACCGCAGTTGCAGGGGAATGGAGTCCCCAGTGCACTCCCCAAAAGCCACAGGGCTGTCCAAGATTTACGACTTCTGTCTTACTCATCTAAGGGAAGACTCTTCTCACTTCCTCCCACTGCTGGAGTTGGTTTTTGATTAGTGAGCCAGGATTACCTTGGCAGAATCAACGAGCAAGACCTCATAGATGTTGTGCAAGTCCCAATACTCCTGTTTATTACTGGAAAGCCTGGCAGCTTTTAAACTTTCTGGTTTTTTGGAGCTCATATATGGTCCAGGACCGGTATGAACCCCCATACAGCAAATTTGAGCCTACTGGCAACAGCCATGCTTTTAAGTATCTTTCACAGATTCTTTAGAAATAACCCACTAATGTCCATGCCCCCACCGATTACACGCTGAAAACCAGGGCTCTAGATCTATCCTGATGAGATGATTACAGTGTGAAACTTGTGTCGTGTTCCTGTGAACTACAGCCAGAACGGACAGCAGAAACCATTAGCTTTCCACAGACCTTTCTGTCCTCTGAACTATTATGAGCTTGAAGTCAGAACAGAGTAAATAACAAAGCACGGCCTCATATCTACTAATTTACCCTCATTTGCTCCATATGACTCTGCTAGTGTTTTACAAGAGAAGAGATGCAAAGTGGAAATACTGAATATCGCTACCTTCTCCCCCTACAATTGCCAAAATGTTTTTCGAACAGATTCTCCCCAATCAATATGGCAATCAAACAAAAAGGGAGATGCATATGGACAGGACACCAGAGAAGCTGGTCCAAGACACCAGAGAAGTTGGTCCAGGAGAAAAAAAAAAAATTACTAATAGCCTGAATATTCTGAAAATACACTCATTCCCACCACCACCAAAGGAAAGTTCATAGAACTAGCAAATCTTCACACTTAATTCCTTTGAAAATAAACTTATTCTTCCTCCTCCACAGTGTATGATGCAGGCCTAAGAACAAAATGAAAGTTTCTCAACCCCAGTGTTTTCACACTGCCTAGATTTTCTTTTATGCACACACCTGCCTGATGCAGGTGTGACTTCTGTCCTGATCCCTATTGAAGTTTTGTGTTGTTACTTAGGAACATCCTTTCAAGTTCTGAGGTAAAAAACATCCAAGCATTCCCTCCAGAGTAACATCATTAGCCACAAGCAGCACACTGAAACTTGCAATGCAAATAAAAAACCCAAAGCCAGACAAGATGACCCCTCCCCATGTTGTGGAGGCCACAAAGTAGTTAAACAGAGAAATAAATTTTTCCTTTTGTCCAGTCCTTCTTGGTTCTTGTAGATTTAAGTGCAATAAGGGCAGTTGCAAAATTCACACACTGCAAACAAACTGCTCCTTTCTGTTTGGGGATTTAAATTTTAACACCATAAATTGTCGGTTGGAAGGAGAGAGTTGCTTGTACGCTGGATCTGTGGCTTCAGGAGGAAAAAAAAGTTTAACTTTTTTAACGTCATGAGACTTGACTAGTCCAACTATTGCATAAAACACACACGTACATATGTAGGGCTTTGGTAGTTAGCAGGACTGGATGTCCAATACCTATTCCTCCAAACAGTTCTGTTAGTTCCCGGGAAGACAACGGGACTACTGGTTACAAAAAAATTGTTCATAGTTTGCAAGTCTTCCCAGTAGCATACCTCAAGTAGTATGCACCATTCTTGCAAAACCTACACTCAGTAAAAAAAGAAAAAACAATCTTTAGCAATGGCATCCACATGGATCAACTTTGACAACCCAAGTGAAACTGTACACCAAGGAAGTGTAAAAAAAAACTTTAGACAGCAGCATGCAAACAGGCACCTTAGCATCCAGACAAAGTATGTTCCACTTCTCTGCAGAGGCAGCGGCACTGCTTGCTTAGTGGGTACTAGGACTCCAGCCACCAGGACTCTGCTTCCCTCTCAGCCACTGGCCTGCTGCAAAATGTTAGACAAGTCCTTGTCTCCTCAACATGCCAGGTGACCCACGCACAGAGAGGAAATTCCTATACTAATTGATATAACAAGTGCAGTAGTTCATTAACAGATAGATATTAATAGATCTGTCTACCTTCTCCTGAGAGAATAACACTTCAAAAAAAATGCCAAACCATTTTCAAAGAAGAATGCACTCCTTCCCCAGAGGCTCATCACGTTCAGGCACACACAATAAAGGCTTTTCTGCACTTGCTGAGCACCTCACAAAAATTATCACGACCCATCCACCAAGACACAGTGGTTTCCAAGCCTTTCATCTGCAGGCCTCAGAAGATTTTCCAGCAGACACACAACTACTGGCTAGAGTGGTTAGGGTAGTAGATCCTAGTTTTATTTCCTGCATCCCTCAAAAGCAGTCAAAAGGCCACAAAGCGAGAAGCTGCATAACCCTGTGTTTCTTGGAGCCTATTCCCACACAAGCCAAGCAATGTTCATCCTTGATGAAGGTTAGAATTTAAAATATTGACATCAACTTTCCTCTGAAAAAGAGATCTGTGCTTGATCCCATTAAAAAGTCAATCAGTTCTAAGCAAAACTTGCTTCTACCTTGGTGGAAAATTTGTCCATTTCCTCTTCAGTGGAGGAATTTCTTCCTAATTATAACATTAAAGGAAGAAAAAAAAAGTCATTAAAACCCAAGCCAAATAATATTCAAAGTGTTTCTTCTTCTCCTGTTTTCACTTGAATTTTCACTCTTTTTTTTTTTTTCTCCAGTAACAGTAGAATCACAGAATAACACGAACTGGAAGCACCTTCTGTTCACCTGGTCCTATCCCCCCAACAAAACAGGGACAAATTGACTTGGGTTGCTCAGGCTCTTGTCCAGCTGAGTTCTGAATATCTGCAAGGACATCCCAACCTGCCTGGGCAGCCCATTCCAATGTTTGACCACCCTCGCGTTGAAAAATTTTTTTTTTTTTTTTTTAATATCTCATTGGAATTTCCCTTGTTGCAACTTGTGTCTGTTGCCTCTCGTCTTACTGCTGTGCAACTCCCACAAGATCTTGGCTGTGTCCTCTCTACACCCTCTAATCAGTTAACTGAAGACATGGGATAGTTTTCCCTTAAAGAAAAGCAATGCACGCGCACACCAAGTTGTATTCCCAAGATATTAAAAAAATACATTCAAGCAGATATGAATTTTCAGCTTATTTTTTCTGAAATACAAGTACTGTATTTTTGTTTGCAACCTAACACTGTCTCTTACGGATTGCCCTTCTGCAGCACGTACGACCAAAGGCTTACCTTCAGACAAGTAACAGAGAGTAGCTAACGTGGTAAAAACTCACACCGCAAATTATTCTGTAGTAATCCTCCCATACGGAGAAACCCTTAGTTTTTGTTCCCTATTTGAACTAGTCCTGCCAGTCTGAGGTACTTACATGACCTCATAATACACTCTGTTTTTCACCACTTCTCTGTTAAGCAGGGAGGAGACACAGCGATGTGGAAACCAGGCACAAAGAAAAACCACGTGCAAACTTGCGGTCAGCATGAGGATGAGGACTACAGGCCACAGCGCGGGGGTACCTGCTCCGCCGGGGCATCTCCTTCAGGGTCACGCAGGCTGTGGCAAAGCAGTGGGGTGAACTCCAGTGTTTGAGCGCTGCCGCTCTGACCCTGCTAGCACACCTTTCTCTCCAGAAGCAAATCAGCGGCACATGGATGAATGCTCCGTTCACAAAGTAGATGTGTTTGGGGGTGGTGGGGGTGGTGTTTGTTGTTTTTGTTTTCTTGTGTTTGGGGGTGGTGGGGGTGGTGTTTGTTTGTTGTTTTTGTTTTCTTGGGGTTTTTTTTTGTTACAACATCATCTTCTGCCACGAGCCATCTGCAATCCCGTTCCTCCCCCACCGGGCACAGCACACCCCCTGCGCGCACCTGAGCGGGGTGCCGAGGCGCTGACGGGACTGTTCCGCCCGAGCTCCCCCGGTGCGCGGCCCGCG
>NW_008795490.1:1115387-1129186 GCF_000699145.1 Aptenodytes forsteri | reverse complement strand
AAGGGGTCTGCCCTCTAAGCCGGCCCCGCGGGGAGCAGCGGTCGAGCCTGACTTGCCCTAAACACCGCCGTGGCCCCCAGCCCGCACCTCTCCTGCCGTGGCAGGCCTTGGGACACCTCTCCGGAGCCCGGTCGAGGGGTCTCATCCCACCTGGCAGGCGCCAGGGCCCCAATGGCCCACGCACGCTACATTAAGACTGTCATATCGTTCCTTACAGTGATGATAGCAGTAAAAAGGTTTAATATCATGGTGATTTAGACAAGTCTAACACAGCATTAAGATCCCGTGCTTCTATACTCGTGTAACATCATTCGTGGGGGAAGAGAGGGATGGCTCGTCTCGTTGCAGCTTTGCTGGGGTGATTAAAGCAGGACTGTTGTTTACTGGGGACAAGGCTTTAGACAAGTATGGAAATTGCAAAATTAAGATTGCTCATGCAACCTTAATTTGACCCCCTTGTACATATGGCTTATGCTACAGCCTGTAATTATTCGATCATGCTATTTTTCCTAGAGAACTGCTTCCCACCATGCATAGGGTGAATGGCGTTCGCTCAGCGCTGAGCTGTTTAATAGCTTCATCCTCTTTATACAACATATGTCCCCAATATGTCCTGATGGCTTATTTGGAGCTACTCTTGTCCTTGGGCATTGTCTGAAGTACAAATACATTTCATTCCCTCATGTGGCTGCATTGCCAATGCAGCAGTGATGGGAGGAGGCCTTGGGGTGGTATTGCCAGTTCACGGTTTCATTTTATGGTCCTGGCTGAAAGGGGGTGGCTTCCCCAAGACCCTGCTCGTGGGATCACACGAGACTCTTCATTTCTAAGCAACAGCAAGTTCTGCCCACTGTGGTTTGGGAGAAAGTAGGAAATCATGACCCAAGTGCAACTCACCAGGTCAGAAATTAAAAAGCAATCACTCTTTTCCTTTTTAGGCTTAAAAATTGCATCCTGATTTAGGGGGCCTGACTTGTAATCTTCGCGCACTGGCAGCTGGAAATTTTGTTCAGGAGTCTGCGTTCAGATTTTTTGCCACTTAGGCTGAAAGGCTTGGGTAAATGCTTGACTTAACCTCCACTACTGGCTTCGTTTTGTTGCTGGCATCCAGCAGCAAAGGGCGTCTGCTGAAATACGGAAATTAATCTCGCTAGTGAGGACAAGAGCACAAAGCCAGAATCTGACAGTAAATAACCAATCCCATTGCATTCCTTGATAAAAAATATCCACATATTGGCTGAAAGAGCAGACCTTCTCAGATAGTTTGGAGAGGAATCTCCTGGGTTTAGTTACACAGTTCTATGGCATACTGCACAGATCCTTCACAATCTTACACAAAACCTGTAGCAGAGACAAAGTTAGGAATGACACCTCATTTTTGAAAAAGAGAAAAATAATGATCCAAAAAATAAGTCCGCTTTGGGCTAGTGTTTAAGCACCCAAAAGAGACAGCAAAAGGTAAATCTTCAGGACTGCAGTTCACTTTAAACAGAAATATGCAACACCTTTCACCAGATAAAGTCCTAACTGTAATTGCACGGTTAAACTACCACTTCTTAATTCTCATGAATGTTGCTTTGAAACACTTAGGAAGTACTGGGGGCTTACTCAACATGCGCTGCTGCCATGGATGTTTTGTCTGGCTCTGCTTCCATGGATGTTTTACATTGTTTTATATTCTTTTGAATACTTCCGTATCTACTGGCGTGTTGGAATGACCGCGCTGCGGGTTTGTTTGATAGTGCTAGTTGCTGCTGCGGATGAGAAACAGGTAAGCACTTACACTGAATGTTTGAGAAAAACTGATGCTTTGATGAGAAGACAGACAACACCTGTAAGGTGAATTAATAAACCTTTTTTTTTTCTGGTTGGAAAGAATGTCTTTGATCTCTAGGAAGAGATTTAAAAAAAAAAAAAAGAAAAGATGGAAAACCAGACCAATCAATGGAGTAAAATTTAAGAGGGAAGACTGTACTGTTGAGAGAGTTCTTGCTGTATTTCTAAGCATTGACAAAAAATTCTCTTCTCATGGGAGGAAGAAGAAATAGAAATCTTTGTTGATGGAACATATACTTAAATGTATAAATTAGCTGTAAATTAGTTATTTTCTCATATATGAACTATCACACCTACGGTATGCTATCAATTAGAATGCCTAAATCAAACTGGGGCAATGAGCAGGAAAATAAATACTATTTACTTTGTGCTATGGCTTGATACAGTGCAACTGTTTTCCTATTTTTAATTCCCCTGTTACTCATCTACTTTAACGAAAACAGTATGATTTTGCATGCACAGCATAAAGCAATTAAAACATATATACATCCTTAACTTATTACATTCCCATTCACACAAAAAAACCCAAAGAATCCAAAACACAGACCCCACATTAAAGGAATACTACGGGTGAAAAGCCAAGTGTTGACACTTTAGGATAATCCAAAGGTAAGATTTTTCAGACAAACTTGTTTTGACTTGTAGAGGGTATGACTTCCAATTTAGCCTTTAATTGTGTGATGATATTGTTTTGCTCAGAGGACCACTGCCTTGTACAGTGCATGGGACAGACACTGTTCACTGAATGTGCAGCTTTTCAGTTTATTTTTAATCTCTTTGTTCAACATATGTCCTCAGGCTTTGTTTAAAGCTCTTTAAATCCTGCTTGTAATGTGGAATTATTAACGTCATAGCAGGATTTTCTACAGCATTCATTGTTACAGTACCTTGAGCATACGATGAATGCTTATGAATTACTCTCATGAGATGTAACTAATGTCACCATTTTACTGATTGGGAAGTGAGACACAGAGAGATTAAGGTTAAATGCGTCTATTAATTTTGGTTGACAGCCTTGACATGACCAGGGTTTGCCTTGGTGAAATAGCATTATGCAGCACTTTGTATGTTCGAAGCATAGCTCCCTTTGACTTCAGATGCAGCTGTGAATGCTAACTGCTTCTACAAATCAGACCCCAGGCTCTCAGACCAAACGCCAAGCATAAAAAGAGTTCTCGGTGGCCACCTGTAGTTCAAGTAATCTGCCTGACATCATACAGGAGTGCTCTGGTGCTAGCAGACGCAGGATCAATCATTTTCAGCATTCACTGCAGCAATCCTCATCCTCTGCCTGCCTTGACCTTGTCACACTCTTTTTTTTCCTCCTCTCCTAGATCTAGTCTCAGCTCCAGGATCTTTGTCCAAATCTATTTCCTTCCATGACCTCATCCAGTCCAGGTCCAGCTTTTGCTCAGACTGAATCCCCCTCCCGGCTGCAATGGTTCCAGCAAGAAGGACATTGCGAGCACAGAGGCGCTTCCCCAGGGCTGGGAGAGGATGCTCAGCACAATCAAAAGAGCGGAGAACAGAGCTGCCGAAAATTTCGAAGTGGGTCCATATTGTTGCTGTGCTAGAGATTCCTGAGCTGATTCGTAACTCCAAATGGGCGGATTCAGAAACAAGCCCGATGAGCGAGCTAAAGAGCGTGTGGCGGTTGTGTGTCTGGCAGTATTCGGCAGAGATGCTCGTTTGGCCACATCAGCGTGGGTAACCCACCAGCTAGTCAGTTCTGCTGCTCGGTCAGCCTGGTTGTAACATCTTGCCACCTGGGCTGTGCACTCGTGATTCTGAGCCTACATGGCTACTATCTTGTTTGGGAATGTCTACGCCAGGCTGCTGGGGTGCTGCAGCTCCTTTTTACTGAGCACACATAGTCTGAGGTTATGCAGAGATGTCTAGTCTTCCATGGGAATAGCAAAAACCACATGCCTAAAAAACAAATGCCAGTGCTCCAAGGAACAGATGCAATATGATTTCCCATTTTTGCAGTGGTAGGATTTTGTTTCTAACATAGGCAAAACATCTCTCCCTTATTCTTAGAAACATCTGAACATTATTTGTTGAAATTTTCTAAATAAATTCTCTAAATAAATTCTCGTTAAGGAGAATTCCCCAGCTGGGGGTACTTCAGAATAGGCAGTTTGCAAAGGTATAAGCAACTAGAAAGGGATAAGACACAGCCTGGCCCCTAATTTTCATAAGACAGTAAGGGTAGAGGAAATTTAGATGCAAGGCTTCACTGAGTAAAGGTTCACTGGCATAACAGAATAATATAACGTAATGTCATCTGAGAAGCACCCGTGAAAGATCGCAGCTTTAGATTCCTCCAGCGCTCTCTCTGATTCAGAAAGGGTTGAGAACATAACAGAGTAATTGATGGCAACTGTGCAGGCTTTATTTTGTTTTATTCAGCAACAGTTGATAATTTGATGGAAATCAAATAAGGGTGCACCATACCCTTTCCTTTCATGCATATAGAATGCTTGCAAGTTTCATTCCTTGCCTTGACTGAACTGGAATTGCAGCCCTGTGCTGGCTGGTTGTATTAATTTCTGTCCTTTGTGGAAGGTTCAGGAATATATCCCTGCGAAAAATATGACAGTAAATATCTGAAGACGGGGAAATGAGCTTGTGTGCCGGATGGATACAACTTAGCGACAGTCTGATGGAGCAGGTTCACATCAGGAGAGGCATTTATAATTTGTAATTGAAATGGTATTTGAAATTACATGAGCACATTCTATCGACATCACTTGGAGAGTAATAGGATTTATCAGAAGGTATTTATATTAATCCCTTGGCATTGCTGGCTATCTCCAGCAAAGTGCTACTCACAGGGCTATCCTAACTCCCAATACCACCGTTTTTATTTGTTCACTTAATTTTCTCAGAAAATGGGTAACAAGAGAATTCAACCAGGACGCTTTCCTTTTTAATCAGCATGCATATCATTCAGCAGAGGCAATTGAAGCTGGAGGTACGAGAGGATGTTGTATAAGGTATAGTCTTGATGCTCAATCTTTTCCTCTCATAAATATCCACTCAGAACCCCCCCAACTGAGTTCCCTTTGACTTTGTGTCCTCTTTGTATTGATTTTCCAATAGCAGTCTAATTCCTGCATTTGTCTGCAGAAACTACTAATAGAAAGGCAGAAGTTGCAATGTGTAAACATGAGTTTTCACACAGCAGACCCATTAAAAGCTACATTTGTGTAGACAGTTGACAGAGTAACACCATATGATGTACTGGACAGATTTAGACATGTAAAGATGGAGACAGTCACATGGGAAAAATACAGTACTGGTGCTAATTAGGCATATTTAAAGGAGATAGTTAGGCATTTATGTCTAAACCCAGGAAATGCAAAAATGTTAGAAACATGCAGCTACCCCCAAAATAGCTGGTGCACGCATGCAACCCCATGCAGAGCTATGCCATTGTAATACCAAGGAGCAGCAGAGCCGGGTTAGCGCAGGGCTCTCAGCAAAATTAGCCAGGGTGGGCCGAGAGCCCTCCTGGCTGGTTCACCTCAGCCAGTCCCAGAGCCGTTTTACAGCTCCCCGTAGTGCACCGCATTCTGTAGCACAGGGAAAAACTTTGGGGAGAAGTAAGCTAACGCACCAAGAGGTGCACTGGTGTTGCAGCTGGGAACATCACAGGAGGATGAAACAGGCTTTGTCAGACAAAGCCATCTAGTCTAGCCTATAAGAAACCTCAATCCACATCTCTGAAACCACTCCTAAAATTAATATTCTAACTCCTAATATTCTACTAATAGTAACGCCATCACTGCTGTCTTATCAAATAAGGCAGATCTACAACCAAGGTCTCTCTTTTGCGCAGGTGAGGGCTCCAACCAGTAGAAGACTCTCCAACTTGTTTGAGTTTTGGTTTTAGGGTTTTGGGGGGGAGGGAAGGTGAGGGAGAAGGAAGGTGAAAAGCCAAAGTGAAAAGACGTTAAAAAAAGAAGTTAAAAAAAGAAGTGGGAAGCAGATTCATATGAGGGACTGGAAAAGAGTGGTGCACTGAAGGTGAAGACAGAGAAGATCCTACATGTAGTGTGCCGTGCAAGGTGGAGAGGTGATTTGTACGTACAGGTGTACATTTGAATGTACACCACCTGATGTGGTGCATTTAATCCTTAGCAGTCTCAGACTCCAGGTGGGATTTTCAAAAGCAGCTGTCTGAACAGCTGGGGGTCTAAATCCCTCAGTAAATTTGGCCCTATGTTTTTTCAGCTCATCTCAGACCTTATATATGAAACAATTCACAAGCTGAAAGTTACTTTACTGAATTATTCGTAGACAGATTGCATGTAATCAAAGTATTTCAGAAAAACTGTTTGTTCACATATCAAAAAGCCAGCAAATGTCAAGCTCTTTAGCATGGATCCCTCACTTGGTAAAGTGGTATTAACCAAAAATAAGAGTTATGCTTTGGCTGCTTTTGTATAATCTGCCACAGGGATGTCATTACATATGTTAGGTCAAATTTCGGAAAAAGCAACGTACAAAAAAGGGACTGACCCACAAGATAAAGTTTACTGTAAAGTCTGTAAATCAGGTCACTTCATCTTCTAACCTCCCACGAGTGGTGGCCCCACAGTGCATGTGCTGCATGAAACTGCCTTTGCTCTTCCTTCACCTACCAATGCCCTGCTGCTTCCAACTCCAGAAGTACACCATATTTCAGATGATACAAACTTTACTCGTGAGCTACAGCACAAGGAGTGTCCTTCAGAACTGTTTGCCTTTGCTGTGTAGGTAACTTGGTCTTTTAGGCACTCAGTTTTATCAGCAAACTTTTAACTGTAGAGTGGTGATACATCGCTGAGAACTGAAATGGAAGGTCAAAATTTAAAAACCTCAATTCAACAGAGTAATATTCAAATTGCTAGAAAAATATCCGATAATTCTCCCCTCATAAGAGGGACTGGAAAAGAGCGGTGCACCAAAGGTGAAGACACTGTCCTGTATGGAAGTATGCACACACACATATATATGAGGTAGCTATAGGTGTAAAATGCTGACTTACACTAGTTCAGGCAGCTTATTGCAACAGCCCAGAGAGTTCTTTTTCTAACTTAGTTTTGACTCATTTCCCAGACAGTTACATATATAACCTTGGCTTCCTGTCATTTCCTTGACACATGCACATATAAACCTGAAAGTTTTTTAAGTTGTATGTAAAGTTTCATTTTGATTCTATACAGTCAGATTAGGAGTTTTATTCAGTGTCAGCTTGCAGAATAACTGTGGGAAATATGGAACCTTTTAATTTTTTAATTCAGTAAGATTCTCATTTAAATAATTCATTCTTGTTACTCTTGCAGTTTTATGTTGCTCTTAAAATGTGAAATACGCAAAGCAGCAAGTAGATCTGCATATCATAAACTACTTCCCCCCACTTTTAAATTGGATTCTTTGGCAACAGTATTTCTGGAATGCAGTAAGTGTTTCTTTTAAACCTATACAAAATACTTCTGGAAGATAATGCCTACGAAAATGCCTGTAGAAAAAGTAGACTATATAAATCAATTATTTAGGACCTCTGAAATAGAGCAATAAAATCTATAAAATTAATATAAAAAGATGCAATGCAATTAACAGTCATGAATGGTTACACAAAAACAGCAGCCAAGCATTTGCAAGAGGAGAAAGAATGTCATTCATTTATAATGAATCAAGGCAAATAAATCTAAGGCTCCTTGCTCAGTTTATTGAGTTTTACCCAACATCAAGGCTTCCTCTGGAGCAACTTGATTTTTCTGCAGTCTTTGTCCAGAGCCACGTGACTGGAGCAAAACTATGAATTGCTTTAAGCACTCCCAGATGCTGGGGTTGTCAGTCTTAGATCATACTATTTCCAATTCTTGTGGAAAAAGAAAGCATCTATTCTCATTATATATACTGGGCCTTCAACTGAGTAATCTCCTGATTGAGAGACTTGAGTTTAAAAACCAGAGCAACAATTATGATCAACTGGTCTGATTTGTGTTGCTTGATGAAATAAAAATTGACTCTGTTGTTGCCGCTGATACTATTTTGTCTCTGCTATATTTTACTTGCCTGCCTCTTGCTGCAGCGACCTTAGCTGTTTCAGTGGGACTGTGTGCGTGCTGCTGATTAAGCTAAGCCGGACTTTAACATCACATCTTGTAAAGGCAGCTCCTATTGCCCTTATGGGAGGCTCTTTCAAAAGATGTCACCTTTTTTTCCCTTTCTTTTTATCTCAAATTAACACAAGCAGGCTCAACCATATGTCATTTGCATGTAAGAGAACAATACACCGTGTCTTTCGAAGATCTGCTTAAAGAGTTGTTGCCTTTTCATATTCCAACAGCATAAAGCAAAAAGACTGTATGTTTGTAACTTTATGAAAAATGTTTGTTAATTTACTGTAAAAGAAAGGTCATATTGCCTTCTCCCCAACCCTGCCTTTTTATTTCACAACCACATTTATCCATGGACAGAAGGCTGTTGCAAGGACCGTGTATGTCAGTCCCTGCTTACACCCTCAGATGAATTACAGACCCCTTGCATTTGTAGAGTCTAACGTTAGCCGAAGGATGGGAGGTAACAGATGTGCATCTGGGTAGGAAATCTCACCCTGAATTGCATAATGGAAACCCCCAAATACATACAGAGATCACGTGGCATGTAAATCCCTCTTTCCTTTAGGACAGATAACAAGGGAAAGGTGGCAGGACAAGGCTATTGCTCCAAAATCTGCACATTGCACCAGCTGCATCTCCACTCTTCTTGACCTCAGCCTAGGTTCCTTGTGCCAAGCACAGTGTGATGAAGAATTCTTCCTCCTGCGATCATCTGTGTCTGATCCCAGGTCAGGAAAAAACTACAGCACTGTGCTGCAAATGTATGTGATGCAAGTGCTGTGGAAGAAATTATGATACAGGATCAAAAGTGTGATTCTCCCACTGAATTCAGAGATTTGATTGGCTTCTTGTTCTCTGCAAGAGTTGAATTTCACCCCAAGAGGATATTTTAACTGTTACTTTAATTGTTATTTGCTTGAGTGTTACACCATCAGCATCCATATAGTTATGGATCATAGCAATTAGAGGATTAACTGCACCTTTTATCCTCATCCAAGCTCCCCTTCCAAATGACAGCCTTGTACCTCTAACACTGCTCACGATGGAAAGCTAAAATTTTCCCACTCTTCATTACTGTATGTATTGCTCACACAAGTGGCCAAAATGCCTCTGTCTTCACAACTGTAGTATGTTTGTTCAAGCCAGGGGAGGTAGGCGCAAAACTGAACACTGATGTTTTGAAAATTCTTCTCCTTTTAACCAGAAACATAAATATTAGATGGAAATAAATCATGATTAGACCAAGCCCTCAGCCAAAACCAAAGGAGAAAGTTTGTTGTAGTGATGAGATGTTATTTTTGAAAAATAGGGACACCAAAAGTTTGGGTTGTTTGGGTTTTTTTTTAAATTCCTGATGCTTTAAACCTAAGCTTCAGAAATGTGGAAATGGCTTCATTTTTAGCCTTGAGACTTGCCCCAGACATGATCCCCCACAAGGACAAGTGACTGTGTATTGTATATGTATACAATGGACTAACTGTTAGGCTAATGGGGGGCTGCAGGACGTTTCTGGGGCCCCTTCATTAAACTAATGACAAACATTCATCTCTTATTACAGAGGATACTTTCTCCCCTATATCCCTTTTGCAACTCACTGTATTTTCTCTTTTTAAAAAGGCTTTTCACTTGTGTTCTCTGAATTCTTAAGGGAATATAAGATGAGTAAAAGACATATTACCTATTAATTATCAGTCAAGATTTCTAATATTAATAGGCAGCTGAGGTTCTGGTAACTGCAAGTCTTGCATTATAACTGAGACATTTCAACTTCTCTGGGCTTGTGGACATGGAAGTCTAAATCCATTTTCTGTGTGGTTTGGATGCACAAGAACTGCAAGCCCAGTTATTTGCCATAGTGTTGAAACAGCAAGCTGTAAGTTTCATTATTTATATATCACTTTTTATATATCTAAAACCAGGAATACTGAGGATTCAGTGCATGAGTTTAGTGTGCCACCTACAGCATGAGTCCATTAAATAAGAGACTTGGTCTGGTGGTCTCCATGCTCCTTAAAGGTCCTTTTTGGAATATTTCCAGCTTACAGTCTCCCACCCTGCTCCTGTATCTTTTGCCTTCTGAAGCCTGGTTTTAGTGCCCTGCATACTGAAAGTCAGGACCTCTGTTGCCCTCAGGTTGTATGGAAGCAACGTGCCTTCCTCTCCTAATAGCCACACGTTTCTCCTGATGATACACAGAAAGCCAGAATCTTGGGTGGCACAATTAATTATTTAATCTTCTCATGTAAATTCCTTTCCAGCATCTGCAAAAATGAGTGACCAAATGCTCACATAGTATGAGCCTCCAGGTCTTTGCTTTATTTGCAAATATTTGAAAGGATATCCTCTTCCTACAAGTCTATAGAAAGGTGAATTCTGGCTTACGAACCTTAAAGGCTGCTTTCCCAAGTCTTTCCCTTTCCTCGGGGAACCCATTTGTTGTTGGGGCAGAGCCACAGCTCGCCTGAAGACCGTCCCATATATTTCCTGTATCTCAACCAGACAGATGTTCCTTCCACTGGGTTTTGTTTGATAAATGAAAGGTGGCAAAATGAAAATCCAAATCATTCCCCCCTGCTACCTGCAACCCCCAGGATGCCTCTATTTCTTATCCCCTGGCTCTGCTTTAAAGAGCTTTCCATCCGATAGATGGAATAGGTTTGCTAGACCAAACCTATAGCTAAGCAACCAAAACTAGGAGGGGGTGATGGTAGTTGTTTTATGGCTGGGAAAACTCTGAGAAGCAAGCAAATCAATATAATTTCAGAAGAGTTTGGATAACATTGCTTAACGGTGGGACTTATTAAACGGGGAACGGTGAAGGCACATGAGTACCCCACGTGCTGTTTTTCTGCATAGCTCAAGACTTTTGTAAATTAAAGCAGGGCTGGAAGATCCCAAAGAAGTTTGGCAGAGAGACTGTGAAACATTTTATAACATTTACATCATTGTCTTATGTTTTTCAAGGGAAATTACTCATAGTGCGATTTCTACTGTGAGTAGAAATCTACTCCCTCCTGCAGCACTGCACGCTAACTTGCAGAGACACAAGGATTAGCTGATTATAGCAAGGTGAGAATTCCCAAACTTTGTCCAGTGTCTCCTAATTTAAACTCTAACTGTCCTTTACTAAGTGAATATGAAAACATGTTAACGCTTTGGGGATGTCTGCGGTGAGAATCTGAGATGGGACGCTGAACATACTGGGTACAACTCCATTCTTTGCTTCAGAGAGGCTGCCAGATGTTTGCACTTTGAGCATGCTTTGTAACATAGTCTCCGAAAGGAATAACCACATACCTGCTTTGGCAGTGTGTCTAGCCAGAAGAAATTGTTAAAGAAGTTGCTTCAGGGACAGCAATGCTTCAAAGAAAAGTTTTTGAGAAGGTTAAGACACAAAATATATCAGAAGTCTTGAAGTGTGCAGACGCATCTGTAACAACAACAACAAAATGGGACAAGCTGTATTCTTGCAAGCAGATACAGTTCCAGTTGAAAGCAAACTATAGGAAGGAGGTGCTAAACAGGAAAACAAATCACAAAGAAAAATTACAGTAGGGGAATTTCCACATTCAGAGCCCCAAAAAATTTTCCGTTTCCACTATTTTCCAACAGACTACATTTTGGTAAATGTGGAATACACATAATGTCACTTTATCTTTTAAAGAAGACACTGACTATCAAATAAACCTAAACTGCCACCGCAGAGTTCAGTTTTGAGCTGTGGCTGCTCTGTGATGCAACACATTCCTTTCGCACTTAAAAACAGTAGTACTAGACTTGTCAGGAACGAAGGACTGGATCTTATACTGAAAGCAAGTGCTACACCAAGAGGTAAGGTAAAGCCTATAGGAATTCTGCTGTGTTTTCTTTATGTTATGCTCTAGAAAGTGAGAAGAAACTGCTGTCATTGAAACTGTCAAGTCCTGTAGGGATTTGGCTGACTGGGAAATGAAGAATGCAAATAACTGAGAATAGGAGAGTGTTTTAAGAAATTCCAAATGCATCATGTTCAGACTATGTGCAACTTTTGCAAAAGCCAGACACAGACAATCTGACACTGTCCCCAAACATGGGTCCTGTGGCTGGCAGGGTGGTAAATGTGCTGCAAAGGCAGCTGTAGAGTATGTTCTGATTAAAAAAAGGGCCACATATGGAGACCACCTTGTTGCACCTCAGTGCTGCTTTTTAATTTTGAGTTGAAACCACCCTTTAAAATAATTTGAACTTCGTATTTGTTACTATGTGGGCTTTCCAAGCATGTAATTATTACATTCTGTTATTACAGTGGTAGAATCTGCAGCAGTCTTTCATGCTGACATTTTAATCACTAGTACTTACTATTGCAAAACTTCTCACAGGCAGAACTGATTTGTAAAATCAAATCTTACATCATTTACAGGGTTTGACATCTTACATAATTAACTAATTTACTATACACCATAGGTCATTGATTTTCCATGGGAAAAAAAGACGTTAGACTGAAACTTGCATCTATTATTTTCTTCCAATGGATCATTTTGCCTGCTATAAATGTTCCTTTTTTAATCCATTGTCATTTCCATTAGAGAAATTTTATTACTTGGATATTTGTCATGGTCTTGCAGTCTGGTTTTCAGGATTATTTCTCTTTTTAGAAGTGCAGTTTTTGTTTCTGAATGTGGTTGAAGTAGTTAGCCCCAGAAACTTATCTGACAAAAGGATGCTTCATATCTTTTAATCTCATTTCAGCCTTTCCATAAAAATCAATATTCTGTTTCCATATGAGTTATAACTAGCTTACTGAATAACCTACCTTGCATAGCAAGTTTTTCTTACTTCTTACTTTTATTAATAATAGAAGCAAAAAGGGAAGAGAAAAAGACACTAGTGTTTTATGTCATCTATTCTTTGTATTAATATTAATGTAGCTGAATGACTGGATGGATTGTTCTAACTCGAGTTGCAGAGTTAGTGTTTTGGAAGCAGAGCAGTTTTATACGATGGACATATTAACATTATGCATTGCATTTTCATTCCCTCTACTCTACAGAAAGGTAGCTTGTTTATCCCCTTTTAGTTTATCAATACTCCCTTTCAGATAATGTGTAGTTAGTTGAATATAATCTAGCTGATTAAAGATATATCAGCTTACAGGAGTACAATTCCTTTGGTGTTTTGATGTTACAGATATACCTATCTGTAACATAACCTATGTAAAAGGTTTCTGAACATAGGAAGAATGAATAAATTAATAGGTGATAAGCAAAACTTGTCTTATACATTAGCCAGGGATGCAGATTAAACTATAATACTTAGCTTTGACATGGGGCCTTTCCTGTGGGGGTTAGAAGTGATATAGGAACACTATCCCTTTAAACGTTTAGAAAACCTAGGTTCTTGCTTACTGAACAGGCAGGCTGCTCTTGTCAAGGTTTCAGATTCCCATTTCCTTAATCCAATGCTGGGTGCAGAACTCCTTCCTCAGTGACAAGTCAGGTGCTGTGGGCACTGCTGACTCCGCCTGAAGCCAGGTCCGTTTGTGGTTCCGTCCTCTCGTTCCTGCCCGCTCCTTTGGAGGAGCCTTGCTGTCCTCCCCAAATTTCCATGGGCACTGTCATTCTCTTCTCCCTCCACACCTTATTTCTGGGCAATATGAGCTATGAACACAAATGCAGTTATCATCAGTTTGTTGTCTAGCAGATTCATAGAATCAGAATCATTAAGGTTGGAAAAGACCTCTAAGATCATCGAGTCCAACCGTCAACCCAACACCACCATGCCCACTAAACCATGTCCCTAAGCCCCTCATCTACTCGTCTTTTAAATACCTCCAGGGATGGGGACTCCCCCACTTCCCTGGGCAGCCTG
>NW_008795490.1:1101410-1112215 GCF_000699145.1 Aptenodytes forsteri | reverse complement strand
TTTCTCTTAGCAGAGGCAGTCATAATGCGTGGGGCTGACTGCCTCACCCTAGGCGACCTCCTGGATGGACCTTCGTCTACATCCTCATTTGCCTGGCCCTCAAGTTCCAGGGCCCCATATCTGTTGTGTAAGGGCAACGGGGAAGGTGAGGGAGGCTGGGCAGGGGTTTGCCTGGCACCCCGAGCAGGGACCTGTTTCCATTCCCCCCCGTTGCTTGGGTCCCCTCTTTCTACCTGGTGGCAAGAAGGCAGGGGATCCTCTGCTTCTTGTGGAGCCATCTGCTGACTCCTTAACCTTTCCACTTCCTCCTTCAGTCGGTACATTTTTAAATGTCCTTTTGCCCTCAGTGTGGGGTTTTCTGATCCTACTGAAGCCTCAAATTTAAAACCCTGGAGAGTATAACAGTGTGAGAAGGTGACTGAATCTGATATATATTAATGAACAACTTGAACAGCAAAGGCATAAGTGAAAACCAGCAACAATAACAAAAGTAAAAACGGTGCTTATCTGCACATTTCCTAAGGAATAGACATGTCAAGGGACAGAAGCAAGCTGTAGATATGATATGGACTAAGATACATAGAGAGGACATTTAAAAGCTTCGATCTTAATCTAAGATGATCTGAAACGAGAAGGAATTATAGAATCAAAGAGGACAATCAAGGACACTGAAATTAAACAGGGAACAGTATGGCAGAGGAGATGATGTGCTGAATGATGAATTGAAAGTCACCAGTGGTTAATGGAAGATCTTCAAAAGTAAATGACTGAGTCAGCTGGACCAGGCAGCCTGCAATAAGCATAGCAGGACTAGAAAGAGAAAAGATTGTAGATTAGAGATATGTAAGTAGATCGGGAGAAAATAAAGCTGCTGTTCTCTGTACTGTGCATTTTCACATTTTTTTTTATACATTTAGGAGGTATTCAAGTTTCGTCAGGGAGCACTACACTACTCAGCTCCGTAGTTATGAACCAGCAAAGCCTAATGGCATGGCAGTTGTGATTCAGCAAGGGCCATGCTTGAGTGTATCGGGTACCAAGAACTAAATGGATTCCGAAAAAACACGTGTACACATTTTGCTGAATAGATATCCATCTCATTACTTTAAAAACTTCTCTCACATAGACTTCAACATGAAAGGCCAAGAGGCTTTAATTATAGAGGTAGGAAAAGTTTTCATCCCTTTGAGTAAGCTTAAAGGTGGTGTGGACTGACTCCAGGAACAATCCCAACCAATTATGGAATCCGAAGGACATAACAGAAAAAGGCTGTGCTGTAGTTGTGGTTTCTGCCATTACCTTCAGTGAAAAAAACCTATATGCAACAGGTACAGCTATATATCATTCACTTTTTGCTTCTGTGGCCAAGATCATAAACATGAAAAACATTTTCCAAAAAAGGAAGGCATGTTTTTGCTCATGTAAAACACCTCTCTTTCCAAGTTACTGTGGTGAAGATTGAGCGTCAAGAGATTTTTTTTTTTCCCCCGCTCAAATGTAAAGCAATTTTCTAGGACTATATAGAGGGTGGGAAGGGGTAGAAATGATGCATTCAGACATCATTTGGCTAAACCATTGCTCGGAAGCCTTACAGCATGAGGATCCCTATATCATTTGTGACCTTGGGGGAGAACAGCATTAGAAAACAAAAAAGGGATTTTTTTTTTACATACACAGTAGCTAAAGAGTGCTGTGTTTTAAGAGTAGTAGAATGACGGAAGAAGGTCCACAAGGGACCTTGGTAGGTCATTTAGCACATCCACCTCTCCCAAGGTAGAACTGGCTGGGCCTAGACTACCTTGACAGATGTTTGTACTTAAACATCTGAAGAGATGTTCTTAAAACCTCTGACAACAGAGCCTACCACCTCACCGGACTCCAGTCCTCCGCTCTTCTGACCGGTGATGTCTCAGCTACATCTCACTTGATGCAGTTTGAGATCGTTATTTTTTTGTCCCATCCACAGAGGTCATGGAGAACAGTTTTATTCCCTCTTTTCCCAGTGGCCTCTAGCATTTCTGAGGATTGTTATTACCATTTTTCTAAGTCACCTTTTCTCCAATCCAAACAAACCAAATTCCTGTGACTTTTGTCACTGGTCAGATATTTCCTCAAGCTCTGCTCACTGCTGTTGCTGCCCATGACTTTTCAGTTGTTCAATACCCTTTTTATATGTACCCTATTCATACGTAGTGCTGAAAAGTGGGGGCAGTGCTAGGGTTTGATGATCTCTCACCAGGGCAGGCAGTTCTACCTTTCACCATTTAAGTCTGCTCTCTGGGACCCAAACTTCTCATTTTCACAGACAACGGGAGTGGGAAAGTGATGAAGCGAGAGTCCTAATTAAGAGAATTATCTTTGAAAGTTGGACACCAACCAATAATCCTCCAACTAGCATTTTCCCTGACATGTAACAAAAGAAGTCTAAATTCTTTTCTCTTACAGATACAGGGGTATTAATCATAGTTCTGACTTCTTAGGAAACCTTTCTTATTCCCTACAACAAATGACAGACTATGCAAACCTTCAACTTAAACTGTTCTTTAACTAAGCTGTTCTTTTCTAAGAAAGTTAATTAGTTACTTAGAAAATGGGAGGGGGGGGATTACTTTCTGCAACATCTGAGTGATTTATGAGCTTAATTATCTATGAAGATATTAGATTAGTTTTTTGAAATCTCCTTTTGAAAATGTGGCCCAGACCTAAATGACAGTGTAAAAGCAGAAATAAAATGTTTATTTTTGATGTATGTTTACGTTGTTTAATGTGTGTTTATATATTTTAATGTATGTTTACCTCCTAATCTTTCTTTTTATGTCCTGTTCCAGTCTCAATTTGTTTTTATACATTGATTTTTTTTTTTTGAGACAGATATTCCCCAGATGTATTTTATTCCTCTTGACCATTAAAGACATATTAAATGTACATATTTTTAACAAGTTGCAAGAGCCATCTCTGTTTCTTTTTTCCCAAGCCAATAGCATCCTATGGCTCAAATAAACAGCCATTATGTAAGCTGAGAAGCAAAATTCCTCCAGCAATCTGTTTTCCCTCATTACAGTCTACCTCTGCAAGGACAGAAATTATAGCTCCTGGCCTCTGCTGAGAGTCATTGAGTACACCCCTACCACTAAATTAAAAAAAAAAAAAGGCCATGCAGCAAGCCTTAGCGGCATGGCTCGGATGAGGTATATTGCTCAGTTGCTAGCGATCTCGCTGTTGTGGGCTCCCTGATAACCTTCTCCAGGAGAAAGACTGGGTGCATTTCTAGAAATATTTCACTCCATAGATTGTTCCCGAAGGGCGATATGGACACGGCTGCCCCAAATTTGTCTCCCTCCAGCTCGCAGTTTTCTGACATTATTCTAGCAGGCTTTGTACTACAAAATGTTTCCCACTTGACCCCATAGCATGTGACAATACCCTCCATTTCATGCTGTAAAACCGTCAATATTGTGGGCTGTAATGCAGCCCAGATTGCTTCAGATGCTCTGAAGTGGAAAAAAAACCCAAATCCAAACCCCCCCAAAACCTGTCACCTCCTATGGCCTCAGTGCAGCAGATGAGGCCCTGAGGAGGCTCAGGGCAGAGCGCTGTGCAGGACTTAAGGGCAGCTTCTGCTCAGAGGGGAGCCAGGCACTGGGAGGACCGACAGGATGCATCCTGTACCACTCAGCCACGTATTGCTTCCTGCCATGGTTTATTTAGCAGTACAGACATACCCAGTGAGACTTGCTCAGAAGCAGCTAAGAAGAGTTATTTAATTGTAAATACAGTTTCACACACATAATCCTCTCAGTGCTTCTAGGGGAAAAGTATGTCACAGTACGCACAGTTTATGGGTGTAGTTTAAATGGGTTTGTAATAAATATCCATTTTCTTGCCACAGAAGTCGACTGAAACATAGAGACAATAACTTCCTCAGAGCTCTCGGGTGCCAGGTAGACATGCAAAGAGGTTTTGTTTCCACTGACAATCAGCCTGTTCAGGCACAGAGAAAACGGGACATGAGGCTCAGCTCCCTCTCACCCGTGGGTGAGTGTCCTACCCAGGGACCTACTGGGCAGGGGCAGGCAGTCTCATGCTGGCCCTCTTTAAAGGTGCTCCACTCTACATAAAGACTTGAAGATCCCTGGGCCCAGGAGCAGAGACCAGCAGCCTCCAAAGGAGGGAGCTTTGCAGAAAAGTGGCAGATCAGAGTTTAAATTGTTTGAGGCAAGAGGAAGACTCAACACTCGTCTCCCACGCCTTGCATGGGAGGGCCATGCTTGCCTGTAAATCAAGTGTCGCATTGTTAAGAGCACTACCTAATTTTGTAAATTTAACTACAAATGAGAAATTGTTTGGCAGTAGATTTAGGGACAGGCAAACAGATTTTAAACTGGCAAACCTTCTGCCAAATGATTAGGTTGTATCCATGCCTAGTTATAGGTAAACATACAGAATTGTGAATTGCATCAAGAGTAGAAAGATACAAAATACATTTATTACTGCAGGGAAATAAACTGCTCAGCTGGGTGAATGGTCCCAAAATTACACATTTTCTCTTGTTATGTAATGTAAAACACTTTCTGTTCTACCAGAAATATAGACCTTTGCTTACAAAACTTCAGTTTTCAAGTCCCTCACAAGCAGCTTTAATTAATACCTGAACAGACCAAGCAGGAGCATGCCTGTAAGGACTGTGCAAACACATCCTGCTACTTAATTCTGTTAAGATGTAAACAAAAGCCATAGCCCTCAGGATATAAGAATATAAGAAACAGCAGCAAATATTTCATGGAGTTGGAAATAAACAGGCAGGAGGAGTTGAGAGATGATAGCTGGCGTTAGCTTACTGTGTGCTCTTTAAACACATACCAGTCTGAACTGAAGTATGACAGGGAGAAAGCAAGAAGGTAGAAGGACGAAGGGCATGTTCAGTTGAATTCTTGTGCTTCTGAAATTTCTTGTGCTGCATTCACACAAGACTTTATGTCGTTATTAAATTTGTTATCAAGCTGGTGCTCCAAAGTCTCACATCCCATTTAGAATAAAATTATGTTCCTGAGAGTCATGGCTGTGAAGAAATCCTTGAAGACATGAATCAAACAGAACTGACACAGTCTTATCTTCAAGAGACCAAAGACAATCAATCAAAAGAATAATTTTCAATTGGTCTGAACTGTTCATCCCTATACAATACTGACTCTGAAATCTGAAGGTGACAGACTAAATGTTGACATTGTTAACTCTTTTACTGCTGCTCATTTCAGTAGAAAGTTAGCTAATCTAGAAAATATACTTAAAGACAAGAATATGCTTATGTTCTACTTGGAGCACTGAATCACCCTGATTGTATAATCATCAAACTGATTGTACTTAGTATTTCTGAACAGAAGTAAATCTCACAAAAATATGTTCATAAATTTTTCTTTTCTGAATATTTGTGATAAGCTCAATAGTTTTTCAAGGCCATCTAGAAAAAAAATTCCAGAGTCACAAGCTGAAAATTGATTCACCTATCCCAACATGGAAGGTGATTTTTCTTTTTTAAAGGTTTACTATTATTTAGTCAGTACTCTTGTGTGAATCAGCTGGTCCATGGATTTCAATACAGTCAAAATAGCCCCTAACCCATTGCTCCCCCACGGCTGGGCTGGGCCTCTCCTTCCCAAATTACAGTGGTATGCACAGAAGGCAGGAAGCAAACTTTGCCCGTGAAAACAGCAGAAAAAACCCACTGAACAAAAACCCACACCCAGAGTATTTCAGTCTTCACAACAGTCTAGGCAGAAGAGTGCAGCAAGTATAACATCTTGTTGTTATTGACCCAAAATTACAAATGTAGAATGCTAGGGAAATGGTTAGGTTTTATGTGAAAAAAACATTGATACAAGAGAGGACCAGATGGGAGATTAAGGAGAAAGTGCAGAAGTGAAAAGTTTCCGCCTGGAATTTTAAACCAGCTGCAAATGGTCAAAACCAGTACCTGAAGACATAGTAATGCAGCCATAAGAGCTGTACTTAGACCTTTACTTTTTCAGGTAGGAAAGCTTTAGATGGCTGGAACTTTTGTAGCCAGCAACGCCTCTTCCTTGACTGCCAGGCTCCTAATGCTTCATCCCACAGCAGAGTGGCAGCACCACATGCAGTTTTCTCCAGAAGGCATCCAGAACCTGAAGGGGTTGGAGCCAGGACTTCTGAGCTAGCTCCATTGTCCTCTCCAGCTCAGAGATTTCAGTGCCAACATTTACATCTACATTATTGTTTTCAAAACTTCTAAGACATTCTGTCCTCCTGGAAATGTGAAAAAAAAATCCCAGCAAAACAAATAGCTGGGATTTGCATAACTCTTAGTTACGCAAAAATGGCAGTAATCTCTCTCGAATTGCTGTGCAGGTCGGCAGCTCAGTTTTAATGTTTCACTCTGAAAACGGCACCTTTCAGCACTGAGACCGAGCATGTGCTCTGTCCCGAGTAGGAAATGACATCTAGTGAGTCACTGGGAGAAACATGGTGCTTATAGGTTTTTCTGATGCCTCCTGCCCAGCTACTGCTCGCATCTGCAGTGCTTTAGCTGGTGAGACTTGACATCACCACTAAAAAGGCTGGCAATCTCCACCTGCTAAAGACAGTTTTTCACTGTGTGCTTTGGACCATCTGGATGCAGCATCCTTACTTTATTTCTTTTTTTGAAATACCTCTTTTCATGAACTCCCAGGAAATTGGGTTTCACTCTTCTGCTTGATTCAAGCTGACAAAATCATCTGTCATTTTCTTCCAGCTGGTTAACCTTTTCCTTCAAATTCTTTTGGCTTTGGGACAGATCATTCATCCCAGATTTTACTGGGTCTCTCCTCAATAATCTATAACCTGCCTTTGAAATAAGTTTCCAACACTTTCTCTGCAGGCTACCTCCTTCCTACGTAGAAGGTTTAATAAAAAAGAATGCAAAAGCGTTTTTGTTTATTTAACCTAAGTTGTCACATACTTTCTGAACAGAATGCACAGCCCTATTGCTTACAATGCCAAAAGTAACTGTAAATGAGTTTGGCATTAGCACTTGAGCCTTAAAAAAAACATTTTCATCACTAAAAACAGCATGAGGAACATTATTTCTCTTGGCAACAGATGTTTTAGTATATACTGTGAGCTTCAGTGATGAAGAAAAGGTAAAGCCATACCAAGAAGCAGTAAGGCATGCATGGGAAGTGGAGCTTAGATAAGTTGCCTAGGTCACTAATGGAAAATTATCCAAACTTAAAGTGCCAAACTGCGTGTAGGAACGTATATGTATAGTATGCATATAGTGTAAATGGATTCTATATTGGACTATGCCATCTCCTTTCTAATGACAAAAATTGCTGGTTACAAAAGTGTGCTAGATCCCTATGTCAGCTTTTTATTTGCATGTGTCATTGATTTTTATATTTTTTTTTTTAAGGTCTGTCTCAAGTTTTACATGGAGATGGGAGAAACACTCAGCCACAATAAAACAGAAAGATTCTTTTCAGAAAAGTATCTAAACGTAAACCAGGCCAACAGGTAGTACTCACAGCAACTCTATTTGTCATCCTACTCCATAGATTTTCCTGCATTATTTTCCTTAAAGCTAGCATGCTGCTAGCTATCCTGAACCCTTATCTGCTTTTCCACTGGGAGAAAAACAAATTCAACAATCAAAATTTGTGTTGATTTTACTGAAGGTTTCCTGAACCTGGCTTTGAATCTGGCTTTACTCCTACTCAGCATACAAAACTCTGCAACCTCAGTGGTATTCACCTCAACTGATCTAACTGAGACATACTCTGCAGATTTTTGCCTTTTTACCAGGGCATGTTTAAACAACGATATATCTGAGTAGGTTCATTTTCAAATATTGGACATGGTGATCTGGATTTGCACTGCAATATTGCTCCGTAGTATCTCTTTATCTAGATACCGTGGTACTGGGGATGGAGGACCTCTTCCCAGGGGACCTGAATATGTGGTTTTCCCTGAGCTGGGAGTCTGTTTCTGCACTACTTCTTTCACAGAGTGTATAAAGGATTTACTCAGGTAAGGGGAAGAGAGGACTAGCCTCCAGCAAATGTTGGATCATGTGGGAACCCCAAGGGAATTCTTGCAGCATTTACAACGTAGAACCGGTGGTCAAGAAAGGTAAAGGTGGATACTCGCAAACGTCAATCTGAAAATATCACGATTAGCATTCCGGTCTCTAAATTTAGACTCAGGTGCTCAGGTATACCACATGATAAAGATAATGGATTAAATATCTTCCTTGTTCAGTTTGCTATACTGTATGGTATCTTGCATATGTTGTTAAATTGTTAATGTGGTTCATCAAACTTCATTATATCCAGCACACAACTATAAGCATTACAGAAAGCATGCATTAGATGTGCAAATGGAGTAACGTGCAGACATTTCATAGCTTGAGTTCTGCCCTATGAAAATTGGGCAACAGGTTATGACAACGCCATTCAGTGAATATATATGTTGATCTATAAATTCAAAAATTCATAAATTCTCAGGGGGCTCGAGTCTCGTATCAAGATGAAAAGTTGGTGTGAACGTAACAGACAGTTCTGCACTTTTAAAAGAGTAGCAGTCAACACCCTGAAGACTGAATTCCTGTGGTTCTCCGTGTCTAAGCTATGGATGGTGTCATTCCCTCCAACTGCCCCACCAACACAGCACTGCTCTGCTTCAGAGAGGCCCTGGGTAAGAGTCCTGGGCAAAAACATTACCAGCACAACACAGAGACTTGGGAGCGTGACAGAGGCAACCCAGCAGCTCAGGTCAGGACTCAGCCAGGAGCTGTTACGCCCAGTGCAGAGCCAGACCAGATCCAAAAAGCTTGCCCAGTGCTCTGGGACTGGACAGCTTTGCTGTGCTTTGCTCAGCTCTCCAGCTCTGGGGAGGCTCCCGCTGCGGTGCAGAGCATGGTGTGACTCTCTGGAGCCTGTCAGGGTAGGATGCTGAGTGCCCCAGCAGGAGCGCACAGCATAGAGCAACCTGAGCAGCCCTGCACCCCAACCATGGGGCCAGGCTAAGCACCAGGGTGCCTGCTTGTAGGGCTCATCACCTGCAGTTCAGTGCCAGCCATCCTCCTAACAAAGTCTCCTGGATGCCTGCCTGTGCAAAACGCTCTCGCTATTATTCATGCTTTTTCATCATGCCAGTCTCTCTTACTCTTAGCTGTGTTCGGAAATCACTTAGACATAGAACATATAATGTAACAGTGCACAAACACAGCGTCTTGCATTTTTCTGTCAGACCCTGGTGGAAGGAGAGGACCATGAAGTGCACTAGAAAACACCTAATTATTCAAATGGATACTGACTAGCTCCTAGCTATTACAAGAATCTGTCCTCCTTAGTGTTATGTCCTTTGTTACTAACGTGCACTTAAAAAAAAACAGACAAAAAGAAACAACCCCAAAACTCCACCAAGCATCAGTCCTATGGTAAGGTTCAATAAACTCCAAGCCAAGACATGTACATACTAGAAGCATGTTGTATGTCTTCTGTGTTCTTATGAAAACATTTTTTCACAATACAGAAAATTAATAAAATATTCTTTCATAGAAATAACTAAATGAAAGCTGTTGTGTGTTGGCTTTGTGTGTGTGCGTGTGTAATCTTTGGTGAGCGATATAGAAAGTTCACTAGGTCTGTTCCGCATTGCATAAAAAGAGGTGCTTGAAATGTCATAAAGTTCATGAAACATGATGATAAGTGACAGATGAATGATCTTGTTGGTTGCCAGTAGAAGATTGCACTTTCCTGAGGTAGGAAAGAAACCTTTGATACTTTTGGCTTTTTCTGACCAGATTAAATTCTGAACAAGTCTGTTAAAGTTGAAAGTGAGGGGAGAAGAGAGCATCGTTTTTACACAGTACTTTACTCAACATGCCCATATGGGAGAAGGGACTTTTTTTTTTTTTTTAAAAAAAAAACAACAAGGAAGCCTGCTTTCCTTTCTATTTTTAAAGAACTATCTTCTTAAAACATGTTAAATAGGTTCCCAGCATTGAGGCTGTTGAGCGTGTCCCAAAGAGTGCTGGCAGGCAGGATGGGGTGCGGCGTACTGTATGAGAGGGGGGTATCACTGGGGCAGGTGAAGTGCTGTCTATCCAGGCAGTTGGCAGCATATGTGAGGTTTGACTGCTGGTGGGGATAGAATCTATGAGTGCTGGCAGAAGTTGAAGCTGGATGCAGCTCCATCCCCAGAGGACTGCACCCATCTCGAGAGAGCATTCTGGCTCTACCGGACTGATCCTTTGATAGCCTAGACCAGGTCTTGTCAAGCAGCATATTCTAGTTTTAATCAGACCTTGATAGATGTTCTTGCGAGAAGGTAAATGTAGACGGCATTGGAGGAGCGTATTTACTGGAGAGCTTTGGAAATACAGTCAGTGTTGCAGAGGGGAACAGAGTGAACGTGCGGCACTGGTACTTCTGCGTAGGAGAGTGCTACAGTTCCCCCCCTTTTCACTCCATTCTTGCATCCCAGCCTCTTGTTTCAGCAAGTGTGGCGTTTAATCATATCACTGAATGGGTAATGCAAAGAGCATGTTTACTATACTATCCCCAAAGCTGCCCCACCAAAAGTCAAGTTGTTGCAGGGCAGGAACAGTGGGACGAAGATCATAGAATAGAATCATTAAGGTTGGAAGAGACCTCTAAGATCATCAAGTCCAACCGTCAACCCAACACCATCAGGCCCACTAAACCATGTCCCTAAGTGCTGCATCTACATGTCTTTTAAATACCTCCAGGGATGGGGACTCCACCACTTCCCTGGGCAGCCTCTTCCAA
>NW_008795490.1:1083453-1101086 GCF_000699145.1 Aptenodytes forsteri | reverse complement strand
TACAGGCCAGGATGCCATTGGCCTTCTTGGCCGCCTGGGCACACTGTCGGCTCATGTTCAGCCAGCTGTTGACCAACACCCCCAGGTCCTTTTCCAACAGGCAAGATTAATCTCTCTAGTCCCTCTGCTCTCACTGGATTCCTACAGCTATCTGCTACCAGCCAGATATTACCCTCCAACAGCACTATATGTAGGAAGAATAATTCCCACAGGTAGTTCATCATCATCTGTTTACAAGTGCTGTCACTTCTGTGCAGTGACTTAGAGAAATGATGCTCTGGTAAATCTTCCTAAGATAAGGGATGGTAGAAATTATAGCCACCAATAGCTCAGGTTAGGCTGAAGTCAATGGTCTTGTGCTCCCTGGAGCCACGACAGCCATAAAACAAAACTAACGAGTAGCGTAGTCTTCATCCATTTTGTGACATTCATTTCCCCTGTCTCCTTTGAAAAAAAAAAATCCTTCATTTCCACAGCACAGAGAGGATTAGCTACTGGCAGTCAGTGGGATCTAAACCACTTCTCCCCTTGTGCCATTTGGGAAGGTAAATGAGAGGCTGGTCCCCCACACCTCACACCCACGTGCTTTATCATAATTAGAAGGCATTATCATTTCCTTAGTGGTGTGAACTATCCTAGTCTCTCTTGCCTTCTGCCATAGCTGCCAAAATTATTTTTATTGTTGTAAGCATAACCCTGTTTACTGAGATTTAACTGAACTGGAAACAATGTATGTATATGTGTATTCCTTAGACCCATGATAAAGGTTCAGTTGCCTCTTAGCCTCAAAATAAAAATGAAATAACTCCCTACAGGTTCAGCATTGTGCAAAAAGTGTGCTTACATCACCACAAACCATCTTAGACTCATCATAGAATCATAGAATAGTTTGGGTTGGAAGGGACCTCTAAAGGTCATCTAGTCCAACCCCCCTGAACTCTCACACCCTGAAGCTGTAGTGGTTGATACATGATACCTTCCTTCCTAAGGGAGGAGGGAATGGTTTAGTTTTGATAGCTTAAAGATGATGATACGTTTATTAGTCACACAGTGATTCTTTACATCAGCTTTGCCACTTAAAAACAATTTGTAACAACACTCTGATGGCCTATACTAGGCAGCTTTCGCCCCCTCCAGTAAAAGACCTCACCCATTTAAAAGCATAACTGCACTGACATAGATTTAATAAATGAAACAGCTGCCAACTTTTTTCCTCTTTACGTGGACTGCTTGAAAATAGAGGGGCAGTTACTCAGCAGAACTGTTTCTTATCATTCTACTAAGTGAGAGTACAGATCAAACGCATTCAGAATAGGAACATTTATGCATGTTTGTAGTGCAAGGAAAATTACCTTGCGTTGCAAAGCACTGAACCCTGTTATCAGTATATGAAGAGTCACACATATATAGATGAGAGAAAAACTGCCACTGAAGGGGAAAAGCAGATCTGGAAGGTAAAAACTTAGTAGGAGAGAGCACAGACAAGAGGAAGATGTCATTCAAAGAATTACACAAGAGAAATTAAACAAGTTGCAAAGGGAGAGGAAAACATGCTAAGAGCTCTCCATTACTGCTTGGACAACCAGAAGGAGTTAAATTGCAATGAAAGCTTTTAGCTAAAGCTAAAAGAATTTAAAGCTGAATGATAACCCGTTAGCTTAAGGAGTCAAAGGACAGGGTGGGAAGGAAACATATAAAAATAAAAAAGGGAGAAAAAGGGAAGGAATGATCCTTCTGGAGACGCAGGTTGAGGACTTGCCCACAGGGAGGAGGGCCAGCAATCAATTACCCCTTGCGGCACACCTTACATCAAATTCATAAGACAACCGTGGCCCACACACTCCCTCGGCTCACCCTTTGCTTCCTGACAAAACACAATTTCATTTTTTCAAGGGTAAAATACAGAAGTTTCCCCAAGAAATACAACTGAGCATGGAGAGCCATTGCTCCTGCGGCTGCGGCAGTTGGTGAACACCTCGGGAACATTCGGTTTGGGAAAGAAGATTTAGCATGGCCCAGACCCAGCTGCTTTTGAGTCACATCACATACCTGCCCCCCTTACACCGCTCACCCTGCCTCAAAATGGAGACCCCCATTATACAGCCTCTGCACTAGGTTAGACTGCAGGTTTGACTGCAGATCTTACCTTGGCAAAACCAGCTCAGGGCTCGCTACTTCTGACAGAGCCTCCAAGTTCCCTGCAAGCAGGAGCTAATTAGCAATTATCAGATGAGCCACCCCCCTTTTTACTTCTTTCCTTTTTCTTTCCTTTTTTTTTTTTTTTTTTTAAACTGAGCCCAGGCTAGGTACAGGTACAGCCACCCTCATACCCCTCTGCTTGGCTCCTGGGACTTCAGCCTTCACCCTCGCTGCTCCATGCTCCTGCCTGTTTCCAGGCCGGGCTTGGCATTCCCCACGGATGCTTTAGTGTCTCCCCAGCCCTAACCTCTCCTGCTGCAGGGCCCGAGCATTTCCTGCAGATAGGCCCAGCGGTTGGCAGCATTCGGGGCCGGGCTGGTGGCTCCCTCGATAGCACATCCTCCCCACGGCCACGGGCTCAGCAGTTCCCCCGGGAGCCACACTGCCGTCCATTTTCCTGGTGCTTTAGAAAGTTATGAGGAATTTGTCTGCTGAGATGACTTCCAATTATAAGTTTATGAAACCACATTAAAAAAAAATAGAGTCACTTAAATTACCCATGCAGACTATTTCTTCCCTCCAGTAGGATTTTGCGGTTCATGTAACATAACTGCACTGTCCCTCCTGAGAAGTGCGTTGGAGAGAAAGCCAGAAATGTTGTGAGGAAGCTGGCCCACCTCATAAAAAGAAGAATAGCGACCTTTTCCATTAACTACATGATGAACGTGCACCACCTCTCACCTCTGCTTTTGGGGTATTCAGCACAACCTCAGGTGATTTCTGGAACGCTTCAACTGACCAGTGGATTGAATGCGTTCAGCTTATAAGTAAAAAAAGATGTTTTATAAGGCTGCCAGCCCCGCACACCCTCTCAGGGCTGTGAAAGACAAGCTGTGTTCTTCCTGGCACCGACCACCTCATCCATAATCCCAGCCCAGCGAGATGCCTCGCAGGCGCAGTTAAGGTGCAGCTGAAGTCTATGAGAGATGATTTGTGAGCCAGGTGCAGTTTAAGCACTGGCAGCTAGAAAAAACATCTTTTTTATTTTTAAATGAGCAGATCTGAGGTTTGAGTGACTGAGAACCAATAAATATGGATGTATTTTTTTTACAGAGTGTCTTTTCAGAGTAGAGCTGGAGTTGGAGCTCTTAACCTCAGAAGCTGGGTCAGAGCCATACCGTATATGTTTATGTGGCAGTACAGGAAGAAAGGTTATCATGTTTTAGTTAGCTAAAAGAAGTTTAGTCTGAGATGTTAACTTTCTGCTAAACCCAAGCCTCAGCTCCCTCCCCTCCCTTTAGATTGTAAAGCAATTTCACACCATAAAAGTGAATTTTGAAAACACAGCTGCTTGCCCTGACTCCCTGGTCAGACTAAAACCAAGCAAAAATAAATCTGGAGGAATTTAAATGTTATCTTTCTTCCTATTGAAAATTTCACTGGATAATCTACTGGAGTCTTAACTGACCTCCAGAGCTAGCGTCTGCGTGTGGCCGTCCATTGGTCCCTCTCACTCTCTCTTACCACAAGCATCGTTTTCACAATCATCTCCTTCGTCTCACGGGGATCGCTGGTAATGCTGCTCTGGGAACTGCACGTCTCTGACAGCAAATCCACGAACATCTTTTATCTGGACACAGATGTCTTCCTCCCCAGCTATTTACAGACTCCCAAGAAGCGTTAATCAGGAAGTTTCAAACAGTAAAGTATTTCCAGCTAAAAGCAGCCTTGCCCTGAGGGGTAACTATTCTGAGTTTGGGAGCATCAACCTGTGAGCTCAGCGTTGGAGTGAGCATAAATGACCCGTTAGCACACTTAGAACATCTTTGTCATCCTCAAAAGTCAGTGGTGGGGGATCTTTTAAAAAGAATACATTGTCAAATCTTAGCAATTGTGACATTGTGACATAAAGATTATGAAAACAGAGATCTGATTCTTGTGGTAGCTTGTTATGATTCAGCTGGTTTGGACTATCAAGTTTATGGTTTTTCTGGAGGTCTTTCAAACTCCATAGGGTATGGAGTCCATGATATCAGGTATCATACAATAAATTTTATATATTTCATCCTTATTTCTATATGGCTTGTCTGTTAGTATCCTAGTTTTACAGAATATTTGGTGCAAAATTCCTTCTAGCTTTTCTCTTCTTTCTGAACCTGCCATGCACGAGTAATCCAGCTGATGATTAGGAGTCGAAGGCAGTTGTGACTATGGTTCCTCATGTACAAATTCCTGCGTCAGCTTAGCTTTGACAAGTGCTTTCCTGAAAGCTGAAGAGTGCGGGACTTCAATACACAAGTTTGTGGTTCAGACAGCAATGAACGAGATATCACTGCTACGGAACAAAGTTTGTCTGGCGTCTGTCCTGACATTGGCAATTTGAGCACTAATTTCCTCCCCAGATGCTGTGCAGTTTGAGAGAGTTTGGCTCAAGAGGTTAAACAAATAAACTCTGGCAGACTAATTTCCTCCCCAGATGCTGTGCAGTTTGAGAGAGTTTGGCTCAAGAGGTTAAACAAATAACACTCTGGCAGTAAACAGCTTTTTTAGAAATATTATCTGGAGACCTACGTAAACTTGTGCAATACTTTGTCTACAGTAATAAGAACTGAAGCAAGTAACTGTATTAGATACACAATATGTATCCTCAAATGAGCTACTTCGAAGAGAAAGCCCTGCTGGACTTTGAAAACTTTCTATTAGGATGTAACTTCTTCAGCTTTCTTTTTATCCCGCTTGAATTGGTGCATAACATGAGTCAAACACCCGCAGACTTTGGGAAAACTTGAATCTGGGTCTAAATGTCAGGTTTTGGTTCTGTTCTACAGATTTACTAATTTGTTTGTCTATAAAGAAATCTCACAGCTAATAAATGAAGAAGTAAATGTTTGATGATCCTCAGAGCAATAAACAGCAGCCAGCCCCAATTCCTTCTTTCCCACTGAATTTGGTCACTATTTAAAAATCGGTTCTTTTAAGTCGGTCGGTAAGAGGCAGACTCTTCCCCTGTGAAGATGAACCATTACTCAGCCTGTGCATCCTGATACTTAGCCTAATGCTTGGCCCCAGCCACTCTGTGTTGCAGAGGCGTCAGCGGGGGGATGAAGCATTCTTCAGCTCCTCAAGGGGTCTGGACCACTGAAAAGGTCAAACAAACAAAGTTAAAACAACCATGAGACTTGCTGGCCAGCCAGCCCTCTGGGTCCAAGATCAGCGGTACCGCTGCTTGGTGACTAATGCAACTAAATCAGCTCTCGGTCCCGTCCTGCAGAAACAAATCTTATAGCGTTGCGTACTGCTGCCAGATGGATTGCTCAAGCTTGGAAAGCTCCCTCATGCACACATACTTAATCACGACAGGCCCTATTCGTGGAAAAACATGGCACTGATGGAGGGATTTTTAGCCACTGTCCTGTAGAAAAACAATGGCAGGGAGCAGACTTCAATGTGCAGGCTGCGGATGGTGAACATGGGTCGCAAAGAGCTGTTTATTTGTCGAGAATGGCAGTAAAGCAGAACCTGGAGGAGCGTGTGCTGGGAGGACTTGCTGGATCGCAGGCCAGTAAGCACTGCGGGGCAGCTGCCAGCACAGGGGATGCTCTGCCAGGCTCCCCCCTGCTAGCTGCAGCAACCCCCCAGCCTCTCCCAGTGACAGGCGCTGGAGGTCTGGCAGTGGCTGCCCCGGTTGCTTCTCTGGTTTGTGCGGTCACTTCGACCCTGAAAAATTAGTAATTGGAATAACAGTGAGAAAGTAGATGTCTGGAATTTGTCTGGACTAAATGGGACGGATAGTTTCTCTGCTTCCCACTTTGCAAGGCATTAGTGGAAAGCTGGAAGGAAAGGACGAGAGGGCAACGGTAGCGTCCGAAACACGCTTATGTCACCCACTGCACAGCTGCTTAATTCGCCAAAGTCTCCCTGTGGTGACCCTTGCAATAAAAACACTTCTGCTTCCTTTCCTTCTCATCAGGTACTCCTGGCTTTGTCACAAGCTTCATTATCACATGGAAGGAGAAAAGCAGCATCTGTTTAAGGCCATATATTAACACTAAGCTCCGTAATTCGTATACGAAAATGGAGTGTCAGCCAGGAGAGATCATTCCTCTGCTGCTGCTGTTGGCATCAGTTTGAGAAGTCCTATGGAGTAACACAGTAGTGAGCTACTCAGTTTTTAATGGGAAGGCCCTTTCCTGTTTCATTTGAATTCTCACAGGCTTCTGGGCAATTAAACTGGGGTTTGAGGTACTGCAGATTCCTCTTAGCCAAAAGAAAAGGGATCTCCTATTTGACCGCTGTGGCTAAATCCATGCTGTTACCGCTAGTCCGGACTATGGAAAAAATTATATACAAGGAGGAAAGCACAAGCTGCACCTTTCAGCCTACCAGTAAGTCTCCCAAATGCGTTAACATAGGAATAGTTGTGTTAGGTCAGACTAAGGATTTATTCGTCTTGGTATCTTTCCTTCAGATGCATCCTAAACTATGTTTGTGGAGAGAGTATGTGACCTTTCCCCCTGTACACTCTCCCAGCTGTCTGTGGTTTAAGTGTGTCCTGTTGTAAAGCCTGCATTCACAGCCATAAATGAAGATATATTCCACAATCTCTCCGATTCCTTAATTCCCGTGGCCTCTGAAGCAGCTTGCTGTAAGGAACGCCACAATTTAACTACACAGTCATGAACAATTATTTCCTCTTGCTGATTTACTGTCAGTGGTTCACTGTGTTGCGAAGACCCTGAGCAAATGTTCTCCACCCACATTTTCCCTGGCCATCATCATTTCACTGGCCTTCATCTTATTTTGCTTCAGTCTCTCCCTTCAGACCTCAGAGCTATTTAGTCTCTCTTCATACGAAAGCTGTGCCGCACTGAACATCCCTGTCCTCATCCTGTACCGCATATAATCCTAACACATCATTTTCTGAGATAGCAGTGACCTCCAGTAGGTAAGATATAGATAAACACGTAAACTCCACAGCTATTAAGTTAGGAAGGAAGTTATTCAATTAAATATAACTAACTCAGATAACTGCACTGAAAGAACAGAGCCCACCCCCCACTTGGCTGGGACCCACATTCACCTTACAGCAAGTCCAGAAGTGTCCTCTTGGACTCTTCCGATTGTGCCAAGGCACTCCTAGACTTGCCCTAGCACAGAGCCAGGTTTGCCCAAAACACGTGCTACCCTAAAGAGGTGCCCCTCCGATGGCACGAGAGAGGCAGGGGCAGCCTGCTTGGTAGGACTAGAGCTACGGAGGGGGAAGAAGAGGGGCAGTTATCAGGGGTAGGAACTTTGGGCGGTCAATTTTTAAGACAGTGGAGGCTAAAATAGGGTTAATATGATGAAGGGAAAGTACTGAGGGAGGGGGTAATGATAACAGCAGAAAAGAAAGTGGCTAGGGTCATTGGAACCCCTGGAAGAATTAGATGAGGACAATGTATAGGGAAGTACCGTGTTTGTGGATAAGGAAGGCTGAATATGCATATTTTGGGCAGGAAAAGTCTGTCTTTTTGTCCTCAAGACACACCACTGGAGGCAAAGGATGCACAGAATAAATAAATAAATACACAAAACCATGCTTGAGTAATTATATCAAGCTATATGCTAGACTTCATTATGGCACCAGGGCCAGCAATAGGTTGGTTTATCATTTTGATGAATCGAGATGGGCAGAAGTTAAGTGCCTTAGTTCAGAGCAGCCCATGGAAGTTTATTGCAGAGTATCACGATGTTTTGTTGTTGTAAAGAGAAAGTAACAGAACTTAAAGAAATAACATGTAAGCTTGGCTGTGGTCTCTGAATAAGATTATTAAAAGGTTTTGCAAAAAATAGTTCACAGACTTCTCATCCTCCCACTCCCTCTGCAAAAGACTTCAGCTTCTACAAGACATAGCTGGCTATCCAAGCTAATTGCTTTGCTCTGTATACCGCAGGTGGACGTATGAGCCGACTCAGGGTGAGGCAATGGGAACATGAACACTTATTTTCAGACAAATATAAAGTAGCCACTGGCAGCAAGGCACAAAATCAAGACAGTGATAATTTGCTGTTAAGCCCAAATTTCTAGATCCGAGGACGGGGAAGTGTTCAAGCAGACATGGGGCTTTCCCCAGTTTTGCATCTGCACGTCAAACCTGCCGGCTTACTGGGCTCTGGCTGAGCCACGAACACCGGTGGGCAGGGGGAGAGCTGCCAGCTGTGGCACACCCCTCGCCAGCACACCCGGGTTCGAGGGGGTCGCGATGGCGCCCAGGTGGCACAGGCGGTGGGACTGCGGGGGTGCATGGCTGTCTAACATGTGGTATTGGTTCTTGTAGGAGATACAAGAAGCAAATAAAAGGGCATGGCACAGAGCTAAATGAAATGATGTTGAATGACAGTAAATCGCAGAGCTTTTTTCTTTTGATGCCACTCAGAAAATTTATTGGACAAAATAAATATCCTATTATTTCTGAAGTTTCTCTCTCTTGCACACCGTCTCTCAGAGCTCTGCTTGGAAACTTCCCCAGCTCCCCACCCTGTTTGGCTTTTTCTCTTTGTTTTTAAGAAATACAGTCTCATCAAAATGGAAAAATATCCAAACTGCTGCACAGAAAATTGAACCAATAGACTGATCTCCTGACTTGGAGCCTGGAGGATAACTGTACCAATAGCAAAGTGGTTTTTTTTCCCTTCCAGTCATACATTGCTTAGCACTGAGATTTGCCTCTGTCTTAAGGGTTGCTACAAAGCGGAATACCATCAAAGTCAGATGGTGTGGTAGATTTTCTTCAAAGAGGCACAGCACACCCTGTATGAGAGGCAAAGCATAAAACCAATGATGTTCTTTGTTTTCCAGGAAAGGAGATTAGCAGAAATGTACTTTCTCCTGAAAAGGAAACCCCCAAATTAATGTGATAAACACTATTCTAGTAAGTATTAGTGTCCAGCCCTGGGAGGCTGGACTCCCCTGGTTATGCTGCAGACTGATCTGTTTTCTCCCCTAAAAAAAAATCATTCAACCATTTAAGAAAAAAAATTAAGGAAAATGATATAATAACAACAACAATAACAACAATAACCCCTCAACTGTACTTATTCCTCTTTTGCCATTGAGCACTTGCTGCCTCATTGCTTTAGGATCACAGCTATTGGCAAAGTCTGGGTCTCATCACTTCTGTGATTTCTGTTTACTTGCTAAAATGTAACAGTTAAATGATGAGAAGATTTTTTTTTTTATTTTGCACTGAAAATGGTCCAGCTTAAAGTGAGTCTTAATGCTGGCCGCAGCCACTGTGCACCATGCAAATCTGTTCAGCAGATTTGCCGTAAGCTGCAGGTTCTGAACGGGATGTTCCCTGAAATGCCTTTCTCCTGCTGCACCAGCTCAGCCTCGGCAGCAACGGGTGAAAAAGTTGCCTTGAGTGGAATACTCATGGCTGTGGTATTCAGCAGAGAGGAATAGGCTGGAAGAAGCACCTCAATAGATGATCTAATGACAAAGTAAGCGAGGAGAGGTGATGAGGAGAAAAGGGGGAGTGAAAATATGGGACTGGCACAGGACAGACGTAACGAAAGATGGGGAGGAGGCAGGGGTGCAGGTGGGCAGAAGGACTCAGAAGAGCTGTGGTGGCTGGAGCACATTCTTCTTGAAACACAGCCAACCCTTCATTACCCTTCATCTGCCTTTTTAAGCAAAGTATCTGTTTTTTTTCATATTTTCTATATTATAGGCATGACTCAAACCAGCCTCAACTGACACAGCCATGAAACCATTCTTTCTGCTACTGTCCATATCTGCCTCATTTGATATCTGCCCCAAACTGCCTCAGTAATGCAGTCCACAGTCCTATAAATTTTTTTTTTCCCCCTTCTTTTAAGTCTGCCACCTGGACAGTCTCTTAATGCAGAGTCAGGTTCTGCAGCGATTGAGAGGAGCATGCTGTAGGAAACATGCTCAGCTCATCAAAGGCAGTTGTAGAGCACTTGGTAAGGTGAATTGAGGCTGTACCACCCATTTTAATACTTCTACTTCCTATCTTCTAAGAACATTTGACTTTATAGTCTTTAAAAAAAAAATAATTGGAAGGCAGCAAGAGATTACTATACATTAACAGGCTTAAATACACAGATTCACAGATTACACAGGCAAAAGGAAATGGACGGAGGGAGAAAGCTTTAGCTATTTTGTTTTAATTTGCCTTTGGCATAAATACTGCTAGTAGTAATTTTATCTCTCAGCAGTAATACTATTTAGCTATCCAGTAGCCATTCTTACAACTGTTAGACCACAAAGGTCACACAAATACAGAAGTTCAGGACTAAGAAAGCTTTAATCTTTAGCAACATTTTTTTCTGGCTGTTTATCTAGTAATTCCAGCTCTAAATGGACCATATATGCTCATTTTGAAGAAACATTTTTTAAAAATTTTTGAAGTGCCTCACTCTGAAAGTAATATTTATGTGGTCTGACTCTGAAGATCGTGAAGACCAGGAGTTGTTTACCATAGCAGAGAAACAATTTTATAGGCCATCACAGACTTGGCTGAATTGTATAGATGCAGGGAAAGTTAAAGCCAAAAATGCACATGCAACATAGTTCCCCTACTATGCACTGTTTATTGGCTTTTATTTCTTTACTCTCCAGTAGATGGCAATCCAGTACTTGGCCAATAAAACAATCATGTGAAGAGCCTTCTCTGTATACAAGTCCGTGGGGGCTTTAGTTATATATTCTAATGCAACTTCGGACCGCAAACATTATCCAAGTGAATCATTTGACTGGTGTTTTATTATATTGCTGGCCAGCATGAGACAACGCCAGAACAAGTAAGACTTGAGAAGCATGTGTGGAAATGGCAGTGCCTTTCAGCAAAGGGGAAGATTTTAATGTCTTTAAAGCTGCTGGTTGTTTTAGTGATGACAGTCTCTTACACTGATGTTTTTAGAAGACTTGGGAGGTAAAAATGTAAATTTTGGTGTCTACTCATTTGGAATTTTACTTGCTCTTGGAGTGGTGTAAATCCATGTCTTGCATTTAAGAAAAAATTGCACAGAACTCCCCAAATCCTCTCCCTTCTCTTTGACCTTCTCTTCAGACCGTGGCTGTGTGTCATACGAGTGTCTGTGCCTCTTCTGCTTGTTTACATTGCTCCAGGGGCGTTTCTGGGATTGCCGCTGTAAGATCAAACCCCCAGAACATGTCAGATTTGGCGTGGACCCTGCCTCAGCTGATAGCCTAGCTATTCACCTATCCCACCTGCCCAGGTCACCAGAGCCTTCAGCAGAGTTTGGGGTGGGTGAGAGTGGTGGTATTTCCCTCCAGAGCAGGGAGCTGGGGGAGGTATGGATTTAGGGGCAGCAGAAGGGAGATCAGGGGGTTTGGCGCCAGCTGTGCGTTGCGTGACACAGTGATGGCTGAAGTGCTCCTCATCATCCCACAGCTGTGTTCCGGCTCAGGGCTGCACAGGCAGGGACATCCGTAGTCCAGCTAGGTTACCTGAAGAGAGGTAGGACACGTCCTTCTGTGAAAAAGGGTGACAAGTCAGTAAGCAACAAAGTGAAGGGAAGGCAGCTACTCAATAGAGATTCAAGTGTATTTTCCTAATATTAAATAACCTTTCCCATCTCTAAGTCCTCACAGGTTTTCTTCATCGTTTCATTTATATATTTGTTTTGAAGCTTTGTGATTTCTGAAAGCATGGATTGATAGAGGCAAAAATGGCCTTTTGTCAAATATTTGATCCTTCCATAACAGAGATGAAAGCAGCAGCACTTGCAGAACAGTCTACATTTTCAGAGCCTTGTACCAACATCAATTACTGTTTGCATTCCACTTTGGATCGAAGAGGAGATGGAAGCAAACTGTAGATTTGCATGGGATGCAGATAATGGCACCAAGTGGCAGAGTTTCTCTGCGAATGTGGTTCAGAGATGCTCACACTGTTTTTTGGCTAATTGGCTCATTAGCAACAAGTGTGGGGTTGCTGATTTGGTGTGCTCTCAACGTTTGGATTTTGTTTGGTTGGTTTTTAAAAAGCCCTTGGGTTTTAGAGGCAGTTAATGCAATGGTGATGGCAAACCTTGTAGCTGCTACTTTCTTTGTAAGTCAAGCTGGTTGAGGAGAAACTATGTGTCTGGGAAAACTAACAATCTATTTCACGTTCCCACTGCTGTGTGTGAGAAAGGATGACTCAGACGCTGTTGTGATTCGGAGCTAGCGACAGCCTGCTCAGAACAACACTGAAACAGAGAACAGCGGTCCATGCTGAGAGCCTGGTGTCTCACCTTGTCCAGCAGTAATTGTCCTGAGCCACGAGATGCCTGTTCTGGGGGATAACAGCACCTCGTTCCCGCTAGTGTTTAGAAATAAACGAGAACTTTCTTCTTTTCCTTCAATTCTTTATATATTTTTAGGTAGTTCCTCTTTGAAAAACATCTTCTTAACCTAAGTCATTAAATGCACGGCACAGCCTTGTCTAATACACACCGAATATACACCTGAGAACGCGAGACCTCTGTGTTCCCAGAAGGTAGAAATGCTGCTCTCATTTTTATGACAGTCATCAGCTTTCCACTAGTTTCTTCATCCAGCCCTTCCTTCTTTCCCTCCTCTCTCTCCCAGTAATCCTCACTACCACCTCAGCTGTTCCATGGGCTGGTTGATCCGTTTTCCTTCCTCCTGTGCCCCTAACGCAGCCAGAGCAAACACATGCCAGGAATACTCTGGAGCCGGTTTTTCACCTGGGCTGCTCAGAGGGACTGCCGTGCTCGGGCGGCTCAGGCACACCTTGAGAGGGCGTGAAGGAAGGAGAGAGGCACAGCCCGTAAGTGTTATTCCCACAGCACACGCAGAACTGAAAACAGAGGTAAGGAACCTCTGTTCCATCCCCTCTATTGGGGATGATACTGGAAATAACAGACAACAAATAACAGAAATCAAATGTTTCCTACTCTGGCACTGTGCAAACCTTGCACAAGCCTCAGCGTGCAACCTGACGGATCTTTGCAGTTTGCTCTAAATAGGTTTTATCTAGATTTACTTCACTTATGAAGAATACACAAGAAGACAGCGTCTGTGGGATCTCGCTGTTGTCCACTGTACCTTCTGGCTCTCCTGGGCCTCTCGTTGCTTGTGCCTCAGGACCCAACGCTCCTGGTAAAAGCAACCTTACTCAGAATTAAAGAGTGCACCTGGCCTGGATGCTTGTCTCACTCACCCGATTGAACTGAATTTCTCTTCTCCAAATAGCATCTTGACTTCACAGAAGTTTACACAAGTGCTCAGCAAAGTAGATACACCTGGAAAAACCAGCAGAAATAATTACCAGCTTGGAGGGCCTCTGGCTGTTTTGTTTGTTTTCTCACCTCTGTTTCCCATTTGAATATGGGATTTTTGTGAAGCCCTGATGTATTCACCAAATCTGTGTCATGTTAGCTGCATTTTCCTCGTGACACTTTACACCTCTGGTGCTGCTTGCACGAGGGATCACAGAGCCGCTTTTGTTCGTGCACACACCTAAGTGAGCACCAAACAATGAGCTGGAGACCAGAACTTGACAAAACCTTGGCTTTGGTCTTCTCACACACCCAACAACTAACATAACAGTAGGATGCGGTAGGATGCAGCTTGCAAAGGTGTGAGGAGCGAGGCTGAATCTACGCAGACAAGCACAGACAAAGGTGTTTCTTTTATATGTCCTGGGCATGAAACATCTATGGTTGGGAAGCTTTGCCTGCAAGGTTAAACACCGTGTGTTGCAGACGCTCGTCTGCTCCAGGGGAGGCGTATCTACATACTGACAGGTATCGCATGGGAGCTCGGGCCATTGCTTTTGACGTTAGCTTGCACGAACCCTCATAGACTCAGGTAGAAGCCTCCCATATTCCTGAAGCAAGACGCAACTGACTGAATTACTAAAATACATGCAAAAGAAAAAAAAAGTAAAGCTTTTGAGCACTTTGGACTCATTCCAGAGGTTTTTCCGATGTGCCAAAAGGCAAATTTTGACTCACACTTGCACGTATATTAGGAAGCAGCCTGAAACCCTCTCCTGCTTTGTCATCAGATTGTGGAGGAGAAAACTCAGAAGGAAGCAATTGGTCCCAAGGAATGTGCTAAATCCAGCCCTTGAGGGCTGGGAGTCTCTCTCAAAGGGAAGAGGCTTAATGAATTGAGAGAGCCTCTCATCTCATTTCATTAGATGACTTTATTAAGCACCTAAGTGCTTATTTGTGTAATTGAATTCATCTAAGCCATTCTTCTGCTCTTCAGAAACCGCACTGCTCCAAATCCAAAGCACCTCTACGATGCTCATGTTTTGATGCTCATAAGCAAGTGCAGCCTGCGCGCTCCGTAACAGCAGCAGGCCTGAAGTGGTGAGCAGGCATCACGGTGGGAGGCGGGAGGGGAGCGGTCCTGCTTGTCACTATCAGCAAATACGGTTTTCCTCATGCAGCAGCTCCTGTGGATGGCAGGTAATTCGGTGCTGCTAAAAGAAAACAAAAAGGTGTACAGTGTTTGCCTATGGTTTTAGTGTGCTCAGCAGCACCACTAACCTTGCTTTCAGATAGCCACTGTAACTTCTAAAATGACTCGCAGCTCAGGGTATATTAGATGTTCCACAATATTGCCATTTTTTCTTTTCTTTCTCTGGCTTTGTAGAATTGCTTAAGACCTGGAGCTAGTTCCAGTGGGGGCTACTGGAATACGGACATCAGAGTGAAAGACAGATTATTCTAACACTGCTAGTACTGTACAGGAAAGGCTCACCACATAGTTGAGGTGGCATTGTATTTTGTTTTTAATCAACATCGAACTTGCAAGAGAGGCAATTCAGTTTCACTCTCTGAGGCAGAGAACTGCTCATAGGTGGTGGGGTTTTTGTTTGGCTACCTGCAAATGAGCCATTTAAATCAGAACTGTAAAAGTGAATGGTAGTATTAGATAACAGCTTACCCATGCTTTGGTAAAACATAAAAAATTGTAACTTTCATTTTTAGTACCTGGCGAGTATATATTCAGTGTCAGAGGAGCCAGTGGAGCCAAAGAGCAAAAGAAATAGCAGCAGACTGATAGTCTAATTCTCAAGTGTGTCCCCTTAAGGCAGGATTTGTGGACATAAATACGGGTCTTATTTCCATAAACGTGCACAGCTGTATGTGTTTTTCATGGCTAAATGGAGAAATACAACTCGTGGGACTTTCAGAAGAGCCTCTGACAATATAACGAACGTAGAACTTGTCAGGGACACAAAGCGCTCTGCCTACCTGGGATGGGATCCGCCTTGGAAGAGCCAAGCCTAGAACCTCCAGGCCTACGCAGGACTCACCTCGGAGATGGTGAAGTTAAAAGGCTGGATTCAATAAACAACAAAGCTGTTTGAAGTGCAAAACTGTAATCCCAACTCACCTTTCTCTCCTACTCAAACCTGTCTAGTCTTGGAAGCAACTAATCCCACCAGGTGTCTTTCTGTTTGACCTTAGGCACCTAGAGCTTTTATGAACTCCAACCACAGCAGCCTAAGCAAAAAGGTTCCCTTGAAATAAGACCTATGGCTTTGTTCTAGTCTGACTCTTCTTGGAAGCATACTAATTCCACCATAAATGCCCTGAAAAGTTTTAAAGAGGTTGGGGTTTTTTTGGTGTAGAATATTCTAAGTTCATTTATGCGTATAAAAATTTTTCTTCTGCATGGAGACAGGCCCAAACCCACTGGAAGTGATAGAATCTCAGTAATATCAGAGCTTTGGGGTCAGGGCTTGAACATCACCAGTACATTTACACCTGTAAGCACAGTCACGCAGGCATAAGTTCAGCATAAACTAACAGTGTTGCAGAATTGAAGGAAAAAAATAATTATGTCCATTCATGCAATGAAAGACTGCAGTACCTGCAAAAGGGCGAGCTTAAGAGCTAATAAGACTTTTGCTTTCTATTACTTCCTGAATGTTAAATGGTTAACCTTTAGTGGTCTCATGAGGTAGCTCTGGCGGTATATGTAACATTACACTCACAGCCTTCAAGTCTCCATGGGCTTACGTGTGAACCTTCTGCTCAGGCGTAAAGTTTCTTTTTATAAGCATTAGTAGCAAGAATTTTAACACGTTTCTCCCATGTCTCTTTTTCTGGTGCAAACACTTCCTTGTGGAGAGAGAACTTTTAGAATAAGGGTAGGTATGCCTGTGTCGGGGGGTGGTGGTGTTTGGTTTTGGCAGTGGCTACGGTGGTTAGCACACATTTGGATCAAACACTAGCAAAACTCTGAGAGCAATAGATAGGGGCTTTGTGTTTCAGCTGCTCCCAAAGCAATCCTGGACCACAGCAGTCTTGGAAGGGAAGCAATACTCCTTCCAGCTGCAGAAATGGCAAGCGCTCTGGCTTTTCATGTTGTGCAGTGTTTGTTTTGTTTTTATTTCTGTTTTGTTACTTGAGAGACTCTTGGAAACGGCCTGTATTTGAGCCAGCTGCAGTCCCTAGAGGCTGGCCGAACGCTCTCCTCCAGCCAGCAGAGCAGTGCCCTCTGGTGCACAAGCACAGCAGTGGCCCGGTCCTCAGCTGAACCGAAAGATGTAATTGAGGAGAAAAATTAAAAGTTCACATCTGACACGCTACCTCATTCCCACGAAATGTTTGCCACGTTGTACAGTCCTGATGGGAGCGTTGCCTGAGGGGAACCGAAGATTCAGCTGTCTGGATCCAACCCTAACGGTAGATTTTTTGGTTTGTTTTCTCTTTATGTCATTTCCAGAGTTAAGCTTCTGGTTAACGACAACGATTGCAGGCACAGTCCACCCCTGTTACTTAGGGCTAAATTCACAAAGGATTAACTTCCAGCTACGGCGCGCTGTTGCCGTGCGGACCTGCCAGCACTCTGTTAGGTAGCTAAGCATACCCATTTAATTACACAGCAAATTTAACTAGACCAACAAATGCAACACACTAAGCAAGAAGTCACTCAAGTGAGCTAGGAGGAAGTGCCAAAAGCCATGTCCTAAGGCTCCTTTGCCCTAAAACCTGGACATCGGCATCTTATTACAGACTGCAGAGATTACCTGACTGCTCAGGAGTCACAGCCGCCCTCTCCAGAATGAGGCACCTCGCCAGCCCAGCGAAGCCGAGCTGCATTTGAAATCTCTTCTTTCAGGCAAGAGCTGTAAGTACAACTTCAGAGCATTACACTCAAATACTCTTTCTCTGGTTCCACCATTTTCTAATTATTCCATTGCGAAGTGGAAAAGCTCCCAGGGGGAGACCTCTCGCACACACCTTCCTCAGCCCAGCAGCTGGACGTTCATGGGATACGAGAGACAAAGTTTGGGCAGCGATGATCCACATCCCACGCAATCGCATTTTGAGGGCTGCTTCTAGGCATGGATTATCAGGGCTTTTAATTTTTTTTTTTTTTTAACCTTTTTCTCCTGCTGTAGATATGTGTTGCGAGTGCTTACAAGGTGAGGAACTACAGGCTTGGTAAGCTGGGGGGAGAGGGCCTGGGGTACAAGCAAAGAAATTAA
>NW_008795490.1:1043639-1083130 GCF_000699145.1 Aptenodytes forsteri | reverse complement strand
AAGTGAGGAACTACAGGCTCGGTAAGCTGGGGGGAGAGGTCCTGGGATACAAGCAAAGAAATTAAATAGCTGGACACTGCTACCAGGCCAGTAAATAGAAGATCCGTTAGCTAAATTAAAAACAACCAAAAAAAGAGAGAGACCAAGGAAATTTATTTACTTTTTATCTATGAACAGTATGACATATAATTATAGACAAGTTTTGATACACAGGAAAACCCTTTTGTCAACCATTTTTTTTGCTAAATGAAACAGCACAATAATCTTTACACATTCATATTTTGTTTTTTCTTTTTTTTTCTTTACAATACACAGCTTTCTTGGGTTGAAGCAAACTGCGGGACATACTGAGTACTGGTATATTACAGCTACTTACATCATTTAAGAACAGCAAATGGAGAAAAATAAGTTATTTAAATATTGATTTCATATACAGAAAGTGCAACTTTGTTAGTTGTTACATAACTTGCTTGACAGTTTTGATTCCCCAGAGGGTGTCAATTAAAGATAAAAGTATCTTGGACCAAAAGTATTATTTATTCTAAAAATAATACAGTACAACTGCACAGCTGTGACTTGGTGAATCGACCACTATTGCTGCTCTTAGAGATGATGACCTGTTTGAACAACGCAATGTTTAATGCTTCTGATCATGCTCCCAGTTTGCATCCAAAGCCAGGCTCACAAGAGAGCACAGGGAACTACGGGCGTCATTGCCACCTGGGTAGTAACACAGGGTTATCGATCGAAGCTTACGGTTATGATGGCGTTTGGTAATATTTTGGGCTTGCTGCTTCTATTGTTAAATAGCTGTTTGAGTTACAACGGTACAATGGATAGATACTTAACATCGTTAGCCTGAGCAGAGCAGATTAGGATTCCAGCAGCAGGTTTCTTTCGTGCTTCCCAAGAGTCAACGAGTGAACTTCTGCTTAGAGCGTTGAACGGTTGCGAGGAAATGTAAGAGGGTATGGCTCTCATACCGCACCGCCTCACCTGCTCGGGGAACGCCACGGGTCACTGAAACCACAGCAGGGAAGCTCAAACACTGAGAAGCTTAAGGCTTTTTTAGATTAAAATAGAAACTAAAATTGTAATTCAAGTAAGACCACAGAGCACAGTCTTAAAAAGAAAAAGAAAGCAACTATTAAAACTCACAAATCTCAGACTGCTCACTCTAGTCCTGATGGGTGTGATTTGGTTTCCCTGGGCTACGTAATCATTTAAAAATCATGGATTTACAAAGAGCGTTTGGCACACAGGTTCGGCTTATTCCCGTAATTCTCCTTCTGTTATTAAAAGAGGGGAAAGTAATTAATACGGGAGAGCTTTATTATGTGACTTGCCTTCCCTGCAACACGAGGAAATTTGTTTCCTTTTTTATGGCATATAGCCAGCTTGGACTTTTCCCTTGCTCCAATGTATCTGCTGTCTACTTACTTCTACTCAGTTCTGGCCCCTGCCAGCAACCCCAGGAAGTCTCAATACTCTTTCCGTCTCCTGCTTACTGATAGTCGCCATGTAAGCCTCAGAGAGGAACAACACGCAAATCATCTTCATTAAAAACACACTTAATTTTTTCTTTTTTACATTTTTTTTCTTTTTTTAGATTTTCACCAGCTGTGCAAAACACCTACGCTGTATGTTTCTTGATGCTGTCATATTAGAACATGCTGATTATCCACACACCAAGGAGACCATTACAGAAACAGATCCGGAGGAGCTTTGCTTGAGAACAATTTCAAGTTACATCAGTGAATTAGTTGCCTTCACACGATGGTGTGCAGTAGACAGTGGTGAAACATGAAACGAGGAAAGTAAACCTGACACCTATCAATTCTACCAGGAGCCAAATTAATTATCATCTGTAGTAAAATGCATAGTTCATCTGACTTAAAACACGACCATGAAAGGACCGTATGTAGTAAGGAATCGCGGAGTAACCGCAATTTCTCATTCATCAATCTGAGAGCATTTTATCAGGAAAAGTGTCGTTAGCTCAGTATGAGGCTGGGCTAACTGAGGCACCAAATAGTGAAGTGCCTTGTCCGTTTTTTTACAGTAAGTTGATGCCAGAACTGATATTGGAAACAGCCACACGTCCTGGCCTGTGCCCAGATTTCTATACTGTCTCCCTTTACCTGCCAGAGTAAGCTTGCTCTGTCTTCCATGGAGCGTTTGTGCTACAAGAAGCTGAAGGACACACCATATATAGACCCCGAAGAAAAAACTAGTTACGTGCTATTCATGATAATCTGTATTTGGTATATAAAATGTGTACCCATATAGAAAAATAAAATCTGTCATTAGCCACATACGCGAATGGAACGTTTTACATGGATTTAGGCAGAAAAATATCATTACATCACCACATGTGCCAGAACAATGCTCTCCTCCAGTGAGAGGTAACATTAACACACAGTCATGAGGGCTGTCAACTGCTGTAAAATCACAGTGCAATTTATGAGACTATATAGGATTTTTTTCATCCATGCAATGGAGTTACCGGATCTGATGATTTCTATGGAACACAATTTGCTTTGTTGATGCATTTTATCTCCCACAAGTGATTTTTCATTTGCAGAAACCCACTGTTTGGAATCGATATGGTCAGGATACCAAGTCAAAGCTGCAGCATAATGATTGACAATATAACACAGTACACAGAATATGATTAAAATGAAAAGCAGTTACATATATACAAGGCAGTATATCTTGGAACAGTTTAGTAACAACAGTAAATGCAGACTGTAGTGAACAAGAAGTTAGCCTGACAACCGAAACCTAGCATAACCCTGCATTTGTAAAAGCATCTCTACAACACAGAAGGTGTTATGATGAGGCATTTTATAGAAGCTACTTCAGCTGGCAATCACCCTAAGTGCAGCTTAAGGGTGACAGGTTGAAACAAGGCTTGGGAAACATGAACACAGGTAAGTGAACACTAGGTAACTGCTTAAAAGCTTATTTTAAGGCAAATAAAAAGCTGATTGCTAGAAAGCAGTTATAAAAATGACCTCAGCTCTGTACAAATAAAAAGAAGCTTTCTGACTCTCCGCGGGTTAGTTGCATTGGAGTGACAGAGATGGACCATACTGAAAACTAATTCCAGTCCATTAACTTTGGCCTAGCTAAAGGCTTTGTGGCGTATTGGGACCTATACCAAGCAACAGCGAAGATGACCAGGGGGTTTGTGTTTAGCTCTAGACTGCTAAAATAAACAAAAGGCATTTGCCAAACAGCTTCTGCTGGAATTTGCACCTTGGCTTGTACCTGGTATTTAGGACTGACTCCAGGTACCTGCGACCTAGATGTAGAGCAGACGCCCAACCTAAGGAGCTCTCCATAGAAACAGGGCCTATTACTAGTATTACTTTCACAAACTTGAGGAAAATGTGCAAGGGTCCCTTAATTCTGTGAAGCTGTCTGATTCTCAGGCCAACCCTGTGCACTTTATGAAATAAGAATACTTTACAGGTGAGTGAGGGGGGAGGGAAGTACCACATCTATGTTACCTGGTGGTTGCTTCTCTTCTCCTTCAGTTGCCAAAGACAGCAATAGAAACATTTCATATCCTTTGAAGAAGATATCTGCCTGTCCTTGGGAGCCACCTCCTTGATCCCTTTAGCTACGTGAAGTAATTAGAGCAATATTGGTGCAGGAAGAAGCAGTGGATTCTTGACCAGGCAGTGCCACACTATGGACCATGTTCAATTGCCTCTGGATCAAGAGGTTTGAAGAGTCTTGCCGCTGCCAGGAGCTTGCTTATGTGCCTTTCCTCTGTGATGCCAGCTTCTTGAAGGCAAGTTTGTGACAGAGAAGGCACTTTGCTCAGTGTGTTGAATCCTGCTTCTGTGAGCAGGCTGGAATACATAGGTAGACCAATGGAAATCAGCCAGTCAGATACAGAGGTGATAAGTCCTGGGGATACAGGTTTTCGGCAAATTTCAGTGAGCCCTCCACTTGGAATCTGGGCAGTAAAGAAAAAAACCAAGAAAACAACCCTTAATGTTAAACATAACTGCTTGTTTTACAGCAAGTCTTCTTTTGTTTTTTCTTCCAAACTGATAGAATTTCATAACAGATGTTTCAACTTCTCTCATGACACATTTGTCAGTATGAGAGTGGTGTGGGTTGAAAGGCTAAGATCACTTGGCACAGGAGCAGCAGCAACAATTTTGGCAGTCCAGATGCAGTGGGCAGTATCCAGCTGCTTGGGCAACAGTCATGTGACCTTCTGAATTAGTCTGAGATAGTAAAAAACACCTCGTGACAAGACTTTCCAGGGTGATCCATTTAATTTCTCAGTAAGGCAAGAGAATACCAATTTTGTCTATTACCTCCTCAGACAGACCAAGTTCTCTTATAAAAAGCCAGGAAAGCTTTTGATGGTTTCCCCCTCCTGGTTTTGCTAAGGAGGAGTGGACAATAGTATAGTTTAAGAAATGAAAAAGGAGCGTAAAACCTTTCAGACTTCAATACAGAAGAGGTTAATACATGCCACCCGTAGGGAGCAAGTCTCTGTTACCACTGCTTGCAGTCTGCTTAGACTTTCAAGACTATTATTCAGTCAAGAGAGAGGGCTATCTGCTCTCCTTTCAACTGCTAACTGTCCTCCTTTGGGATGGGGGAGGTACCTCCCGCCCCTGTAGTACCCCTACCTATGTTGGACTTGCTGGGTGAACACAGGTGTGGGGATGGGAACTTTAACGACGGACATTACTGAGTTTGATTTTGATGAGCAAGCACTGTACCCTTGAGGCACAAGAAGGCACGTAAGCAGAAGATAAAGGAGGAAGGAATGAGCTACTGAAAAGGAATAAACAAGATAAAGGCCATGAAGGCATGTCGCATGATCAGGAAGAAACAGCCAATCCGCTAGAGCATAGATGCACGTGAACACAAGGCTATAACCTATCTGCAAGCTGCAGATGTCGCGTGAACACCTCTGTTTGCTATAAAGAACGCTAACAAAGAGCAATAAAGGTCTTTGGTTGCTGCCTGCCAGAGTCCGTGCCATTAATCCCCACACACAGGGAGCACTTTTGTACCAGGACTTCGCAGGTATCTCCCTTTACTAGTAGTCAGTCCTTTTTGAAAGTCTGCTCATAAACAAGAAAATTGGGTTTATGGAAATACTCACCGCCATGCGATGCTGCTTCCTCAGCTGCTTTACCCGGATTTGGTCCATGTTTGTGGCAACATCCTTTTCAGGCTGGTCTAAGTCTTCAGAGTACCTCTGTACCAAAGCCTCAGGAATGCCACAGCGACCGTGCTGAATGTTCCCAGCCAGACACAAAGGAGAGAGGACAGATGAAAGAAGTGTATCAATACAATACCAATCAATGCAAACATAAAGAGAAGTGCAGGATGGGAGCAAGAAGCAGCTTTCCTCGAGATTCCATGAAAACTGAAAAAGCAATACCTAAAGGAAGGCCTAGACCTTAGGACTCCTTCCGTCCCCAAAACACGTCCTAATCACTATGCTATCAATTCAGATTTTCTTGGAAGCATAAAATCTAATCGTGACTTCCTTTTTCAGTTCTACTTCCCCACACTACCAGAGAAAGAGCCATTTCCATGCCCAGCGCCACCAAGGTACTAGTGGCCTGAAAAGATGAAGGTTCAGAATAAGTCTGGAATTTCTCAGTCCCCCCACAACACAAGAATTACTTTAGGCGTAAGGCCTGATAGTAAAGACAAACATAGTTACAGAACATCTAATGTCCCAATGATTTATGGTTTATCGAGGCTGGTTACTTACAAAAATACAACAGATACAATAAATGAAAGGCTGTGCCTTGGAATGCTAGCAGAATAAAAACGTTGAAGCAATGTCCTCCACTTACCTTGTCAGAGTATGGTTCTTCAGTAAGATCAATGTCTTCAGACTGCAACTTGTTTTCTATTACCATTTCCAGATCCATTCCCCTGCTACAAGAGACTTTCCTTGCTGAAGCAGGGCCTAGCTTTATCACGTGCTGCTGAACACTAGCAGTCTCTGGGAGCTCCGACAGCCAGGGTGGCAGTGAGCTAGGAGGGGTACTGGGCTCCTGTTCAGAAGATGTCCTATGGACAGGTACTCCGTGACAATCAATGGGGGTGGATGAGCTGGTCTTTTTTACTGGCAAACACGGTGCTTCTAGACTTGAGTGGTTCCCACTTGCGGTCATGGGAGGATGATATAATCCATTAGAAAGGCGTTCTCGGCATTTTTTGGCAGGGACAGGTGGTGGCTGAGAAGGATTTTTTGGTTGCATTCTTGCCTCATTTGTGCCTTTTTGCTCAGCTTCTAGACCTCCCTTGAGGACTGGAGCATAATCAGCCCGTGCAAGGTCATGAAAGCCTTTACTTTGTATTTCCAGAGGCGTCCTTGTTGCAAGATGTGTCACTAAGGCAGGCTGAGCTTCACAGTTTTTCAGGGGGAACGGAGCAGGCTTTCCACCTGCAGTTTCCATTACAGAGCAGTCCAATTCCTTAGCTCTTCCCTTCTGAGAACTAGCAGCTCCTTTACCCTGCTTAGGCATCAAGTCATCTACCATACAGCTGCCTCCATAAGACTGAGGCGGCAGGGCAGAGCCAGTTGCCTTTTTTGCTACATCCAGTGAATCCTGAGGAAAAGAACCTACTTTCTTGCTAGCGTCCTGTAGGTTAGTATTGGATTCTCCCTGGAGATCATCCAGTGAGTGAGATCTTGGCCACATATCTACACCCTGGGGGCCATCCAGAGTTTCATAGCTTCGACAGACGGCAACCGGTAAACTTCTACGGTTCTTCTTCAGACCCGTAACTGCTGGAGGTTTGACAGAGCTCTTGAGAGCACGATGCGTACAACTCAGCCGGCCTTCTTTTTCCCCTTGCTGTAGAGTTTCTATAGACTTGGTCAGTGGAAGCGTAGGATAATTTGATAGCTGGTTTCTGCTGAAGTCCTTAAAGCTATGCTCACTTGCTGATTTTGAGGGCAGAAGACAGGTCCTTCGAGTTTTACCTAGAAGCAAATAAATCACAATTCTCCATTAAAAAAAAGTAAAAATCTGCAGTCTAAATAATGGATCACTTCTAAATGCCTTTGAAACAAAATGATTTGCTCTTTTTTTAACTCTAAATGTACAAGAACTCAGTGCCATTTTAAGCATATGAATTTGTAAGCTTCAGCTTTATTACTGAAGAACTGGTAAATGTAACCATATAAGGAAAATACATTTAAAATACTTAATATCATTCCTACTCCCCAATTTGCAGAGATTTGCGGTTTAGCTCATGTAAACCTTTTTCAGTGTAGAAATATCCTACAGTTAGAACTGATATCCTGTACCCATTATATGAACTGGTTTGACCCCACACAGAAATAACTCAAAAGGCCTACCATTTTTTTCTACTTTTCTAATTTGTTTAGGATATCAATAATTACATTCACCTTCTAATGAAGTTTATTAGATTGCTCAGGAAAGCTTTTTTTTTAAAAAAAGATCCTGTTTATTCATTTTAATTACAAAATGTGCCAATAGTGTTATTTCATCTTTTAAATGAGCAGCAAACCATTTGCAATGGCAAACCAGACAGCAAAAAAGCGCTGGAAGTCTGGCGTTGCACCAGTCCCCTTGTAAAGTTACTTTTAGGGACAGCAGTGTTTTATGGAAAAAGGTCTTATACTATGAAATGGAGAAGTGTTTCAAAAGGGAGTTTCAAGTATGACTAACCTTAGTGTTATTCTCATGTCATAGTATTTTATTGAAGTAGAAGGTATTAGAGATGTGGTGTTTTATTATAACCACTGAAGACGAGATGACATGGATCAATATGAACCACATGTTCTTTGTAAGCTTTACTTTATATTTTTATGAGGTATGCGCCACTGATTTTAAACAGTGAAGTCCATCAAATCTGCTTGACAGAAAAATTCCGGTCAAAGGGACTGAGCTCATTAGAGTATTCATTATAGTATGAAATACAAGGTCATTTCTCAAACACTGCATAGATTTTTATTTTCTTTTTAACAAGACAGCAGCAAATTTGTCTCAAAGCAGGTGACCTCCCAGAATGACAGCACATCCTGAACAGTTACTGTTTTCTGGGTGACAGGGATACTTTTCCCCACGTATAGTACACTTTCTAAAATCAGGATAGAGAGATAAAGCTTGAAATGTCTCTTTCCAATAGAAAAAAACCCCAAAACAAACCAAAAAACCCAAAACAACAGGTTTGACTAAATGGTATCAAATCTGTAATAACAGGCAATCAATAGCTGCCAACTAAAGGACCAGTTACTTTTAGAGATCTGAGAAGTTTTGCTAACTTCATCGGAACTAAATTAATCTGGTGTACTTTTAAGCAATGGATGCTTTCTTCTCATACAGCTTGCCTTCAAAGCTTTATCCTGAAAGAAGCTCAATGCTTGGCTTTTGAATAATAGACACTGCTCGTTTTGAATATGAATGAAAGAACCAGTTTAACCTAAAAGAGAAATAGCTTGCTTTCTCTCTTTGTCTTGCCGCTTTGTCTGCTCAAGGAGTTTAAAAAACAAAGTATCCAGAAAACTAGCAAAGAAAATGGAGGTTACATTTAAAGAGAAATAAGGAAAACACTCCCCTCAACAAAAGCTGGCTGCATTTACTGTTATGCCAGCAAGGTTATTCTATCTAAAATCAAGGTGCACCTACAAGGATGACTGCAAGCATACAGGAACTGCTTTCTCAGAAGCTGTATGGTTCACAGTTCAACTCAAGCTAAATATTACCATTTCCCCAAAATGCTAATAAAGACACATCACATATTAAGTTGGCTCCCTTGCTACTACCTTGAGTTCAGATAGCTCAGAGAAGTAGCAGAAAAACTTCTCTGCCTGCACCTTTCCACGGAGCTAGGCCACCGCGTTCTGAAAATAACTTACAACCACATCAAAAAGACATGTAAGAAACATTACATTCATTTTTTAGTGCCTTCAGGCACTAACATCAATATGTAATGAGTATGGAACGGAGTCTTCTCTTTTCATTATTCATATTTGCTAGTACATGCCTGACTTGTGCAGTAATTCGCCATATTGTCTGGTGCTTGCTGTCACAGCTCACATAACAAAATCCATGTACCTTCTTTTCAATCTGAAATACTGATCAGGAGTTATACTGGTTTTAGGAAAGCACACTCAGGAACCTCAACACTGAAAGAAAAGTTGGGAGAAATGCTACTGCTGTGCAATATAAGCTCTTACTGAGGCCATAAGGGTATCTAGTAAGCGACACTTCATTTCTTTAGCAATGGGATATGTCTGTGTAAAGCCAGTAGCCTGGGAATGGAAAAAAGAAGAAAGGGGGAATAGGAAAACAAAGAAGAAAAAAAAACCCAAGAAAAACAAGGGGAGAAAAGTTTTGGGAAAGTAAAATCAAATCTTTAGTTCATTCCAGCCCTGTTTTGCATAAAAATACAAAGGTGGAGAGAATGGAAGGAAGTTCAAAACATTTTCTTTATAAATATATAACTGAACATGCAATCTTTAAGCTCTCTGCTTCAAAATGGTTTAAAAAAAGTGCTGGGTTCAATGCTACTGTTTTGTACAAAGGACAGGGGTTCAGAATGTAATTTCTCTTACATAGATTCAAGTCAAGAGCAATAGCAGGAGGGCAGCTGTGATTTCTCTAGCTATTCCTTCCCTCCTCCTGACTGCCAGGTGTAATTTCATTACGCTTCTGATACATTAAGAAAGGAAAGTAACATTTCCTGAAATCAGACTTTTAAATACGTTTTCAAGTTGTTTTCATAAAGTGGAGAGCTATATAAACAATGTCGACAAATGTAACATTCCCTCCCTATCTCAGAAAAAAAAACGAAAAAAACCTACAAGGGTTAAAGTGTATAGCTAGTAAGGTTTAAAACACATTTTTAATGTTAGCATTTTTGATAATAATTCAGTCTTACAATTCCCTGGTACGCTTAAGCAGTCTAATGCCTTTCATAGTGCTGTCAACCACAGTAGCATTTCTGATCTAAATGTGTGCAGAAGGACACAGGTGTCTGGGTGAAAACTAAGGTAACAAAGGTGGTCCTTATGCAAAATGAATGGAAAGTTTATATTGTTTCCAGGTTCAGTTCAAGCTACAGGTATACTTCAACTCTTGCGTTTCATGTTGTGGTGCAGTTTTTGTTAGACAAAGCACCGTCCACCCCTCATGGTATTTCTTGTTATTAGAATAGAGAAGGAACTTCCCAATTCTCTGTCTTCATCTGCCTCAGAAGAAAGGAGGTTATCTTGGGGAGTATTTCCAGACGTACCAGAGCTACAGGAACAAATTTTCAGTGTTTCTCTTAGTACTTTTTTCTGTATGGAAGATCGCCCTCAGAAATTTAAGTACTCCAAATCAGACACAGAATGCATTCAGTGGCCTGTCCAGATCCCGAATTTTATTAACTTCATTTTGGCCTTGTCTTCTGTGGCTATATTTTGCGTGTATTTCAAACAGCTCTGTTAACACAACAAAGACGATGGCATGGTAGACAATCCTAACCTCATCGCTTTTTTAAATGATTACAAACTAGTAGAAATGCACACTACTAGTAGAAATGGCAATGTGGCCACCTGTTCTGTTGCCTCCTTTTCTGACTAATTAGCACTCAATGCTTAAATGCTTAGGATGCCCACTTGGTACTACGGAAAACTGGGCCTCAGTTTCTGAACAAATCAGAGAACACCCTTATCCCACCTGATAAAGCCATGGTTTTGTCTGCCTCTTCAGCTCTGCGCATTGCATGTGCAATTCTGATCTCTTCTCATCCCCTCTCTCCTTAAAAAGGCTATACAGCACAACAAGAAAAGGTTCAAAGAAGCCAGGCATGATCAGGGACATGAATGACCTATAAGGAATAATTAACAGGCCTTCTCAGACTAGAAAAAAGATGACTTGGGAAGAAGTATGACAGAGGTCTACACACACACACTGTTAGGTATGGAGGTTGTAAGGAAGACCAGGGATGTTCATAAAGAGAAACAGTTTCAGGAAAACAGATGAATGCCAGGAAACAGTACCCAATTTTCGAAGCCCTTAAGTCCTTAAATGATTAATTCCCCAAGAGTTCCCTGGGAAGCACCAAATACGCTTGCTCTGTTCCTATACTGTTCTCTAGCTATCTGCTTTTGGCCAGTCCTGTGAGAACTAGACTTCCAATACGGTTTCCAAATGCGTCTCAGACAGACGACGCTTGCCCGCAAAACATGGCCAATAACTGCACTGTTGTCAGAAGTCTAAAGGAGAGCTTGCTCTCTCTGCCTTGTTTCAAACCAAGGACTGGACTATACGGACTAATGGTCTGATCATGAATGGTTGCTTTCTGCTCTTATGTTCTTCCTGTCTAACACTGAATAGGTCACAAACTGTATGTTCCTTGCTCTCTGTAAATTAGAATAAAATCACAATGCTGCTGTAAGTACACTGTGGATACCTATGAGAATACCCAAATATTTCTGCAGTGGGACCCAGAGAAGTACCTGAAAAAGATACATCTGTACCACTGCCATAGTACATAGCAAACCATTTTCTAGCCAAAATGCAAGAGCAGCTCTGAAATCTTGAACTGATGCCAAAAGGTCCAAAATCAGCCCAAAACAGGACACTATACTAGTCATCAAAATATTATCTATAACCTTTCCCCAGAAAAATCTGAAGACAAATTTCTTCTCAGAATGCATTTCCCCTTTTTGAAGTGCGGTTTATTATTGCCGATCTGCACATTATGATGTTTATACTAGACAAATGATTATCCTTATTTTGACAGATGAGAATCCAATGTATTTTGAAAACAATATGCATATAAACAACTATGATCCATGAACTTTGCAAAGAAGGTGGAGCACATTTCAGATTAACCAGCCTTGACAAAATCTCTGAATGAATCCCATACCAAATGTTCTTTTCATAATGGTTTTCAAAACAAGTACTAAATGCATTTGTGAGCAAAAATGATGCAGAAATGCAGCAAGCTACACATGAAAAGCAATATAAAAATCATCAGTGGTATTTCACATTCTGCAAAACTCAGATAGAAATATTAGTTTAAATGTAATAGTAAGTGTCTAAGCAGACAGGCAATGACAATTGCTTTCTCAAGATTCTCTTATATTGTTAAAATAAGGAAAATGTACAGGCAGCAATTTAACTTCAGTGCTACAGCTATCATTACAATGGCACTTAGAGATAAAAAGGGAAGAAAATTGTCACATATGCCATATATTTAGCTATGACTATATTCCAGCATGCCTACTGTATGGGGATTCATATTCAAGAAAAAAATTGTCTCTGCTTTCAGGAATTTAATACATTGTCGATTTCAGGCATTCAGCTTCAAAGCAAATTGCAATTTTCTTCAATAAATGGTTATTTCTGAGTGGCAGACTGACAGAAAATGCACAAACTAAGAAAAAGATCTTTAGCTCATATTTTAAATTGGAAAAACGGTCACTACAAGGGGCGTACAGTATCTTTATTTATTCTGTTCTTGGCATCCTGTTTACGCTGGGTGTTAGCGATGAAACCAGGCAGCCTGAGGCCAAGCCAGGGCTCAAATGCTTGGAGCGGTAATGCCAAACTCAAACCAATTTAATCTATTTTAATATTTCATCCCTAATGACAAGTTTACACCATCCCTCAAGTAAAGCATGCTCAATCAGCACAACCACCTGATTTCTTCAGAACAGAGAGAGTAACCTCCATTATCGTCTGTCTTGGTAATTTTTCAGTGCATCACCTTTCACTGATGCAAGACAAGGTAATGGGAATTGATATCATAAGTATTTTTTTTTTCATAGCTTATTTCCTTGCCAACTTCTCAATTAATTTAACTTGCTAGTGTTCATACACCAAAAAGTCCTAAATCTCTGCGGTTGGCTTCTGATCAGAGGAGACTGCAACATGCAACCTAAGCAAACACAAAAATATGGCCTAAAACAGAGAACATATTTTCTAAACAGTTTTTGTATGAATTTAGAAGAAATCCTCCTAATCTCAGTGGAGTTCAGTGACTTCTCCATTGCCAGTGGTCCCTTAGAGCACTGGCATGGTCTGTCAGAGTGTAAGCCTCACGAGGCATGGTCGCACAAGAATATGACAGGGAGCGGAGAAGGCAGGGAATGGCAGTGAGAGTGCCTGTTGCCTTAGGATCACGAAAGAAAGATGATTTGTGAAATGTGTTCTGTTTCCTACCAATGCAAATAAATAAATTAGAAACAGTAGCAATGAAAACCAGTGGCTCAAGCCAAGAGGGAAAGAGGCAGTCAGAGCAAAGGAGAAAGTCAAGTATGAAGTAGCTTGTGTTAGCTAGGAACAGGAGCAGAGTATATGAAATTATCTACTGAAAAAAGGCTGCAGGGATTATAAGGCTCATCGCTGTCACCATTACCATTCTCCAGGTTTTCACTGCTTTCATAGCAGCCAGAATCCCGAGGAGAGCATCCGGTTAGGCCTTGGCCTTCAATGAGAAGTTTCTCCTGAGATCCTGACTGGTCGCTGTTACCTAGAGGATGAAAAACAGGCAAACAGAAAATCCGGCTGAACTTCTCAACCTTCCATTTCCAACACCATTATCTTCCCTGTTGTATTAATTGTATCAGAACACTGTTTTAGAAAAGAGTGAGCATTAGGAACATCCATCACAAACGTTGGAAACATTCATCCCATTTGGTAAAGGATTAAGCAACAGCCTCAGCATGAGTGTGAGGGAGCAGTGTGGTACATAACAAAAGCAGAATGGATCGCCTGTGCACCTCAGCTGCCTTGGGGCCAAGTCCTGCAACTTACAACCATGGAGATTTATTTAAAATGATGGTGTCAAAATTCTTTCCAAGACTTAAAAAACCCCCATCACCCAAAACAAAAGCAAAAAGCACTGAAAAGAATAAAATCCTAACCCTGACCTACTTTCCAGAAGAGACAACGAGGAAGGATCAGGAGTGGGTCTGGCAAAGTTAGATACTGTCCCCTAATGAAGGGGGAAGGGACAAGGGAGAGACTAGTGGTAAAAATTCCTTTCTTCCTTGTTCTGTGCAAAGAGCCAACACTCAAGTGTGGTCCATCCAGGCTGCACAGGCTGGATTCCAGGAATTTACCCAGAATGCTTGGTCAGAATTCATATTTTGTAAAGAAATGAAATCCGGAGCTGAAGATATAGAAAACCACCTTCATGATGCAAGGATACAGTTTATGCTGTGTTTTTTTCCCCTGCAATAAAATGTCAGAAATGGCTATTCCGATTCCTATTCCCAGCACAGGAAAGGTAATTACGGGGTGGAACTAAGTGCTGCTGCCCCTCCCAGGTTCCAGCTGTCTGGTCCCCACTTCTCTTTCTCCTCATCACCCTGACTTGGAGCTGGAATTTATACTTTCCAACCACCACATCACGTAGTTCTTCAAGTTTTCAAACCAAAATTGAAGGGCCCTAAAAAAAATTGTTACTTCAGGGAAGTGAGCGTTCTAAATAGGTCCACAAATAATGAAGAGAAGCTCATATTAGGTGACGAAAAGCTACTCTAATACAAGTGAAAAGAATCTAAATCTGCAACTGTAGTTTTATTGGGGGTAGAGGAGGGCGGAGAAAATGTGGATGCCTCTTTGGGAAATGAAATGAAATGAACAAGAAAGCTACATGTCAGTGAAAGCTCAGGCCACACAGCACTGTCTAGAGATACTAACCACACATGTCTCTATAACAGAATTAAGCACTGCCCACTTAATAAGCAGCTGTTTAAATTGCTGCTATGGCAGTTTAAGCTAAAACATAGGATTTTGCACAGAAACAGCCGAGAAAACCCTCACACAATCTATTCCACTGACTCTGCTCGGTGGGGTACTAAACTTCTGAAAACACTTAGGGATGAAGGGGAAATTCAGTACTGTCTTAGGTTGCTGCAACTAGGTATTGAGCGCATCTAAATTCCTGTCTCAAGCTACACTTGCTTTTCAAATGATTCTACCCTACCATGACTACTGTGTGCATGGTACAGCCCCGCTTCCTCCTGCGTGGTAAAGACACCATCGAATTTGACTGCCATCTTTCCCTCATCTTTGCAACCACTTACAACGGGCCATCTGAGACCATCTGTACAACGGGCAGAATTGCACTGCTGCACCCTAGATAGTGGCGTCACTGTCTTTCACTCTTTGCACTTGACTGATACATGTTCTCCCTTTGAAAATTGCTGTGTTGTCATGTGTACAGCCTGAAGCTACCTGTACAATCCTGCAATTCACAGTCCAAGAATCATATGCACGTGCAGGTAAAATAAGAGAAAGTTTAATTCACATTACCCTTCTCCACAGCCCTCTGGGCTTTGATCTTTTTCTTACCCTTGATAACCTCAATCTCTTCCCTCTAGTCTAGAAGTTTCTTCTTTCCTATTCTCCATGCCTCAGCTTCTTATTTTGAGTAGGTTATCTCAGGATTTATTCCTGAACATCAGTATTCTAAAGGGTATGTGTTGTACACTTGACTTCATTTGAATAAGCTGGGTAGCAGGGCTTACATGAAGAAAAGAAATCTGGCAGAACAAATGCAAGTCTTAAGTCACTCCTCAAAAATTTGCATGTTGTTACACAGGATTACCCTGAAAATAACTAGATTAGGAAAAAAAAAGATCAAAATCCTGGAACCAGTTTTCTGCTTTAAGGGGTTCACAAAGTTCCTGGCAGAGGTCTAGTAAAACTGAAAACCTCAAACATCCCACGTACTATCATACTCCTGTAGAAGTTCCACCGCTGTGAGAAGAACAGCTCTGTGCTCAGGATCTCGGATGTTCAGTTCATCCAAATCTTCTTCTTCTAAAAGCTTAAAGGTATCCAGATCTTCATAACCATTGAACAGAAAAGTGGGCATGTGCTCCTGCATAAAAGGGAAAAAAAAAGAAAAAAAAGAAAAAAAAAAAAGAAAGAAGAAGAGCTGTAAGACAACATATTTATTCAACTTGTTTTGGCAATAAAGATACTAGAAGAGATTTCCACAACCAGCAAAAAAAGCATTAGTTTAGCAAATGCAAGCCACTGTATAACAGCAAAATTATAGGATTATAGCTTGTATAAACATTGCTCAGAGTTCAGGGAGGTAGCTGTGCCAGAACTAGAATGCTGCACATATTTTTGTATTTGGAATGCACTGTATTAAATGGCCTGGGCAGCATGCTACCTGGACGCACGATATGGCACAGCTCTGTATGAAGGGAGAAGTACAAAGGGTGAATGACAGCCGCACCAGTTTATCCCTAGCTCTTCTGAACAGAAACGTGGAAAAAACCTTCCTCTTTAAAGACAGGGTAACTATTGTTATTTTACACTTTTTGCTTGCTTTTGAAGTGTGTTAGCTAGTAGCCATACTATGCAATGATTTACAGTCTCCGAGCGCATACAACTGCAGCCTGCAGCACTTCATCAAGCCTGACAGGCAGTTCTGCCTGGCCTCAGTGATTTTCATTCTGCGGCTAAGACCCGATTCTGCTAAGTGGTGTCACTATCCTTAGGATTATGAATCTGGTGTGCAGCTTTCAAAACTGACAACTCCAAAGGTGTGGCCCCCTTCCCACAAGCAAAACTGAAGGGTAAACAGAAAGAGAGAATTTGGACCTTTAAGTTGATGCGATCCAAGAGATCCTCAACTGACTTGGGCTGGGGTGGTCTGCTTTTCCGGCGTCTCCTGGTGGGCCGCTTCGGTTTCTCCTCCTCTTCATTTAACACATCCACATAGATAAACTTGAAAGTGCCAACTTTGTTGTTCAACAGGCCCATCCAAGTGCCCATGGGGGGTTTGCTGATTATATCAATGATGTCACCCTTCTGCAGACCAAAGAAGCAGGAAAGCCATTTAGGCATGCTTTCTGATGGATATTCAAGCAAACACACCCACTTTCTCTCAGATTTTCACGTATGCAGAATGGACAATACTCTTTAGTTTTCAAAAGGTTAACCACAGTTCTTGCAAAAATGTCTGATTATACTTGTTTTACAAATGGAACAAAAGGGAATTAAGTGACATGCCTAAGACCACAAAGCAAGTCAACAAAAGAACCCGGAATGGACCCCAACTGTCCAGATTCACAAACCTGCTTACACCCCAGTAGTACATCACTGCTGTTTTGTACAAATGTCTCTAATCTGTGCAACTATCTGAAATTGGTGCAAATAAGAACATGATCAGTGTATATGGGCACAATCTCACATCAGATCTCCCGGGGAAAGGAGGCGTATGCAGAAGGAACCGTGCAACACTGTGGCTTTTCCTAATGTGCTCCTGACTGTAACAAAGAAATGGACGCACAACTGTTTTTGTATCCTTAAAGAGATTACCTTACGTACATCTGCTTTAATAGGAATTAGCTGCCCTCGGAATTTTAAGTAATGAATGTAAGAGATAGTTTCAATCAAATACAGCACAACTAAAAATAATAAAAGCTGATATCCAGAAAAATTAAAGGGGGGGTGACAACTCACAATCAGCAAAGTAATTCAATATTAGCTCAAAACAAGTTATATTAACTGAAATGCCTTTAAGAGGCACTATGTGTAGGTGCATCCACACTTCTTCCGAGGATTTTGAAAATTTTTCCATTGATGGATTAATTCATTGTGGGACGCAAAAGTATTTTTCCAATCTTTCAAACAAAATCCTTGCAAAATGGAAATTAATTTGTGGCACATTTTTATTTTTCCAGAAACCAAAAAACAAGTTATATTAACTGAAATGCCTTTAAGAGGCACTATGTGTAGGTGCATCCACACTTCTTCCGAGGATTTTGAAAATTTTTCCATTGATGGATTAATTCATTGTGGGACGCAAAAGTATTTTTCCAATCTTTCAAACAAAATCCTTGCAAAATGGAAATTAATTTGTGGCACATTTTTATTTTTCCAGAAACGAAAGACGCAAGTGTCTTTCCCTGGATGTGGAGAAATACTAATACTTACTTATGTCCTATAACATTTTGCTATAATTCAAGCAAATCTCAAATGTAACAGAATAAGATAGGTTAAAGGGCTTCAAAAAACACATGTAAACTCATTAAAAGACTAAGAATTGTGTAGTTCTTGCAAAGAACTCTTAATTAAGAATTTTGCCAAAATAAATGTTTGACCCCTTAAAAACAGATATAGCTGGTACCTTGAGTTTCAGAGAGTCTGTATCATAAGGACTTGGAGTAAAATCAGTGTGAACCCTGGCTCTTCCACAAAAAGGTCCTCTGTAAGGAGGCTCTTCATCATCACCATCTTCTGATTTCACACTCTCCCTGTTGCTGGTTGAGGAATCTGTTGTGCTCACCGTCTGACCACCTGTATGAGAGACATAGTCCACAAAAAAGAATCTCTTTGTGAAGGAGGTTCAGAAACAGAGGCAACACAGAAGGTGGGTCTTCTTTCTACAAAACATGATAATCAAAGTTAAAAGTCTGTAAATGCTGCTATTTCTTATATACACGTGATGGGAGAGTTAACTAATCTACTTCGCACTCCTGTTTTCCCAAATTCAGCTCCTCAATATTTAACTGAGAAGCTGTTTAACTAGTGTCTCATCTATGGTACATCACAGGAGATGTCATCTTTCTAGGAAGTTTTGCCTACAAAAAAGCATAGTGGTGTGAGGAAAATCAGCTCTGAATCCTGCATGAGGGTTCCAGAATCCCCCTCATGTCCAGAAATTTGGTTTTATGGCAACACTTCATATTGATAATACAAAAAAAAAAAAAAACCCAAACAAAAAAACCCCCAAAACTGGATGATTTTCAGAACACACTTTCAGTTATTTAAAAATGGACCTTTCTCTTCAGTTTTTTTCCCCCAATATGTTCTTGGTTTCTATTGGTCAGTAATCCACAGAGAAGCAAGTTCACACCATCTGTGTCCCACTTAAACTCTGTTTTCTGCAGAGACAATCTTAACCAGAGAGGTTTTAAATAATACTCCTCTAACTAGTTAATGAGAGAACCTCAAGGTCTCTCTGGAGGGGGGGGTGGGAAGCCCATCAGGAGCGCCCAGGAGAAATCTAGTGTAAAGATGAGCCTGTTTACTACTGGCCAAGGACTGTAATTCTCACTCCAATCATTTATATTATAATAGCAGGACCCAGCAGACCCAACCAAAAAGCAGGATTTCTTTTTCAGGGCTATGTATAAACACAAAGCAAAAAAGATCGTCTCTGCACCAAAGAGCTTATGGTTCTTTGTAAACCCTTAATGACTAACCCATCAGCCTTTCTACTTTTTAACCACTGCTTTTGCTTTGACTTTCTCTGATTCTGCTTACTGTGGAGATCTCTGCTCCCTGAAGCCACAGAAATGGAGCAACGCAATTACAACCGAACTTACTCATTGAGCTCTGACCGCTTAAGGAACTCCTCAGGCTCTCTACTGAGCCACCGGCTTTCAGCTTGGGTTTGTCCAGGGAGTCAGTGTCTGGTGGCGGTGACTGTGGAGAACCCGGCATGACCCCAGGGCTGGACTCCTGAAAGGGATTGAACCATTTCAATTTGGTAAATGAACATAGGCACTGACACGAGCTGCTTGTTCATCTCCAAGGAAAGAGATTCTGTTTTCCTGCTCTAAATCTTCTATGTTTATCTACTTATTTCGTGGTACTCAGCTGTGGCAGAAACCCCACTTTATTAGGCATGATAGCAGGGACAGGGGCAAACAGTCCAGTCTGAAAAAGCATTGTAAGTACAAAGAAACATTACACAAAACTCCCAATTCAAACGTTTTAATGACACATGATATTTTTGCCAGCAGTATTTGCAAAACAGCTAACGCCAAATTCAGCTTTCTGAATCAGAATTTTGTACAAAGATGAATACAAACAAATCAGACAATGCAAGTGAGACACACAGCAATGTACATTTTTTTTTGCAGTGAATCGTTGTTACCTTTGCTCATTTACCTTGAAGAAAAAAAGAGAATTAACCAGAAAAAGCAGCCTGTGCATAGTATAAATACTCATAAACATAAATGCATAAATATAAAGATATTGCTACATGTGCAATAGGTGAGGCAATTTCTCTTTTCACTCAGTCAAGCATTACAGGAAATCAAAAGGGGTCTTTCCTAAACTGAAATTCTGTCAGCCTCTGTGAAGCACAGTTAAAGCAAAGCAGCAGATATTTGTGGCCAGAACAGCTTTTGCTTGTTTTTTTGAATGCAGAAAGAGATACTGGCACATAGTTTGAGTCATGATGCCAGAAAGGTACAAATATTCTAAAAGGACTGTGCCAAAAAGTTTGAAAACAAAAGAACTGCAGCTTGCATACAAGAAGAGTTTTTGTGGAGATGCGTGGTCATAAAACTTTTAGACGAAAGCTATTATTTGCATGCTGCAGAATCACCAGGAAAAAAAGTCATCCCAGCATATGACTTCAGAGGTCAAGTCAATCTTGGAGAGAGCTAGAGAGCAGAAGTATTGCTAACTCACTGTAAACCCATTTCTCAAAGTATCCCTTTCTTTGGCAGACACTGCAGAGAGGCACTGTAAGGCCAGTCAGACACCAAAGCACGTTCTTATCAATATCAAATCATGTTAGACCTTAAAATGCTTTAACTGTAAATTTAAATTAAATAATCGTAACTGCAGCACTGCTCCTGGTTATGAATAAGTATGGCTAACAGTCCTACAGGAAAGGGATTCTCATGTTGCAAAGCATTGCATAAAACTGGTCACTTTTCTGCCTCTCTATGCCGTCTCCAGATTTTGCAGTTTGGGGTTGTTATTTTGAATCTTACCAATTGCTCCTTTTACAGGCAGTAACGCTTTGCATTAGCACCAAAAGGCAGATCTGGTAGGGCGTGACTCCCTTCCCACTTCCATTGCTCTGTGGCTGCAAGCATCCCCGGCGATCCAGCGGCCAGTACGAGGCCACTTGGGGGCGATGTCAGCCAGAGAGCGCCCTGCTTTCCCGGCGGCTTTCTAAGCCATTACTTACACGTTTCAAGTGGGGAGACTGGATTTAAACAAACGCTGAAGAATTTCTGACGCTCCACCAAAGCAAGGACCCAAAGTATACCAAAAGAGAAAAAGACAGCAATTGTTCCTAGGCCACTGAAATTCAAAGCCTAATCTACAACTAATGTACTTCAGGTTTGCCTTTAAGAATAAGCTATAGAAATCTGTAATGAAAGAATAATAGGAAAATCTTCTGGGGGATGCCCCTTTCTGACTACATTGTGCATCTGTTTTAATGGGCTGCTGCAGAGGGCAAGGTATGATGGAGAAAAGATCTCTAATACCAGAGAGGAACCGTGTATGTGAAGTTATGCTGGGAATTTAAACTAAGGTGTAAATTGCAGATTAAATATATTACTGTGACCCTGTGTCACAGACCGGTTCCCTTAATAAATAATGACGATAGATAAAGAAATGGAAATATAGAGCGAGACGTGTAATGCCATCAACCACAGGCTTCTGCTGATGAGCAACTTGAATGAAAATCTGAAAATGCATTTTCATGCTTTGGTATCTATAGGAAGCCATTTCACAGTGAGGGGTTTTCTAAGAACATAGGAATAAGCCACACCACATAGTCTTGTTAGAAATTTCCTCAGAGATGCCTTGAAGCATGGGAGTCGATATTGATTATCACTTCTACACTATTAACTGGATTCCATTGCAGACCTTACATACCTGCTCAGACAGAGAGCTGCTATATTTTTTAGACATCCTTTTCTTCATGGTTTCTTTTACAGACTTCACCTTTTTGCCCAGAGATATACGGGAGGCAGAGGGTGATTTGATCACTTCTTTATAAACAAAGTCTCCTTCTTTGCCCTGCAAAATAAAACGGGGTTTAAGCCTATAAAATACAAGAACCATTTTCTTCCTCAGTCAGCAGTCATTGCAGACATATCCAGGCAGACACAGGACGGCACCTTGGTGTCCTGTTTACTGCTCTAAATTCACTGTTGAGACCTTGTGCAAACCAGTGTAGCAGTCCACTGCACCTTACTCCTAAGGCCTGATTTGCAACCTTTTCTGCAGGTACTGTGTGTAGATGTGTTGGGGTCTGTTAGGATGCCTTTATCCCTTTGAGTTTCAGGTAAGTATTTGACCTGATAGAAAACTCCACAGTTTCAGGCTAAGCCCTCCTGACAGGACATACAACAGTAGTTGTGGCTCATGTTGGTCAATACTACACACAGTTTAACAGGAGTAAAGGTACCTCTGAGATCCTAGCCAAATATATACGTGTGTGTGTGTGTGTATATATATATATGGATACCTACATTTGGCTACCCAAATTTACTTTTTATTTTCAGACACGCATTCAGTTAACCTCTCTTGATGACCGTCTCCGTGGTTTTACTGTGGATTGTTTATAAAAAAAAACCACAAAAAAAGGTACTAAATCCATCAACCATGGTAGAAGGTTATACTTGCACAGCTATTCATAAGAGACACAACAGGGTACTGCCAAACTAAATTAGCTGGTCCATATATAGTGGATGACAAAGGCCAGCTGCTTTGAATGCATTTAACCTTTTCTAAACCAGCTTAAGATACCTAGCATTTACTTATGCCACAAGCACACACAAAGAATTAACATGGATCAGTTGACATTTTGCCAAACTTACTCGTATGACTCAGCCCTTATTCAGATTGTCCAGGCAGCGTGTTAGACATGGACTTTCGTTCTACAGTATGTCAGGAACCACAGCAAGACAACTCTATTAGAGCTACTGCCAGCACCCTCCATTGGCAAGGGTGCACCAAAAATCACAACGCAAAAAGGACCAAAATCTGTTTGGCCAAATAGGTTGACTACTGAATTTGGTCTCTGACTTGGTTCAATAATCCTTCTGAGTACAATTTAAGTACATAAGACAACAAACCCTAAAATAAGTGTACACTACATTCTACATAAAAGATTTATCTTTTTTTCTAAATTTATGTATGTTTGCTACTTTACTAATGTTCCCCAAAAAAGTGTCTCTGAAATTCAGCTGATACTTCATTTCTGATAATTCTGTATTTTCTCCTTTACAAGTTTTTTGTGATTACAGCTTCTTTGGTAACTTTTGGTCTTTTAGCAGAAATTAAGGACAGCTCTTTGCCTTATCTTTTTGGAAAAAAACCTTCCGCTTCATGGACTTCAATGTTTTCAAGAAAAGAGCCTTGATCTGCATACATTATTCTGGTGCACTGCATCTCTCCCACTACTGATGCTAGTAGGGAAAAATGTAACATCTAGATTTCACACTTTTCTATATCAAAACCTATCTGAACAAAATATGCCAAAGTATCTATGTTTAAAGATAAACACTGTAAGTTTGGAAGTTAACTTTTTTACTGAGTTGAAAATTGATGAATAAAACAACCACCCACAGTTTTGGCCAATTTAGGGGTAATTTATTATGTTGAAAAAAAAAATCAGAAAAACAAAACCAACCCCAAAAAACCCAGCTGACATAAAAAATAATATAATGCTGGCATATAAAATGTTTCACAATTTAGACTTAAGCGAACAGAGAAGTTACCAGAGCCAGTGCTGAAACAGAAAAGAAAAACATATATGGGCAAAAGGAAAAAATGTGTTGGCAATTTCATTGATATAATGTTCTGGCTCATTTCTATTCTGTTATTTTTGGGCACAGGCTGACCAACAGTAACACTGGGATCAACATGAGTAATATAAAATGGAATTAATTCTCAGGGGAGGTTTTTTTGTTGGTTCTATTCTGTTATTTTTGGGCACAGGCTGACCAACAGTAACACTGGGATCAACATGAGTAATATAAAATGGAATTAATTCTCAGGGGAGTTTTTTTTGTTGTTTTTTTTTTTTTTAACACAAAGAGCTCGGAGATCAATTGCGCAGCACCCAGCACAATGGGATCCCAGTCTACTCCAGAGCTCTTAGATACAATGAGAAAACAAATGATAAATCTCTTACATAATTACTTCCACCCAAATAACTTGCAGATCTTCAGCAAATGAAAGTTTGCCTCTTCATTCCAAATAGTAAATATTTTTACCAAGACAGTATAGTAATCATATGTTTTGCCTGGGGTGATGCTCTGAGGAAGTCATACATAAGAATAGCCCACAAATGTGCCCCCAGATCTTCACTTTGATCAGTTGTTCCTGCCTCTTCACACATATGGTATATAAATACTTATACACACATGGATATGGGTGGGTATGTTATTCTCAAAGCTAAAGAAGTTTGAGGTTAACGAAGATACTCTGCTTTCTTGGATCCCAAAACTGCTATTACAGACCTAAATTACACTTCAGTCTATTATAATGCTATTGCGCATTTCATTTTATGCTATTTCAAGTCTGTGCCTTCTTGTCTTAAACTCACCATTTGGTCAGAACTGTTTCCAATATGAAGAGAACGGTTTGTCAAGTCAAATCCTCCAAAGCTACAGGTTCTCTGCAAAAAAAAGGATGGATACAGTTCTATCACAATGATCAGCTCACTCAAAACATCTGAGATTTGGAGAACATCAGTGAAAACACAAATGTCTGCAAAAATGGAAACAAACAAAAGGATGGGAGATTATAAATCAAGAAATCTGTTATAAAGCACTTTGAGTCATTTGTCTTTTCCAGAGAGAACTCCTTGGCCTAAGGTCTGCTGCTGTTGAGTCATCTATTGCCTACTCTTCTTTTTAAAAAGTTAAAAGACTTTTTGGTCTGAGGAAACTGTTGATCTTATGCATCAAGTTTTCCAGGGTGCTGGCAACTCCCCCTCAGCACTCCCATCTGCCTTCATAACTAAGTCCACAGTAGCACTGAAACAGAGAACCACCAATCTTTTAAAGCATTGAATAACCTACCTTCTGGGAATAGCTGCACAGACTCCATTTCCGCTGAAATACAGGGAAACGCTAGAGGCCTTGTAGGGCAAGCCCTTGGTAAGAGAAGGGAAAAACCAGCCCAGGTGTGCATAAGCATTGTGCCCCCAGAGACTCAGCAAGCCCTGATTCCAGATTAGGTATTTACCATCACACCTGTGGTGATATGCGGCAGCTCTGCTACTTCTGGGAGAAAGTACGCTATGTTTACAGTGTCACAAGCACCTATTGGAGTGACTCAGTTTTGGCTCAATGCACAGATGCAGTTTATCATAATCATCCTGAATAAAAAAAAGAAAATCAGCACTATGACGCTGCTTCCCTCCCAAGAGCAGAGGGCAACCAAACTCAGTACAGTTGCATTTCCACAGCCAACCATTGTTTAACTGTGGCAGATGAGTCTCTGCTAAAGCTTTGGCATCACTTGAAAAAAGACCAGACACTTAGGGGGCTCAGAGAAAATCCAGCTTTTTCTTTGCAGTCCAAAAGGTAAAACCTTTGACTTTTTATTTGGCCACTGAACAACCAGCTGCACAGTACTCAAGTACCTGGCCCTGCCAGAAGTCTCACAGGGCAATCCAGGGAAATGAAGGTATGGCTGTTACAATTTAATTGCACAACTTCAACTCTGGGCTCCGAGCGAGGGTTGTGAGACAGGCAGATGTCTATTGGAAGTATTCTCTTCAAAGTTAGAGTTGAGACAAACAGGAGGCAGAAGATCAACCACTTGCGAACTGTGAGTTCTTAGGGTCTGAACTACCCAACAGAGTAACTTCAGAGACACCTTAAGACTCAGCTAAGCATCAGATCAGACCTACAAACGATTGCCCAATCAGTACGGTGAGTGTGTACTTGGGAGTCAGTGAAGACCCACCACCTGAGAACTACCAGTCTGCTTCGACATTCTATTAGGAAGAAGCAAGCTCTATAAACTGTGCCACTTAATAAACAATTGTATCAATGAGTTCTATTAAAGTAAACATTCGTCTTGCCCTGTACACTGCTAATCAGCATAGATATTAATAGCTTTTAAAATGCTTTCTTTTCTAGCTTTTATGTTGGGTGCTGGGTACCTACAGTGCTTGGATGACGGTTTTTGTACCCCACCACAACTCTACTAGAACTCAAAGCCAGCTTTGTCTAGGCCCCACACACATTAAAAAGAGTGCTGTGATGTAGAATTTTTTTAAGTGTTTTTTTTCCAGAAGGCAACGTGACTATGGCATAGCTTTAAAAATTGCTTTTGGAAAGCATTTGAGACCAACCACAAGTAAGCACAGCACGTTTAGCTATGAGTAATGTCGTCCTGTGAAGAGTCCATTCCAACTAATCCTACAGTGTACAGTAATCCCAGCAACAAAGAGAGGGCATCTGGAACTGCTCTGAGCAAACTTGTCTGTCAAACCAGCCAGAGCTCCTCCTAAAGCAGTCTTCTCAGAGAGCAAAACGTCTGTTGGTTAAAAGCTTCTGAATAAATGTACCATATTAAGGATGCTTATTGTTTCATTATGGACCTCCCCATACATTTAACATTTAACTTCCATCTTCAGACCCCAGTAGCGACCCTGGCAATACTGTACCAAACAAAAGGTCTGTGGATGAGAGGGATATTCAATGGAATGGCCATGCAATCAAAAGTATTGTCGTTTTGGGAGAAAAGAAAAACTGATGCAATTTGAAAATTTCATGCATGTCCAGGTCACTGAAACAAATATAAATGACAAAAATGAATGGCAAGGCAAGACAGAGTGACCAATTCCACTGAATACATAGGCATTGCAATTTCCCTGAGGTTGCAGCAAACAAACATTAAGTTTCTAGGAAGAAGGAGTGGCATTAGTTGAAGTTTGCCAGCTTTTTGCGGTTTCAGGAAGAAGTGTGTTGAAAAAGGTAGTAAGAGCAGCGTGTCTCCACCATTTATCCCATTCAGACGAGGCTGGAGGAGCAATTGACTGAGGAGTTCCTCAACAACAACAAAACGCTACCCATTTCTTCTCCGTTCGTATCTCTGAATTAGCAAAAGTCAGTCCAGATGGTTTTCATAATGAAATTACTATAGCGAGACTACTTATTAGAAGAACTGAAAAGCCTATTTCTGTCATCTGTATTTACAGTTTTAGAGGGTATTTTCAATTATGGGGCATCTCTAGCACATACGAGCATGCTCTTTTGCCTGAGATACCCCTATTGTTCAACTCACAGAAGGACGAGTAAGGTTTCTCTTATCATTGTAATAGCCTTATGGGAAAACAATGTCTTTTGAGTACAATGTCTGTGAAAATAAACAGGGCAAGCAGTCAATGCAGAAGAAATAGTGAAGCTGCCAAGAGAGAATGTTTATGGTATTGGGTAGAAAAAAGCTACCTATTTTGTGGCCAAAGAGCAAAAAGTGAACCATGAAGGCTTGGTCACCTCCCACAGGTTATTCAAGGAGACCAAGGCTGTGACTCTTATATCGAGAATACCTCACACCTGAAGAAATGAAGCAGAGACCTCTCAAAATAAAATCTGTAGTTCAAGAGGAAAAGCTGTTTCTACTGTATTGTTCACTGGAATATCTTGCTTAACGTTATGGGTGCACTGCTGTTTCCACCCACTGAAATAGGGAACATACCTACATTGTCAACTAGACAACAGACTAGCTGATTCAGCTTTGGAGATCTGGCTGGCCCCAAAGGCGAGTTCCTAGGAAACTCAGCATCGTGGTTAAGGGAACTGTCAAAACTGAGTCATATAATCAGGAAACAGCTTTGGATGTCTCTGTAGTGCTCAAATCACTTAATTTCCCATTGTACCGCACAATTTCCTTTTTTGGCCACCCCTTGTTCCCTTTCCACAATGCTCTGGGCGAAGGTGCCACCTTCACTCCATCCTAGGAAGAAGGAGCAGTGGCCAGGGACAGAGCAGAAGGGGCACTTCTGGTGCTGGTGAGCAGCAAGCGGGAGGGTAGTGTCTACATAATGTAAAACTCCCCGTCTTTCTGCAGCTGTGTACGTAACGGAGAATACAGAGCTGGGTGGGTGAATTGATGAGATGCAAACTGAGAAGGGGAGGGCCAATAGAGGCAATGACAGCAGGAGAGAAATAGAGCACAGTTGACTAAGGATGCTCTAATCCTCTGAAAATTTTGTTCATCTCTCGGTATCCCTTTAAGAGAATACTGACTCCCAAAGCATCACGAAGAATGTGTTTATAGCATCTCAAAGCTCCTCTGTTCACCAGTGATCTCAATTTCTGCACTAGGTGAATTTAAAAAGCAGCATTTTGTCATATTTGCTCTCTCTCATTGAGTTATTCTATACTCATAGAAAATGCAGACTCAGCAAAACTCTTCTCTGACGGGACTGTATCAAACTCTTCCCTTACAGCTGAATTACAGTGCTTAAGAGTTTCTAAGGGCAAGGAAAGCAGAAGCACTGAATTTTAGTTAAAAGTATAAAGCAGAAAGTGTTGACTGCAACCTCACAGAAACTGGAAGACCACCTTCATGGCAACTCTTTGACTCACAGACTTTTGGTGGATTCTCAAGAGAACCCTTTTAGTACAGCGATCCACTGTGGCAGCCCACTTCCTCTTGGCCTCCTCATCCTCCTCCAGCAGGCATCTCCTCAGGTCCTGCTTGTCGGCCTTGCTCAGGGTCCTGTCAGTAACGGGACGCACCAGCTGTGAGAGGCTGAGGTGACTGTACAGGCTTCTCTCCACCACATAGGTAATATTGAACTCGCTGACAGAAGCGCGCCCTCGTAGCCTTCTGTTTGGGAAGCCACAACCTCCAACCCCTTTCGTTTTGTGCCGGAGTAATTGTAGATCACAAGTTGCGGGAGATGCTCCTTTCCTAGCAGGGCGCTGGCAAAGAAAAGCTCTGGAACAGGAATAGTTAGTATCCATTTTCTTCAATCGGATCTGCTTCCTTACACTCTGAATCTCCTCCAGGGACACCAGAAGATGGTGCTTGTGCCTGTTGCTGTCATAAAAGCAAATGCTTTCTGTACTTACCCCATGGCTCAGCGAGCCGAGGCTCTTCTTCATTTCCCCATCTGTCAAGGAGCGGCAAACTTTCTGGGTCTTCTCCTCTTCTGGGTAAGAGAAAAATGTCCCGAGTTTCTTTGGAGGCTTGATAAGGCCACGGCTATCAGTTTTGCTGAAGGTCTTCACCAGCTTCCGGTTAGCTCCCCACGTATCAAGACTGCTGGATGAGGGAGAAGTAGTAAGCGAGTCCGAGTCATCCTCTGGCTGCTTTTCGCAGGAGCTGTCAAAGTAGAATTGCTTCTTGTGAACTCCAGAGTAAAGTGCCGATCTGTCATCCAGTATAGGAGAGTTGTCAAGTGAGTGCTCTTCCACACCTACAGGGGACAAATGCAGCACAACACATGTCATCGTTTCATAATTCTCTGTTTCCCTGTAGAGCCTTATTGTATTTATTTAAGGTATCACCCACTTAAAATGGAACAAAACTCTTCCTGATATAAGCAGCCCAGAAGGTATTTGCGAGTGGATAAATCTGAAGTGGTTCCTTCCATTTGTCAAGTGAGAGTTCTGGGATGAGTTAACAGTAGACAGATGACAGCAACCCGTAAGTAAACTCATCATGATTTTAAGCTTCTCTCTTTCATCTGCAGCTAAGTAAGACCATAGATGCTCTCACTAAGAACCCCTTAAAAGCTGGAACTGGGATCTGTTTCTCATGTTTTTATTCTGATACTTGCATATGAATCTCAGCTCTAGTGAGATTACAATAGGTCAGAAGTATCCCCAGGTATTAAAAACTAAACAAGCACCTCTCAGGTCCAGTTTTCCAATACCCAGTGCTGCTGCTGCAGAAAGCAGTATTTTTCCCAGAAAGTTATGGAGCTGAGCTCCAGGATGAAATTAAAAGTTTTGGGTTTTCAGTGGGGGAAGAGGCACCAATTTTAATCAGACAGAATTTACTTAAACAGATGCAAAGAAAAAAAAGTAGGTCAAATTGCGGGTGTGCCCATTTCAACAGTGTTCTGGTAACAACAGAAACACTTGGTTTTCACCAAATACATATTTCACAGAAAGGGAAGACAACTTTTTGCAACGCAAGTTCTGGAGATGGGCAAACATCCAGGTCTCCTTTTTGGAGTGGAGAGAAGGGAATAAAGGACGTGAAATTGCAATTCCTTTTCAAAATTATCATTTAAGAAACTTTTCTCTGGTGTTTTCTTCTGAGCAAAGTATAGGCTCAGGTATCAGATGCAGTAACAAGGAGAGTCAAACAAGAGCACACATCCTCCTCAGTCCTGCCTGACGAATTTCACAGCATTCATGGGTATGTATCAGAAACACACGTAGAAATGTGACTGTATTTACTTCTTGCCAAAATGAATTTCTTGCCTGACCCAACTTTGCCTTCATCTTTGATTGCTTCCACAGTCTTACAGCAGAGCTAAATTTGAACCATTACCAAAATACCTATGATTTACTAAACTTGCTCATTCAATAACAGGGGACCCATTTCAAGATGAAAGAAGATTAGTTGCCCTGTACAGGCTTCCTGTCTCACCTTCAGTTCACTCTGTTGGCAAAACATATTTGACATGTATTTGCTGAAACCTAAGATGCTATTTTACCAAGATAAAACTCGCTGTGACAGTGAAGGGATAGCGGATCACATCTGACACACAACTTTCACTCTTGAGAACTCTTCGGGGGTAGGTCTGTAGACTGGAGTCTGATTTTGACACCATTTTCACTGGACTGTCCAACTTGCTCTTTTTCCCCTCTAGTTCTCAATTTGAACAGAAAATAGACATTCTCCTGGGACTGAATATGTGCTGATGAACAATTTTAGTCCACTGAGTAAATATGTTTTTAAACAGCTTATAAAATATGCAGTGTGTGTCAACACTGTAACAGATGTTATTTGGAGTGAGTCCATGACACAAAGCCATAACGACACAGATGTAGATGTGATTTGTTTTTAAATGCTATGTAAGAATGGTGCCCAGGAATTAGGAAGCTTCAGTTATTTAGCTCACTAGGAGCAGACTAACACAAAATACACATGGATTCAGATATTGGCACATTCTAGTGAGTGTCAGATCACCCAGATATGTATGTAGTGTGATAACTGAGTCAATAGTAGAAATGTGGGAGAAGAATATGGGACTAGTGTACTTTTCTTTAAAAAACTACAGGAATGTCTAAGGGAAATCTGGCAAACTTGTTCTTTGTGAAGAAATTTTTGAGGAGGTTTATGAGGAATCTTTATTCTGGGGAACTGCACGTCAGTTTTCAAACCAAGCCTACTCTCACACTTTGTTAAAGGCTGTTGAACACCGATGAATTTATTGAAATTTTACTGATGTTACTCAATCAAATTTTATAGCCAACTCCCCAAAACCTAGCCATCTAGGATTTCACATTACTTCACATTTATAACACAGATTCAAATAACAGCAGCAAACAGCTCAAGAACCGATCCAGTCAACCACAGGTAACTTGGAAGGCCAGAGAGCAATTCCCAAATCTGACCACAGTATTTTTTGTCATCTTGCAGAGCCCTCTGATATATCCAAAGGGGAATACAGACCTACATTGTGAGATATGGGGATGGACAGCATTTATGAAGCACTTTTAATTTGCCACATGAAAACTTGGGTGTGGGGAGAATTTACTGAAAGTAAAGTGATAGATATCTACTCCTTATGTAGACTTGGCTAGTTAAGGGGCCTTCTACTTATTTAGAAGTTATGCAGAAGTAATTCATGTTGTTATTCAGCAAGAATTGTTTTTGCTACAGAGCTTCCCAAGAGCCAATCTACAAAGGAACTCCAGAGTTCTAGAAAAAGTACAAACTCAGAGTTATAGATAATTTATTCAGAAAAGCCTGGAGTTAAAACAGAGAAGACAGGAAGGAGATGGAGAAAGAAGGAAGCAGAGCAAATTTTTTTTGGAGACAATTGTTAATTCAGTGATTTTTCTTTGGGGACAAGGGTGGTAAACTGTGGTAAAAAAAAAACCTGGAAGGAACAGGGACACTTAAGTGAAAGATTGAAGGAGAAAAGGAAATAAGGAGGTGAAGTGCTGTAAGAGAGGGAATAGAGAGCAAACCAGACAGTTAACATGCTGAAGAGAAAGGCTGGTCAAACTGCAGGGAGGCGTCTGCACGCACAGCGGCCCCTGGACTGCCAGCTCCTGCAGCTGCTCCCACCCCTGGAGCCTCTGGCTGATTGCTCCCTGCAGCTTTTCCCAGGCCCCCAGGAAGGGAGGGGGTAGGACATGCCTCTCTGAGGTCCTTCTTTCCCCAGAGCAGGGGAAAAATAGCCCTGTTTTGTTTGCCCTGTCTCATAAACCATGTTTTTGCTTCCAAGGTGACAAAACCTTTTCAGACCAAGACCAGAGCTCTGCCCAGGCCAGAGCTCTAGACTGGCCATGCCTTTCACGCCAGCCAGTAATACCATCATCACCAGGAGAGAGGCAGGCTAGATCATGAATCTTCCAACAGCTTCCTGCCACGCACCCAAGAAGATGCACACGTTCTCCTTAAATGCACTAAGCAGGAATCATAATAAGGCTCAGCTCACTGCAAAGCTATGGGGAACTGGCATACGATCCTGGGAAGGCCACTAACATAGAGGGGTGCCCACAATTCCAGTGAGGACTCAAGCAGGGCTGTGCAGAGAGGCTCCTGAGGCTCAGGCTCCATCAATCTGAGTGCTCACACATGGATACAGGTCATCCAGAGTTAATTCTGCAGCATGGCGTTCCCAGGGGCTGAACTCTGCTTCCTGTTTCCCCACCCTCCTCCTCCTCCCTTCTCTCCCCCTCTCTCTTGGCAGCAGGGCTCATTCAGGAGCCAAACTGCAAGCAGGCTCCCCAAGAAGTAGGAGTTAATATTACACAAGGCAGTCGCTATCCCACAAGAATGTCTGATAGAGTTTATGTACTTTTGCCACAGGATGATACCATACGGCGCAACTGCACCACCAACCAGCCGCTACCCTCCTAAAACTGGTGAGAGCTTCACCTGTGTGCTGTCCCAGGCCTCGGAGGAGGGAGCAACATGGTGGTGGGCTCTGCTTACCTCCTTGCTGAGCTTGTGGGGCAGCCGGCTGGGATTGCTCCTAGTCTCATTCCCTCCCCAGCATGGGGCATAAAACATAAACCAAGATGTAATCTCTTAATGAGGGGCTCTCCAGTGCTGCTCTGGGAATACCAGGAGATCATCAGCAACCACATCTTAGGCTGCCACTTTCCTCCTTCTACAGTCTCAAAATGCAATTACTTGGGTAAGGCATGCACCATAGACAAGGCAGTCTTTCCTACCATCCCTTAAGAACACTCCACCCCTCCCTCCCCCAGCCCTCCACTTTCTGTCCCCTCTCAACAGACACATGTATTCATACACGCAGTTTTAACCATATGCACGTTGCTTTTTACCTTCTGTGCTGGGTTTTTTCATTTCTTCCACTCTTATGAGTTTCTTCCTGACTCTGCGGGTAGAATTCACCAGCTTGTGCAACCTCTTAAACTTCACTGACTCCTCTGTTTCATCATCGGATTGTTCTCTTGACTGGCAAAGAAACAAAGGGAATATTAATAAAGTAGTAGTTCCACGGCTTGCTCCTTCAAGTCAAGTTAACCCAGCTCATCTGCTGCGCTGTGTCAATGCAGCTCTGTAACTGGTGTTATATTTTCAGCCCAGGTCAGACAGAAACATTTAAATTATGTGCAACCTCTTAAACTTCACTGACTTTTCATTTTCATCATCGGATTGTTCTCTTGACTGGCAAAGAAACAATATTAATAAACTTCACCGACTCCTCTGTTTCATCATCGGATTGTTCTCTTGACTGGCAAAGAAACAGGAATATTAATAAAGTAGTAGTTCCACGGCTTGCTCCTTCAAGTCAAGTTACCCAGCTCATTCTGCTGCGCTGTGTCAATGCAGCTTCTTTTTCTTTTTCTGAAAGCGTGACATACCATTTTGATTTCTAAATCTGTGCAACGCAAGATCCTAGGCATTGAAATGCATTCCTGCCCTTGTCTTTCTTCCCATGCATTGTGTAATAACTACTTCCACGTCCTCTCAGTACGTTTCAGGCAGGGCTCTTTCCCAGGGCTCTTCTTACCATACCAGTTATGCTCCTGTGGTTTGGGTCAGTCACTGGTCTGTCTGGCATCTCAGAACTTGCTGTTCAAACCTGGTTATAAACAGCTTCTCCAAACTGAAGCTCTGTCATTGATGACTTCTCCCCCCCACTCCCCCCCCCCCCCCCCCGGAGTCTTCCCAGAAAATCAAAAACAGCAGCACAAGAAAGGGACGGGAAGCAAAAGGAAGGAGGAGACCTCATCTGCCTCGCTCACGAACTGCCACAGCTACAAAATATTCCTTTCCTCATCCCTGCTCCCTACACTCCTCCTGAAGGCTCTCAAGGCTGGAATTAAGATGGACACAGCATTCCTCCAGCACTGACCAAGGGAAAACTCTGACCTTTTCAGATATACAGTGCAGTCCATATTCCCCAGCATCCCGTTTCGTTTTGCATCTGATCCAGTATGCTCAGTTCCAGCTGTTTTCCCTCAAGTATCAAACATTACAGAGACAAAAAAAAATTCCCCTCTCTCCAGCAGCAGTGACACAACAAGCTGAAACAATCCATTCCTTGTGAACGAGAAGACGACTTCGATTTTCAAGCCAGATCCAACGTTCAATGTGCTACTTCCTCTGTTTTAATCAGTTCAGAATGTGGAAGGCGGCAGGGGGAAGGGAAGGGGAGAGGAGAGGAGGCCGGCAGGGCTCTCCAGCTCGGCCAGGACAGCCTTGGCACCGTGCGCTGCTGCACATTCCTGCGCGCAGTGCGGGCTCCAGCTGGAGCGCGGTATGGATCGTATACCTTACTTTGTTTTCACCCGCGGTCCCAGCCAATTCGCCGCATTCCTAATGGTCGGTTCTAAAAAACCCTCAAGCAACTTCCTGTCGGCACAGCTATCTGGGTTTCCACAGCGCGCTCATCCTTCTTTCTCCTTCTCCTTAATAAAACTTTTAAAAAAAGAAAAATCCCCAACAAACGCAAGCCAAAAAAAAAAAAAAAAAAAGCCATCCTCTCCTCTTCCCAGGAAAAATGCCGTCTGTTTATCCGGAGGCTGAATAAAAGACAGGCCAAATCTAAAAAAGCTTTCTGCTCTTCTAATACACTTAAATATCAGGATGTGGTAATAACGGTAGATGCCATGGGGCAGGACAACAATTAGCAGTTGCATGGGTACACTTTCAAAGGCACAAACAGTGCCTGAAGGAGCTGGGGCAGCTCTGAAAGCCTACCTCGCAGGCACACACCTCACAAGGCTAGCAGAACCACAACAGAGCAAACTTCAGCCACTTTCTGCAAGGGCACTGTCAATTACCGATTTCCCACAAACTTCATGTTACTCCAAAACAAGAAGGAATACCAAATGGACCACATATGGCACTAGGAATTGCCATTCTGCCATCTGAGAGCCACAGGAATGTGTTTATTATGGGTACAGGCTGGCTACGTAATTAACAATCTTTCTTCGGGAAAAACAGGGCTGGAAAGAGGAGTACCAGACTTGTTTATATCAAGACAAATTAAGCAGCGGGATGAGCATTAATTCAGAGATTATGGCTGGGACAACTTAGTGACATGTCAAACAACAAGACAGACGTTTAGATAAGATGACGAATGGATTATTGACCGTAATCAAGAAGTTCAGTCAAGACTTCTTAGACCATTAAGCGCATCCTGGCAAGCAACCATCATGCATGCTCTGCACTTGAGATATGTTTATTTTAAATGCAATTACTCTAAGTCATTGCTTTCCTTCATTACTTTTTGTACACCCTTGGTTTGCAAGACTACTGTTTGTAAAACTGTGAGCTCTGTAAGACTTAGAGAACGGCTCATACCTGGTCCTCCTGTCTAGGATTTCATCAAAGAATAAACAACTAGTCTTACTTTTGCAGCACTGGTATCCAATAAAGAACTGTCCCCTCAGGGTTATGAAGACTCAACAATTACAACAAAAGCTTTTACAATGTCTGACATTCGCATTCACAACTACCACTGCGAAAGCGAACGCCAAAATAGCCTCAGTGCAAGGTACTGACATCAAACCTGAGTGGGTGGTACAGGGGGTCCCCCCCACACTTCAAAAAAAATAAAGTCCCATCGTAATCAAGTGCCAGCTGGTTTTCCCCACCAATTCAGGACTACCGGCACTCTTTGAGCCGGGGTCCTCCGTAGGCAGCGACAGACCCTTCCTAGTGCCGGTGCTTGGCCGAGAGAGGCGAGAACAGTTTGTGCTTAAGAACAGGAGCCACCAGATAATGGGTTGACCAAAACCAAAGTCAGTCTCTCTCCAGCAGCCTATTTCCTATCGTATCGGGTAGCACGTGGCACAGATAATCTTCTGTAAAGGAAAAGGATGGCTAATAAGTTTATGCAAGAAGGCCTAAAAACGTCAGTGACTATGCCAGTGGTGCCGCTCAGGAAACTTTATTGTCAAATAATGCTGATTCCTTGAAAATGAAACTGTTTTGAAAAAGGGTTACTTTTGATTTGCTTCCTGTTTTTGAAACAATTTTTTTAAAAAAGGCGTTGAAATTATCAAAAGTTTCCATTTTGGCACATGGGAAACAGAGCTTAATTTTCCAGCTCAAGCAATGCTCTCTTTTACAGCTAATATTAAACAGAAAACAGAAATGTAAAGCATTCAGGCTGTAAGCGACATATTTGGAAATCATTGAACTTCGACGCTTTGACTTCCCCGACCCACTCTACCCTCCCCGCTTCCACGGTGACCGAATTGTTTTTTTTGGTGGCTGTCCCTGACTTCAGATGGGAAAATCACCCCAATCTCCCCAACGCGTGGCGGGCAGGGCAAATGGCTTCATGGACAGCTCTAGCGGCCAGGCCTTGGCACGGGGCTTCAGCATGGCTGGCTGCCAGCCCCCCTCTCGCCCTCTCCCCCCTTCATGAGCGTTTCAGTGTCCTGCAGCACTGCGAAAGGGTAGAAATAGCCTGTTAAAGAGGGAACGATGTGCCTGCAAGAGGCTAGGCCGGAGGCTCCCCGGCACGGGAGAAGGCCATGCTGCACCCCCCTCCGCCAACGCCTCCTGGCCCCCGGTTCCCGGCCATCCGTTAGGCCAAGCCTCGGCGTCATTAATGCGCCGGTAAAACAGCCGGGGCCCCTCCATCTCCCCGTCCCCCCGCGCGCCACCAGAGCAGGCCTCTCCCCGCACTCCAAGGGGAAAACAAGCGGATTTGCAGTACTGTAAATAGGAACAACTTAACTTCCATCTCCTCCGCTCCAAATTTTTCCATCCGAAAGCCCATATGGCTCAACTTTTAATTATTTTGGCTAATGCTGTATGTAGTAATTCTGTGGTGAATGCTTAAGTGTTTCATTTCTGGTTTCCAGGGCAACATTACATCAGATTGCAGACAGCTGGCTCCACAGCCTTAAACCATAACAAATTGGCCAAGCCGATGCACAAAAATCGCGCTTGCTTTAAAGAGAGAGCGCAGGGCTTGGCCGGGCTGCCGGGGAGCCGGTGAAGCCTGTGGGGCCCCCTTGGCGGGGCTGGCCGGGCGGAGCCGCCTTTCCCCGCACAGCTTGGAGCAAGTGCATCCCCGACACATCTGCAATGCTCTCACGGTGCGGAAACCCGCCAGCTTGGAGAGCTCGGCTGCACAAATGCGTGAAGGACTACAGGGAAACAGGGACTAAATTAACAGCATCTGGAAATACCAAGGACTGCATGCAGAGGACTGCAGCCACCACGTACCACATGGCTAGAAAACTATGGAGAGGCCAAGGCCCATCCCCACCACCCAGCTCTTTGCTGCTAACAAATGTGGCCACAAACCTATGAAGATGCTATCAAATCCAGGAGAGATCAATTCCCTCTGCCACCGCTAGCATCTCTTCTGCTTGGAATACTTTTCCTACTCGCACACCTCTAAAGGCCATGCTTTGCATCATCTCGTACGTAAGATCAAAGCAAAAAGCCTTACGTTCAGGAACAAATAGGAAATTAGCACGTGTACTTTGATATTCAAGGAGCTCTCTATAGTTCTGCTTCCAGCGCCCTCTTTGCTTTCTCTCCCACTTTTCTCACGCAGGCTCTTTGCTGCTGCCTGCTCTGGAGGCAAGGCACACGCCTTGCTCTGCCGCTCTCTAACATCCAGCCCATTTCACATGCCATAGAAACAACAATCCTAACCTCTCCCTTTGAATTAGTGCTTCACACACGCACAGACACACACAGAGAAAACTAACATTTATTAGGGTACTTGGAATTAATTGGCAAAATGTAAACCAGAAGTAAGTAGCTAGTTTTCGGCAGGACTATGTTTGGAAACACTTCAGGGTTGTAGCAGCAGCCCTTAAAAAACACAAGATAAAAACACTTTGTTAAAAAACAAAGTCTGATAGCCAGGTCCTAATAAAAACGTTTAAGAAACGCTAAGACAATATCCAGTTAAAGCTATCATAACTGATTAATCTGTTTCAGCTCCATAAACAAAAACATACGTGACTTTTACGTGAGCTGTGTGAAGCCATTTAAAGAGATGTTAAAATTTTACAATTCGCTTTATGCCCAGTAATAGTTCAGACCCAAACGGAAATCTCTAGGAAACCTCCCATCTAAGAAACCAGGAAATCTCTTAATATTTGATTAAGCCCAAGCTGCAATTATTTTTGGTTATCAGACAATTGTGTTCAGCAAAGCGGGGAAAAAAATATACATTCAGACTCATGGGCATATCACATCACATCCCCCAGCCCTGGCTAGCTCACTTCAGAACTACAAGCTCTATAGTAAATGCAAAGAGATTTTGCTGTTCCCTTTAGGCGACGTGGCTACACGTGTCCTTTCTTCTTTCTCTCTAACAAGCTTTACATCCGCCAAAAACCCCAACCATTCTAACTTTTTTTAAAGTTTTATTAAAGATGCCTGGATAAAGTCAGAGACAGGAAAATAGAACAGAAAAGAACTTAAAAGCCCAAGGAAAGGACAAGGAGAACTGAGAAAAGCTACGCATGCTGTGCTGTGCCTAAGGATAACCACAAAAGCCTCTTCTCTTTCTCCCTCTCTGAAACAGGAGGCACATCCTCTCCACATCACGCTACATGCTCAGTGACTTACCAGCTTCGGCATTTATAGGCCTGAAGCTCAGTTTCGAGTAATTCCCCCTGAGTCCTCAACTGCTGTCAGCTTCGTAACCCTAAAATTTAGGATCAGACCCTTCTTCTTAAGTATTGTATTCGCTCCGAATCCTGCGCACAAAATGCCTCTTCTCTGGAGTTACATTATCAGACACCAGACTGGCTCCGATTCCAGCGCTGAATATGTAAAGAAGAAAAAAGCGTGATGCTGGACTCAATTAGCTGTTTTCTGCTCACTGATTGATTCCCCCAGTTACTCGCTAGCTGCATAACTTGCAAGAAAGGCATAAGTCATCAGCTCTAAGCAAATCTTCTATTCACCACAAGGAAAAAAGGGAGTGTTGTACATGGCAAACAATCCCTGTTTTCACTGACGAAGGCTTGCTGACCTCTTGCTGGCCTCCAGTTCCTTAATTACTGTCTATGGAATTTCAGTGAAAGAAAAAAATACAGAGAATCTCTGCAAAGCCAGGACGAAGACTGACCCTCAAACACGAACGCCAGAGTGGAGGCGGGGGGCTTT
>NW_008795490.1:1011219-1043343 GCF_000699145.1 Aptenodytes forsteri | reverse complement strand
CCCAAACCCGACCGCCAGAGTGGAGGCTGTGCCTATAGGAAATATAACTTAAGCCCTTTACCAGGCTCTTTTTATTTTCACTTTTTAATTCTTTTGACAAAAAGCCCCCCCTGAGAATTTCCCTTTATAAAGAGCTAATTTGACAGAAAAATAAACCTTGCTTAAATGTTTTTTAAATTAGTGAACTTAGATACTTTTTTTTTCTTTTCCCTTGGTTTCAGTGCTATAAAAAAGAACATCACTAAGAACTGGAAAGGCAAATGATCTTTAATTCAGAAATCTCAGACTGGTCTAGAATTAGCCACATTGTGCCTTTACGAAGCATTGTAGCATGACTTCCAACTTCTGCTAGGCTGGGCTCAGACCTCTCTGACCACTCTGAGATGCTCAAGTAAACTGGCACTCCTCTTACAGTCAACCATACCTAATCCCAAACCTTGGGACAAATCCAGAATTTGGACAATTCTTCTCAGAGCACAAGAAAACAAGGAGCAAAACCTCTACTAATTAGGAGCACTGCTATCCAGTGGTGGAAAGCAGTAGCAAAGGTATACCACAACAGCACCCTCTTTAAGCCAAGAAAAGATTCCCCTTGCTCAGGACCATACCGTCAATGGCCAGTTAATCTGGATTCGCTGCAGATCAATCACCCAGTGAAATCACAGCAGGACTAAACATCTACTTCCTTTGATGACTGGCTTATTTTGATGAGCCACCTAGCCAAATATCCTTTTTCGATTTCTCCATCTTTGTACTAGTGACCGTACACAGCTTATCTACTCCCTAGCGGTCATGTAAACTAGATTTACTGGTGTGTTGTAGCTGGGTTTTTACCCTTGAATTACTTCAGCCCCAAAACTCTGATGTAAATCCCTATGGAAAATTCTAAGCTTCAGATAAAAACCAGCTAGTGTTCTCCAATTTCAATAACATACCAGCCCACATCAAGTGAAACATGACAGCGACTTCCTTGAAATGTATCCCAGATTCCCTTAAAAGTTCATGGCCATGAGTGAAACTGATCTAAGTTTGGGGCTTTGCAACTTAAGTTTTGAAGGTTTTGGGTTTCATTAAGAAAGTTTCGCAAACCTCTAATCCTTGCAGAGGCTGTTCATAGAAAACTGTGTGAAGCTCAGATGTGCTAATCTGCATCATATCCTGAGGTTACAAATAAAGGCCTCCAAAATTTTTAAGAAAATTAAGAGCGGTCATAAATGTTTTTGCCACTTCACATAATTGACTGCAAAAGTATGAATTACAAAGGCCGTGTAAGTCTAAAATTTGCAGTGGTAGTGTCAGCACCCCCAGGTAAGCTGAAGGAAATAGCAATCCCATGTCTGGATTTGAGCTGTGATTACTTACAAGGCAATCAAAGGAGCATCCAACAGCTACTTTGGTGAAAGATATTACACATTAGCTGGTGACGATACTGCTCGCTGAAATTAGTGGGAAATATTTGTCGTAAGTAACGAGAGCACAAAAATTTCATTCTCCCAGGAGGTCTGTCTTGATACTAGAATAGCTGCTTAGGCAAATTCCTAGATGTTAACTGTTTCCAGGTTTTAGTTAAATAATTTTGAGAAGCACATTGCCGATGTTTGCATCTGCAAGCCAGACTCATTTTCTCATGGCAAAGTGTTTCTCTCACTGATTAGCATAATTAATTTTAATGACATTACAACTGTACTTATGTACTACTTGTCATAGGTATATGTGGCAGAATGAAGCTCTGCATTACATTATTTCATATCTGTTACAATACCGCATTCCTTCCCAATTCTCCTGCAGACTCCTCTACGCATGGAAACGAGATTCTCTAACAAGGCGCTCTCAACTGCATTTTGTGTTTTGGCAAGGCTAAGAGGGCCTGGGGAGAATCCCTATTCTTGGTGTAGGCTGTACTATTAACGAATGGAGTACACCACTGGCGCTGGAAACCAACCACCCCGCATTTTGGAAAACCAAGGGTGGAACATGAAATACAGTGAAACTCATATCAGAGAAAAAAAAAAAAAGAAGAGAATGAGTCCTTTAGTGAAGGGTGTAGTAGTTTAAATTACATTCTTATAGTATTTTCAAACAATCAAACTATTAATGTTACCGTCCTAAGTCCAAGGAAGGAAACACCAGTGGCAGGGAGGGGGGTCAAGTGGTAACCGACAGGAGCGGAATTAAAATTTTCTATTGTACCACAAGTAAAGATTATTCAGCCTGGGTCTGCCAAATAGGGCAGTGAAACACACGGCTTCTGAGATTCCTAATTCTTGAACTGAGCAAGGCTTTGTTCCAATTTAATAGGCTCGGTCTCGGAAAAGATGGGGGCAGGGAAACCACATTATGGATTACAGCATCTCCTGCTGGCTGATGCATGCAGGAAGAATAGGAAAAAGCTGCTACCACCATCCCCCACCCTCTAGGTAATAAGCAGAGAAATTAGGCAGCTGCCCAAGGGCAAAAAGGTATAAAAAAGCCAAGTAATGTGTAGAATAAGTATTAAATTAATTTGCCTTCCCACCTCCCACCCTCCCCAATATGTGGCCAAACATTTTGCAGTAAAGTAAGTCAATTGGGTTTGTCTGAATGCAGTCAAAACAGAAGTGGTTATGAGTACGCTTAATTACAGTCACTGCCCGCGCGTTACTGTAAGCTCTTTTCTCTGAGTCATGATAGCTGGAAGATTTTACTGAGAGACCTTACGACAGACTAATTACATCCAGTCTTCACATCCACAGGAGCAACTCCTACTGGCAGTGAGCAGGAGGTTTACTTGGGCTACTAATACTGCCAACTGCTCAGTACAATCCTGTGGCGACAATGTTTAGTCCCACCAGGGACACATGCCTAGCCAAGTTGTATCGATGACATCATCTTGCATGGTAAATAACACTTAAAGAAGTGATATAGTTTTATTCCTAAATAAATGCGTTTCTCCTACAAATTCTAAAGCATTCTGGAACATTTCAGACCAAACAGGTAAAAAACTCCTTACAGTGTTCTACAAAACTGAATATAAACACATCGATGGTCTCTCGCTCTGCTATCATCACTCCACAGCCCTGACTTTACTTAAAACTTTGTGTTGTGTCCTGGGAACTGTAATGATGATTTGTGTTTCTCTCATGAAGGTTTTTGTATTACCATACCCATGGGAAACCCTGCTCTTATGGATGGAGAGAGAGGGGGGAAAGATCGTAACAAAATACGCTGTAATTCTTTTGCTACTAGCTTTTACCGAGAGGTGCTGGACACCGTCCCTGAGATCAGTGGAAAAGGAGGGCAGACAGCACCTCCCAGGACAGGTCCCTGGGGCAGGCACATAGCATGGGAATTTAGCACTATCATTTTGAAGCCATGTCTTATTATTGGCTCTTTCTTCATCATAACTGTTACTAAGCACTGACAGTACTATGGAAATTTGAACAGTAATAATAAATATACTGTCCAAAACAATGAGGCACATCAGTGCCTTTCAGGAAATCTTAACAGAAATTGGGTCACTGGACTCTTGGGAGCAAAGATGAAAGCTCTGCATTCATTCATAGCCATGCTCAGCATCAGCTCCCCTCCATTACCTCAAAGAGCATGCAGGGTCTGGAGGCGGCAACAAGCTCTCCAAGAAGAACTGAAACATAGAAACATCCTCTTCCACCCTTTAGCCTTTCATGGAAAAAAAAAAAACCCTTACAAAAACTGTTAAATCCTGTGATAACAGCAAAAACGAGGCTAACAGTGCATAGCTTTCAAAATGCTCAAAGTATCCATGTTGCTTCAGTTTAAACACTAATGTTTAAATTAAAAAACACTCATCATATCCTAGTCTCCATTGATATCCAACGTTGGTTCCCAATACGCATCGCCTGTGAGTTTAGTTCTAACGAGTTAAACTGATTATACCAAAAGAAGGGCTTTTTCTTGTTTACTGTAACAGTCCTGTAGTATGAGCAATAATAATGTCAACAAATGGTTAAAGATTTTAAGAATCCATCAGTAATATGAACAAAAATCAATTTTAAAATTACTGTATTTAGAAAGCATCCACAATCTGAATCACTGAAATACAGTATAACCCTGAACAATGTGGATTTGCTGTAGTTGCACTTAGATTTACTCTTGAGGTAAACAGTGCTACAGAAGTTACACTGTAATTATTTCTTTTCTTCCTACTCTTCACACTTACCAAACAACACGGTAATGACTGTCGTGAGCCAGAGAGAACTCTATCAGACTTCGTCTTTTGTCGGCGTCAGCTTTGTACCATAGGTAATACAATCCTGATTCAACAGCTTCAGCATCTCTCGGATTGAAATGAATACAACCCAAAGTCCATTCTCGATTGTTGTTCTGCCTTTGACAATGGCAGCAGACACAAAACAAATACCGCACACCCTTTCAACTTTTAGCCCCGTTCTATGATTTGGTAAATGAAAACGTCCTCAGGGAATAATATGAAGAACAGGAGCAACAAAGATTATCTCACTCCAGCTACATCTGTCGCTGTGTGGACTCAATTTGCTGCCGCCTGTTATGAAGCGGATTGATAGAAGACTGAAAAGAGCGGCAATGCAAGGGGGAGTTTTCCCCAGCGTCGGCCTCACGGCAGATGCAGATGTGCACGGCACACCTCCAGGTCTGCACAACTGCTGCCACTCTCCCCAGCGAAAACAAATGGGGTGCCAGTTTCCTACTGGTAACAGTGCCATGCCGACAGGCCTGGGTAAAGAGTGTTGGGAGGGCAGGAAGCACTGCGGGCTTCCTGCCACCCACCCGCGGGCCATACTGTTGGAGGGAGGTGCTGGTTTTGTTCTCCCCACTCATAAATTTTATGGCCTCTCTCCTGAGGCTGCTAAGGCCACACGTGGCAGGTGGGGAGGTCTCGGGGGAGCACGGCACAGCTCACTGTGGCACTCTTCAAACGAAGGCTGGCGACGCTACCTGGAAGCTCGCGTTAATGAACTCTGGATGGCTGACCATTATCCGCTGATCAAAACTAAAACACAGAAGCCTGACGAGACCAACAAAACAGTTCAGTCCAGGGATATTACAACTTCATTTAACTTGCATCTACAGAAACTGTCAGCAGAGTTAATCAGTGGTTTGTTTGAGTGGCAGCACGCGTATGATACACACTTCTGTCACAACCTCCCTCCTGCTTCTCTCCTTTCCCCCACTCCCGCATCAAACACAGCGATGGGTACCAATTAGTAGTCTTTCAGCAGAGGGCACAGGAGAGGATTTGTACTGGTTTCTCCTAATGCTGGTCCTCCAAGCTGGGCTGGAGCCGTACCAGTGGGACTCTGGGGATGAAGCAGCCCTGTTTTAGATGAACTGAGAATTTCAGCCCCCAAAAGTTATCAAACAGGCTTCTATCTTTAAGAAGCATAAAAGGCACCTCAGTATAAAGGAAGAATGTGATACAATTTTGAAACCTCTCTTTCCTTGACTTTCTGACTCCTGAGGACAAACAGGCCCTTATCTAAAATCCAGAAAGTGGTCCATTTGTAATCTGCACCTGCTTTACATCCCAACACTTGGCACAAGGCAATGAAAGCTTGTCTAGAGTTACTGTGAGCAGCCTTCATTCCAACAGAGACAAAACATAAATATTCAGAAATAAATTTATAAAAAATGATGAGGCGTTTTAGACTGTTGATACATCTGACTAAAAAGAAAAACAGTTTCAACTGCATTCCCACATTAGCAAATAAATAACAGGCATACTTTGTTGTGAAACAAAGGGACCACAGTAGTGAGACTGAAAGCTACAAACTGCTCTCAAGTGGCAGAGAACCAAGTCACCTACTGGCTTGGCAAGGCCTTTGTTTGTTTGTTTGTTTCTTAAGAGCAAACAAACAAGACGTACAATTAACAGCACAGCAATGACACCGGGCTGCCTCCCTTCGGGTGCTGAGATGATGACCCTTCAACCCTTTGTGGTTCACCTTTAGGGTTTAGTTTTGTAAGGGTATGAAATGCAAGTTTCCATTTCCTGGTACAGTAATTTAAAAGAGGAGGAGCTGGGAAAAAGAATCCTTAAATCAATCTTTAAAATGAGTTTAGGATCAAACCAGTGATGTTAGTCATAAACATATGATAGTTATACAAGCTAATAAAAAAAAAAAAGTGGTCTTTTTTTTTTCCTAAAAAGGAAAACAACAACAACTGATATTTGCCCTCTAGATGTTATTTTGCAGGTGGCTGTTCTTATGTTGTGGGCAAAGCAATAAATGAAAGTATTGAGTACTTAAAACCTTAGAACACTCCAGACATTCTGCCTTCATTTTTAGATTCTCCAAATGCTTCGATTCTACCTTTTTTTTTTTCCTTCCTGAATTATAGTCATTGGGCAAAGCTAGACCAAGACTCGCCACAGAAAACTAGTGACCCATCCTCCCAAGTCCTCCTAACTACTAGCAGGTGTCTCTGCCTGGGAAGATAAAACGTGAAGGGGAAAAAAAGCCATTATACTAGTGTCTTGGTATCTCTTAAATCCCCAAGGTTACCAAACAAATGTATAGCAAGTAAAATAAAAAAAATATTATTTTCCTAAATGCCCTCAATCTGCAATTATCCTGCAATTTGATTTTATCATTTTTGTGTATAAAATGTTTACAAAATGATCAAGTATGATCACAACGTTCCATTAAAAACTGCCTAGTAACAATTTGGCCATGAGACTGAAAATAAAGAAATCGGAAAAAATGCCAACAGAGCCAGAAGAGCCATTGCCCAAGGAGTTTTAATTCAACCCAGAAACTTCAATTTCAGTGACTCATATTTTCAATTACTTTCTGAGGTTAGAAGGCAGTGGGCTATCTAACAAAATGTTTTTAATAGATGGAAAAACATCTTTGCTTCATGGTCTCTATAAAATGAGTGGGTAGTTTTAAGTTGAGACTCCAAATTCACAAAGTACAAATCACACAAATGGCACTGAAAGTCGAACCATTTGGCAAAGAAAGGGCTTGAAAACAGAATCATCTTTGCACCTCTCAAAAGCTGGTCATTTTCAACTAACAGAGATGTCCTTTGGCAAAACAGTCTGGGTGAACACACGCCCTATCTTTAGACATATCTGATACTTTGCACTGTTTATTTTCCCCTCTTGCATGTCAATTATAGCCCAAAGTTTTTCACCCCACTTAACCCTAGTTTCTTTCTTGTCCACAAAAAAGGAAGCCAAGCTGACTTTTGTTCTAACATAAAGTTTCATTTCTGCAGATGATCTGATTTTCCCTTGAAGGCAAACAGTTTCACAGCTTCTGTTAAATGTAACCAGGATAAAAATTAGGAGCAAGGGCAAAAATCTTGAGAGGTATCTACAACGACGGAATAGAGATCCCCCATCAAAGTTAGCAGAAGATGGTTCAAAACCTATCGGAGCAGCAGAGAGAGGCAACTGAGCTCTTGACGCAAAGTGCAAAGTTGGCTTAGGAAAATAATTTTAGAGAAAAGGTGCCAAGTCTTTCCGTTAGGGAGCAAATACCGTCATGTTCGGTCCTCAGAGGTATACACAGCTTTCAGTAACTTCAACACAAGCATAAACCACTATATCAGAAGATTTAAGAGAGAAACTCGGTATCCTTCTGAGATTTGACCACAGTAAATGAGAGTTTTGAGGCTTTTATGCTATAGGTACCTTAGCCAAAGGCCTTAAGAGGGGAAAGTTCAGGCCATAAATACTAATGAGGAAAACATCAAGACATCTTTCAGCCAGCTAATCAATCAGTGCAGAAGAGTCAGGATCCTTCCTTCTCTATTCTTTGCACATTTCTGATACATCAGAGCGGAGTATACGGCAACATCAGTCCCCCTCTGCTCCCATCTCACTGAAGATGGGCATTTTTTTTTTAATAGAAACAAGAAACTCTTTCTCCACCACAAAATATTTTAAACATCTCATAAAATGATATAGCATTCCTCTTTTCATTTAGGGAGGAGAAGCTAACGTCTGCTGCTGTTAGCAGGAAATTCCATTGACAATAAAACAAATAAATCAATCAATGGTCTCAAAAGCCTATGAGATTCAATTATATGGGTTACAAAGAGCTTGGATTTGACAGCCAAATGGGTTCTTCTCTAAGATTTATCTGCGAACTTTCAATTAGAGAAATGAAGTGGAATAAACTACTCAGTGAAAATGAAGATATTTGGAAGGAAAAATTAATTAATTCAGCATGGCATGACACAAGGACTATCTGGTGCCCATAAAAACAACAGAAGCTACAGAGCTCAGAAGTAAAAACGAGGGAGGAAAGCCGCCTGACTGCTTACGGGTCTGGCAAAAGCTGCAAACTCTCTCGGCTGAGAGTTAGCAAATGCAGAGATAGAACTGTGTGAAAGCAGCAGGCAGCTAGGACCTAGCCAGACCCTCAGCTAGGATGCATCAACAAGGACTATGAAGGCCTGAGAAACTCTGCTGATTCACAGTAACTGAGAAGTAAAGTGAAACAGTTCCCTCTAAACAACCCAAAAAACCTTTTCTGTGCATTTTGGAACATGGGCATTTGTGCCTGGGATCACTTGTGCTTCAAAAGCTCAGTGACAAAGGCCCAGATTAAAAAAAAAAAAAAAGAGAGATTATACAATAAGACTGTTAAAGTCTACAACAACAGACCTTGAAGATTTAAAATCCACATTAAAGATTTTCTGCAGACAGAACATAGCATCACAAGGTCAAATGATACATTTGCTATTAAGGAAATCACCAGGTAAATCAGGATATCTCTGTACTGCAATAAAAGACTTTAAATATTAAATGATGCTGGGGAGCTATATCAGAATGACAGATACTTACATTACAATTGGAAGACCCTTCAAATGTTGAGTAAGAACCATCAGGCCATTCTGTAGCATCTACAGTGCTTGATTGCCTGTGCTGGGCTTCATACTCTTTCAGCTGAAATTTGAAAAGACAGAGAATATTTTCCAGTGAGAAGAAGCTATCAATCTTCATTAAAATAGCAAGAGTTAATGTCCTTTCAGGTTTTTTTCCCCCCATATCATTGTGGAACTGGGAAAATCAGAACTTTTGCACTGTATGTCTCACTTGTTCAAAATAAATTTATTTGCTTTAGAATCAGAAGTTTTAATCATGAGATTTTTTTTTTTTAAAAAGGAATTGATCTGTAAACACTGAATTTTGATTAATTGTCATTGGTAAAATATAAGGTATACATCCCCAACTCAGAGGCAAAGTTTCCACCAGACAGACTAAATCGCAATAGCCTGCCAATTTCCTTCATAAAGAAAATGATCTGCAGTAAAGACTAGGAACTATCTTTTATAATTTTAAAACCAAAGACCATCTTTCCCATTTTCCAATAAAAGGCTTAAGACATAAAACCAATCTACTGGAGTCAAACTGTTGAGAGCATCATCAAGAACTGATGATATAAAAAAAAAAAAGTTGCTGCTAGTAGCTCAGACCACTAGAGGGAAACAGTACGAGTACATATATTAACCATACAGACTAGGTACAACCCTCCCCCCAAAAGTTTTTAACAACAGAGAAGTAAAAGAATCCCCAATATTACCACCTGGTGATTTTTAAAATTTTCCATTTTTTTTCATGATACAATTCCCAGCAAAGCAGTGTTTTCTTCAGATAACAAAATAACTTTCTATTCTAGGATAGTCTATTTCAAGATGTAGTATGTCAGTATAGAAATTTTTCTGAGTGCCAATTCGCGATCTAAGTCATGTTTTCTGCACCTCTAATGGAGCCCATACAGAATACCCTGTGTTCCATCACAGTATTTTGCACAAGGGTACAAAATCAAAAGTGGTGTGGAAACTTTAACACTGACCTTTTTGCTCCTGAGCAATTAAAATCTCAGCCCTACTGCTGCACAAATACAACTCCTTACACTTATATTTCTTGTGGCTTATTAACATTCAGATTTTGTGAAGAAACATTTGTGACAGCCACTGTACTTATCAAAAAATAGATCCGTGTTGATTTTAATGTCAAATACCAAAAACGGCTGAATATGTTTTCTTGAAGGCTATTAAAACAAAACACCACCTTTTTGGCTAAGAAACAAGCAGAAGAATTTTCAGCTTAAACGTTAGTATTTCTAAAAGTTTTAATTGCTGAAAATGGAAGCCTTCAATCAAACTGCCCTTCAGCCATTAGCAGCAGGAAAATAGTAAGAAATATGTGTTCTGAAACAAATAAGGCAAGCTCAGCAAAACTTGAAGCATTTCTTTTAGTACTTAAACAAACCTATGAATGTGCATGACAAATAAGGACTAGTACAGGTGGGATTCGTCTTCCTTACCTTTAGACAGCTGCAATGAAAATGTATACACTTGAGCTTTTCTCTGATTAGCACCCTTTATTGCCAATGGAGAGAAGCAAATGCTTTTAGGACTCTACTAATTTGCCATACCTTAGACAACTATTTTTGGTTGAGCTAAATCTCACTTCTTCTCATAAACAAAGGAATTGCTATCTAATTTATGCTACCTAATGCAATGGGACAAACAGGCAAGCTTTCTCCCCTTCTCCTATGTTTTCTGAGCAAATGAAAACTCCAAATAGGTATATCCTACGTCCTAAAACATGTTTCTCCGGGAAACTGAAGTGTGTACATATCATACCCTAGCAAGTGCTTCCTCAATGGTGATCATCTTCTCTTTGACCATCATCATCAGCTGGATCCGTTCCTCATCACTCATCGTGATCTCACTGGCCACGTACCCTACATCCTCTCCTGCAGGAAAAGGCACAGAGATAACAAGCATGTGTAAGAGGTCATGCACAGAGTGGGATATACTGAAACTGGACTTTACCCAGTGCTCTAAAATCTGGTTGCCGCGTGGATCTGGCTGGCCAGAAACAGACCTTCCCCAGAGCAGTCTCACAGTATGATTTCAAAGGACTGAATGATTTGGAAGTAACTGAGCAAGAAAAGGAAGTAAATTAGGCCTAGAAAACTAAGTCTACTCTGACACTGAAAGCAGGAGAGCATGACAAGGAGAAATAAAATGTGACTCTCATCACAGTTACTGACCCTGAAAGACAAAAATCAAAAGAGAAAGTGCTAATGCCAGAAAAGTCCTGCACTCAGCCCTGAGGAATACCCTGAGAACGTAGCCCTGAGAACGTAGTCAGCTGCCAGAACGGATGGGAAGCCCTTCCAGGAATGGCATGCTGGGCCCTCACCGCTTTCTGCTGCGGACTGGCCATGTCCCCCGATCTATCCAGGCTATCTAATCGGCCACTGAGCTGGCACGTGGTGCTGGATGTATCGGGCTCTCAACTCCAGGACCTCTCTTTTTGGTATGAGCTTGGTGTGTCAGAACGGACAGTTAGAACTTGCCTTGAGAGCAAGCAAGGACCCATGCTTAACTGAGAGTGCAAACATGCCCCTTTCTGACCTCGTAAGTGGGCTCCTGTCATCTTTCACAATCCATCTGAACACAGACATAGTGACGTAGGGAAGCATCTGTTTGCAACAGAAGGATCTAGCAGATACACATGGGGAAACAGAAATTTTCTGTGTGAAGAGAAATACTTAAAGCAATGCACAGCTGCATCTTTTGGAGAAGAACTAGAGAAAGACACCTGACAGTTTAAATGGAATTGATCCTACATTTGCACTAGTCACCAGATGCACTTTTACTACTCCTTCTTGTAGTGTCTTCTCCTACAATGAGAGGCTGGATTCAAGCCTAAAGCAAACAGGTCAAAGTAACCAAGTGCCAAAGAAAGGAGAAACATCTTTCCAATTAAAACAGATCAGCATTTTTCTCATCAAGTCAGGATCAGAAAAAAAAGCATCTTGCTCATTTACAGATATTACTTATAAATATATATTAACCGCATCACTTTGTGCATGTGCATCCACTGACAGTCAGGACCGAACGTGTCCCAGCTGCATGCAGATGCAGTCTCACAGAATACGAGTTGTCTTTCTGAGCTCTGTCACGATGAACCAAACCTGCGATACTTCCAGATCCACAGCCCCCCAGCTGCCACACAGTTGCAAATGAATTTTACTCCTTTGTGATGCTGGGCTTCTATTTTATATGGATAGGTTGCGTGTCCTTGAAAAAGATTTACCTTTTGAAGTCTGCCTCATTAGTCCTTTCTGGTTCTTTCGGAAATTCTGCCAAAAAAACTTGTTTTTCTTTTTCCAGTCTGCTTTCCCTAAAAGGAAAGTGGGGAGGGAGGGTGAGGGGAAAGGGAAAAAGAATTTCAGAAAGAAAAATCAGTTAGTAAACGCTAGAGAAGCTTTCAAGCATTAAGTTATATTTTCTGAGTCAAAAACAAGAATAAAAAAATCTGAAATTTTCTGTTTTTCTTGATTTATTCCGCACTAGAACTATGCTGATGTAGCTATTTCAGGGAAACGCATGTTCTTTTATAATTGCCAGTGCTATAGCGGACTGAGATAAACCAGCAACTTACATATTTTGATTTATAAACAGAAAATATTTTACATTCATTTTGGTATCTGTTGAGTTGTTAATGTCAAGTCTGGATGTGTTTTTGAAGTATTTTGTTGGTTTATTCTCTTTAACTGAACCACAATTATGCAGCCTAAGCCATAACTTAGATAAGTAATTTTCTAGTATGCGTGTGCATATCTATACAGAAGAGAAATACTTTACATATATATATAAATGCACACACATACACACAAACACACATGCACATCCTGCTACTTGGCATGAGAAATTTTGTGAGACCATCAGCTACATCTGACTCTTGCTCTCTGTATGCCTGGACTGTACAAGGCTGGGTCTCCGTGTCCATTAATCAGATCTGCATATAGCTTGATGATCCAGAAGTAAATAATTTGTTCTAAAAAAGAACGGAATCTGGCTCAAGGTCAGGCACGTAACTGTGTTCCACTGGATTAACCAGGGCATATGCTGTAAAGTTTATGCCATCTGCAAAAGAACACACTGTGCCTGATCTGGCAGAAATGCTACTGATACAGAGCTACTTCATCCCTCTGCGTTTGAAAAATTCAAATGAACACAGCTTATACCGTGCCACTGAGTTTCAGCATGTGACTACAGTATTTTGGATCTCACCCTAGAAGCCCTAGAGCTGGGTTTACTGACTCTCTGAAACACAGCTTAAGTTTAGACTGTGTGGAACGTCCCTAGAAAAAAATTAGAAAGAAAGAAACAAACCAACCTCCCAGTTTTCCTTTTCCTCTCCAATGAGCAAAATAAAATTTTTCCAAAATTGTATTGTCTCAGCTAATAAGTTAAGATAGCAATATGACTAATTACGACTCTCTGAAACACAGCTTAAGTTTAGACTGTGTGGAACGTCCCTAGAAAAAAATTAGAAAGAAAGAAACAAACCAACCTCCCAGTTTTCCTTTTCTTCTCCAATGAGCAAAATAAAATTTTTCCAAAATTGTATTGTCTCAGCTAATAAGTTAAGATAGCAATATGAACTAATTACGGTAAGTTAGAAAAAAAAAAAAGACAAAGTGAAAGACAATGGAAAACAAATACATATTTAAGAATGCAAAATATTTCAGAAACAAAGGAAGAGACTCTGGCATGACATGAACAAAAATAACAGAAACCCCAGTTATTCACTGGCGGGGGTAATTTTCAGAGTACAGACGGATAGGCTAACAGTGATCTAACATGCAGACATTTTAAATTTGATGTAACAAGTCAAAAGATGAGTATTTATCACATGACAATGCTGGTTGGGCAGTCTCTCTGATCACTGAGACACCCAGCATCTAACTTTTAAAGCTGCTAAGACTCACCTCCCCAGTCCCCACACAACATGCTGCTGACTTCTGCCAGCATTGTGTTTACTCAGCTCTTCAACATCCCAGCACAAGCAAAACTCAAAACCTGTTTAAGAATTCCATAGGAGTATCAAATAAAATGAAATATACTGACCTACAGAGCCTTCTTCCAAACTTGATTTATGAATGGAGAGCCTAGGACAAAAAAGAGAAATGGACTTATTGATGTAGGCTTCTCACATTTCATAGGAGCTGTCTGATTACAGTAAATTACAGTTTCCAAACAATGTATCATGAGCTATTTTCTCTTCCCTTTTCTTCCCAACACAGCAAGCTGGAAACAAAAACTGAACCCACTGGTCTGACCACAGTAACTGAGTTCTCTTAAACATGTCTTTTGTGACCAGCATAGAGAAATACATACTGACAGAAACCTATGGTTAAGGCAAAGGAGTCTAGGGATCCCCCAGAAAAACACTTTTTCCACATACTTTCCCCCTTTCCATTTGTGTAAAACAGTATTTTGGCTGCCTTAGAAACTGTAGCAATGGGATGCTGTATTAGTTTAGCTGTATAACAGTTTTCAGCCTATTTGGATTTTATCTGAAAATGCTTTATAAATATGCATTCATTAAACTTTCAGAAACCACTGTGTGGAAGAGAGGAGTAGAGATTCTTTTAAAGACAAGGTGAAGAAAGCTTGTCCAGACCCTATGAAATGCAACCACAGACGACTGGAGGTGACAGCTTCTTTCTTCTGAGTCCCTTCTGTGTGCTTTTCCACCAGTGTATACTCCCCTCCTCAAAAGCTAGCTGGAGAGACTTATTTTAACAGAACATGGATTTTACAAACAAAAGTAGTAAGTAAATCTTTTGTTCTCGGTCTTTATGTTCATTAAACTAGTTTTCCATAATGGATTCCAACTCAGTGCCAACGGTTCATTGTGGGATCTCTGATGAGACATTGCCCCCCTTCCTTGCCTTTTTTTCTGTTTGTATAAATGGAGCTAATAGAAATTACTAAATCTTGTGCAATTCTTTGAAGCCTTCCGATGGGAATCACTATTTAACCAAGCTGCGCCAAGCCAGTGAAATGACTTCTGCCAGCTTCAATGGCTTTGCTGGAGGCTCCAAGTGCAAAGCATTACTGCAGTGTCTTTGCTGAGCGCTCAGCCCCATGACATGACAATGCCCTGTTGTGCGGTGACTGTACTGCAGCCATGCAGAATGGAAACATGCGTACCCCAGCATACCAAGACGACCTCAAGCCAAATCGTTCCTTGAATGAGGCCATATAATAATACGTGCATGCCATACTGTAGTTGCTATCCACAGTGTTTGCGCAGGCTCCTTGCGTTTTCTTAGACCCCCAGAAGAGGGCAATGAAGAGTTTTTGAATAATTCAGTAAACCACTTGAAGGAAAATTTTAGTTCAAGCCAGTTCAGGGTTTAGAAGATGTAAGCAATTACTGGCCAACGTTTTGTAAGCATGAAAAACATGCTCATCAACTTGCAAAGACATCATTAAAGGGGAAATGAGACAGTATGAAGTTTCAGTTTGATTTAGTAATTCATCTAGACAAGGAGAGTTTGGCACAGCGGAGCTCTGAAATGTAACCTCCTTCAACCTCAGACTGATTAGAAATTTAATCCAGCACAAACTGCAAACCAATTGAAGCAACCAAATTTCAGATTTGTAGCGCACCAGGCAGAGGGAGACATTTAGTGTTTTCACTGCTGATAAAGTTTACCCTTGAAGGGTAAAAGTTAACGATATAGGTGATAAGCCGCCAAATGCTTAGTTTTTAAGAAGCGTGAATAACAAATGCAGGAGAAAAATACAAACCCCACACTTTCTGGGTGAAAACTCCAGAAAAGCCAGTGTTAAAATGTAAAGGCTTTCAACAGGGCCAGGATTTCATCCAGACACTTAAAAGTATTTTTCTAAATAAAGGTAAATCAGGTAAAAAGTATGTGGACTTGTATATGGAGACAACCAAGTAAAAAGAAAGCCAAGTTCTGTTGGAACTGACAGATTTAATCCACTACGTGCTTTGCACCCGAGCACAGACCTCACCCCGTCAAGCAGTTATTCTATTTATCTTAAATTAATTTAGTACCCATGAAATGCACCAAATCACCGTCCTTCGAAAATGAAATCTGTTAATGATCAGAACTTTGCCTCACTAGTGAAATCAGCCTCCAAGTGGAGAGGCAGTCCCTTGTGCTCTTCAGCCTCCAAATCCATTTTAATCCTTCTCTTGCGCAGTTGCCAACAACGACGCGAGTAAGTAGCAGGTGTAGCGGCAATGTTTGTGATATGGACATCTGTTCACTGGGAATTAGCCTGAGGCCACCAACTCGTCGCACACTGGCCTCCAAAGAAGGCGAAGAGCAGTAGGAGCAAACTTCTGACACGCCTGAGCTACAGGGGGTGAGAAGAGTAGGATTCACAGCAAGCAGACCACCTTCTCATTTATAACTGATTTAAGAACTATGCTGAGTTTCATCAGAGGATACAAATGCCAATTATCATTCCATGCATTCCCTAAAGAGGAAATCTTCCATGCCTGGGCTGACCTTGAAAATGGTAACAGCTGGTCTGAAGAGATGAAAATGCCAACAAAACCTACAACACAGAGCCTGATAAGGCACTTGCTTTTTAGTTCCACCAGACAACTCTGACGCTTAAAAATCCTCAGTGAAATCAATCAAGCGTTTTACTTCCTAGATGTCTGGTGAAAAATTCCAGAGTACCTCAGAGTCGCTGTATGTTTGATTTGCCAATTACACTCCCTTACTCTGTTAAATCTGCAGCTCCTCTGTGAACGTGCACTGAAAGTGATTTGTGTTCCTCCATTCATAGACTGATAACTTGTACTGAAAGTTAATGATGCAGCGACACTTGGCAGAAGTTTCAGCACTGCGTGTCTGAAAGGGAGCCAAATGCCATTACTCCACCGTGGAGGCCTTCATTTTTGTTGTGGTCTGATGTACAACTTCATTAGCAAGCTTTCACATGAAATGTACTCTGTCACAGCATATAGCAGAAGAAATGTATGGGTATATGTTCAGACAAGAAGGAAGAAAAAAAGATTTATGGCCAGAGGTAAGGAGCACTTTCTTATCAATTCATAATCTCTGGAAGCGAGCTGCAGAAGGGGTCAAAACTTTAATCCATTAATCTCACAAATTCAAAACCATCTCTAGGCCGATACTTCGGGTCTCCTGGAGCCAAACTGCTGAAATAAAGAAATGAGGGGGGAAAAAAAGGCAGCACAATAGATAATCTAAAAATAGAGCTACTTTTGGGAGTAACCAAATATTACTGCCTTAGAGAGATGATGAGTTTCAGTGGAGTTCAGTAAATTACATCAGACCACTCAGTGATCAGTGACACAAAATGCAGTAACCAACAGCCAGAGTGGAGAACCTGGACCAGGATCTAGCTGATTAGAAAGACTAGCTTAACAGAAATCAGTTTACATTCAATGCTAAAATACGCAAGTACGCAAACAGGACTGACACAAAAGTCAGCCTTTCAAATGCTGGAGGTTTGCAAATTACAGAGTACCTGGGGATACCAGCTAAAAAGGATGACCGAGAAAAAACCAGCACGTTAATTCTAAAAGGCGTAAGGATGGGAAACTCCAATGGCAGTACAAAGAATGAATATATATGGGAATAGCTGTACAACCATCATTACTCATGCTCAAGAAAGATGAAGTCAAACCAGAAGCGGAAAAGAGAAAAGCTGTTAGAATAGTCAGGAAACCGGACAGCTTATCTTACGAGAGAAAGCTAGAAAAGTTTTGCCTGTTCCGTCTGTCAAAATTGAAAGCTGCAAGAAGATTAATTTACTGCCTATTAATAAATCAGGCACAGGAACAAGTAGACATAAGCTGGAAAGAAATTAGAAAAGAGGAGTTAACATTTTCTAACTATTTGGACAAACTCCTAACAGCAGGTAGAGAAAGGGAGGGCAGCTTTAAAGACTAACTAACTGCTTTTCAGAGGATGCTTGAAAGATAGAGACCAGACCAGACATCTTTGACAACAAAGATCTGAACATGAGGACTGCCTCTGGAGGGCACTTCTGGTTCTTCTTTTGCAGCCTGTGGCTTTTGTGTGAACAATGGCAAAGCCAGGCATCCAAAACGGTCTTTGAATCTATCTTTCCATAAAAGAGCTGCAGTGGGGGTGACCTTGCTATACCTAAGCAATCCCTCTCTTTTATAAATTAACCCTTGAATCCTGGAGGTGGGCTCCAAAACTTGGCGTGCAAGGAAGAAAAAATGCACACATTTGTGCCACAAGCCAAGTGAGACTGTATCTGATTATTGAGATGGGTTTTAACTAGGTTGTATCGAGCTACTAGGCTACAGCTTTCCTTGTTAACTCTGGACTGATTCTGATCTCAGACAGAAAAACACCGGGGCTTATCTCGCATACAGAGCAGTTGATATTACAAGAGACACAGTCACACGTGCCCCACGATGTGAATATGCTGGTACACCGCAGAACTGGGAAAGGAAACAAATGACACCATGTGCTGCTTTCATGAATGCGCCTGTTGATTTTTGAAAGCTCATCATTCTCGAAACAGAACAAGCATGGGAACCGAGAATGACAGGATTTCTGATGGGTTTTTGTTTCAACTAAGTATTTTAAATGCAGATGTGCTTTAACACATTGCCGCATCTCATTTACGGACCATAAAATCCACAGGTGCATAGCACCATCTGATAATGAAACCACTACTGTTATGATCTTCAATAAACTGATAGTGGCCCTCTTTTTCCCTCCCAATGACTATTTATAGCTCATTGAGGAAAATGCTTTGGATGGGATTTTCAATCTACAAATATTATGCACATTCATAGCGGTGAATAAACCAATGCAGAAGTGCACGCTGGCTCTGCTGCAAAGCCATTTGGTTATCCGCGTACATTAGAAATGGCCCAGTCACATAATTAGCATGAAAAACTGACAGACTTGTAACTGCTCCTGACTGAATACAAGATAAATTTATCTAACTGGAGCTGGCACAGGGAAGAAAATGGGCCTTTGGTATTTTTATCAAATTTGCATGAACCTGAAGAGAAAGCAGGCCTGCAAGGTTCTGACCTTGCTGGCACCAGTGTGAGAAAGGGATGGAAAGCAAAGACGTTTCATTCAATTATCTTCTCATTAGGTTTCCATAGCAATGGCTCTTTAAGCAGGTCAAAACTTTCTCAGTGGAAACAAACACTGAGCTGCTTGTGGGCCGTGCGTGCGTATGTGTATTTTCTGCCACCACCAGCACAGAAGCCACCACATTGGTCCCACGGGCTCGGTCCAGTGACTGGCAGCGGGCAGATGAGGCTACGTCACGTATTTAATAACCGACCGGTGGTTCCCAGCCAGGAGGAGATAATTGTCAGCTAAAAACTCTTTGATAGCAAAGAGCAGGGCCCAACGTACTGCATGCAATGCACCCCGTCCTGCGTGCATTGCTCACTCTGTGCTGTGTCAACTAGCTGCGACAAGTCGGGCTTTCTCGTGAAAGGCGCCCTTCATGCTTCCTCATACAACATTACCAGGCTTGAAACCTTCTTCCAGCTGCTCAAAGGCGCACTGGTTTCCCTCCTCACGTGTCCCAGTCGGCGTTTGGCTAGCCTCTCGCTCCCATTGTGCGGGTTATTGTGGGAGTTTCCTGCCCTACTTCTCTTGAGAAGGCTGTTTAAAGGCAGCATGAATAATTTGGCTTTGGCTAAATCAGGCCTCAAACAAATGAAAACAGGGCCGTACACATTCACTGATTCTTTTTGATTCCTGCAAGCATGGGGTATAAAAAAAAAAAGTATCTTAAATGCAGACATCTCAGTACAGCAAGGAGATAATTGTCAGCTAAAAACTCTTTGATAGCAAAGAGCAGGGCCCAACGTACTGCATGCAATGCACCCCGTCCTGCGTGCATTGCTCACTCTGTGCTGTGTCAACTAGCTGCGACAAGTCGGGCTTTCTCGTGAAAGGCGCCCTTCATGCTTCCTCATACAACATTACCAGGCTTGAAACCTTCTTCCAGCTGCTCAAAGGCGCACTGGTTTCCCTCCTCACGTGTCCCAGTCGGCGTTTGGCTAGCCTCTCGCTCCCATTGTGCGGGTTATTGTGGGAGTTTCCTGCCCTACTTCTCTTGAGAAGGCTGTTTAAAGGCAGCATGAATAATTTGGCTTTGGCTAAATCAGGCCTCAAACAAATGAAAACAGGGCCGTACACATTCACTGATTCTTTTTGATTCCTGCAAGCATGGGGTATAAAAAAAAAAAGTATCTTAAATGCAGACATCTCAAGTACAGCAAGCTCTTACTTCTTTTTTCTTCCAATATTCCTTTCCACTTTTAAACTACACAAAAGGAACAATTTTTTCTGTTAATTATTAAGTGCAGCCTTTAGCATCCTTGGTTTGGGGGATTTGTTTGTTTTCTGCTTTGTTCTTCTCAGTTTCTGCCCTCTCTCTGCCTCGCATCCTCTGTCAGAGCCGCGTTCCTGTTTCTTTGCAGATGAGCTTACAAATACCTGCCAAAGTTAACGTGGACACCTTGAGAAGTTGCCAGAATCATACGTGATGGAATTTAAGCCCCCCCATCCATGACCTGGAGGGATGATTTAACGACCTTCTGCATTCAAAGCTTGACCTGCAGTTTGGATGCTGCAGGGGAAGAGGATTAGGAAATCTAGTGTTAAAAACTACTGGCAAAGGCCAGTAGATTAGTGTACCAAAGGAGGCAGAATTGAGGCTTGCATGAACCCTTTTGCAAAATGAAAGCCGTTTTTAAAGAGACTGCTGCTTTCACTGAGAATCACTGTGGAAGATGGGAACACCGAACTGCAGGCACTCTCCCAGCCTTAGGCTAATTTGGAGTTCAAGTTTATGCCACAGGATGGTAACTGGCTTTACTATGGCACATCCATTGCAGAAAATCCTTAAAAACAGATTCAGTCAATACTTTCTCCTGCAGAGACAATAGCATGCAGACAGCAGCCACTTGTGTTGTGGCCTCACTGGCTGCCTGCTAACAACCTCAGAGAAAGCCGTAATGCCCGAGCAGCCTACAACTCCTCCTCTGACATTCCCAACAAGCCATCAGGGATCTGGTCAAACTGTATGAACTCAACGTGTGAGGGGCTCAGTTTAAGACATACGTCCTGCACACGCAGAGAGGATGACAAAGACATTCACTCTTGGGAGCAGCTGAAGCAGGCAGTTGAAGACACAGCTGCTGGAGGCACAGCAGCTCCCCCACGCCAGGGGAATGCAAAGCCCCCGAGCAATGCTGCCCTGTGCTGCCTGCACCCCACACGTGCATGCTTTTCTCCAGTACCTTCTGCTAGACAAGTCTGTTTCTGCTCAGCTCTCTGCTCTGGCAGAGTCTGGTATTTAGGTCCTGAGGATCACCGGGTTGAGAATGCTTAAACTGTACTGTGCCGCAGGCTGAGGAGTACAGTAGGATGAATTGTGGCGCTTAATATGAAGTATGACCATTTACTTGGTCAGGAGTGTGTTTGATTGGTACAGTTCAAGAAACAGCAGGTGACTCATGTAGGAGGTGACAATTCGTAACACCCACTACTGCCATGCGAAGGCGGTGGGAAGGCCTGCGAAATGCCAGATACAACCACAACTGCTGCCCCATGAGGTGTTTTTTGTCCTTCCTTTCTCTAGCAGCTGCAAAGAAAAAAAAAAAAAAGAGTATATAGGAGTGACTGTACCTCATCCCATCTGTATGCAGTGCTCTTGGGTCTCTCACCCACTTCCTTCTCTTTCCTGGCAGCTCTCTGATACACCACATTTGAAACTTGCCCAGAGGCCGCTGGAGCGAACAGTGACAGCAAACAGATCTATTTCCCAAGAGGGAAAACGCACAACTTCCCCTCTGCAACATCCCCAGTTCTTCTAAAAACAGGATGAGAGTCAGGATGCAGAAGCCCGAGTTCAGGGGACTGGGTTTAACCTGGATTTCCTGGCAAACATGCAGAGCTCATCAGTCTGTCATGTAGACTTGAATACTCCAAACCGGGAACAGGCTAAAAGTTGGATTACATTGTTTTAAATGCTGTTTACAATTATGAGAAAACCCTGCTCAGTCCCCTGCCTAAGTAAACATCCTTGGGGTGTTGCCATCACTTGGAAATAATAGGGATTGTATATACAATACATCCCCAGATCTACATGGTATGGGGACAAAGAAGCAACAGTAGCTGCTAAGAACACATTCACTGCACATTTGTTACATTGATGATTCTTCTAGCAAAAGCAGAAGTCAGTGTGCCTATATAGGAGCACCTGCAGTTATGGGGAGATTGTTGTTTAAAATGAATAGTATCACTGTTAAAGATGCTGTTGCCACTTTGCTGAAGGCACACTGAGAATCTGCAAAGTTACGCTAGCACCACAACTGACAGCAAGACTGCAGTTTAAAAGATGGGAATCTTGGAAAGAGCAGGGGGAAATGAAATTTATTATTAAGAGAAGAAACCTACAAACATCTCATTCCATGCTTTGCGTTATTTGCTGAATATTTTATGATTCTGAAGCCCGTCCAACTGTTTCAATTTACAGAAGGAACTCCAGTATGGCCAAAAAATCAGAGCAATTGTGAGGTGAAGCTTGAACAAACATGACTTTGTTTTCTGTTGTTTACAGATAGCTTTTCAGGCCACATCAGTACCCTTGCTGTTATTCATATAAATCTCAGAGGCCTTTGCTACAGCGAAGATTTTTCTCTCTTTATCAGAATCAATTGAACAAAACCCATCTTTGGTAGGGCATTTATAATGCACAGAGCAGGTTCATATGTGCAGTCTTTTTTGTAGCTTCATCTAATTAACAGGAACAGAGTTGTCAGCAACAGAGGAAGGAGTATTGCCCCAAATGCCTTTTGGAGGGACCATGACTTGAAGTGACAAGCAACTCTGTCTTCAGGCTTGTTTAACCCCTTTTGCCTCCCTCCAGGCACTACGGCTGCTCTTCTGTGTAACAGCACATCACCCACTAGACAGATACTTGTTGAGCAACTTGCTGGACTGAGGGCACTGACTAATCTCACGCTGGCTTTAAACAGACTGGGCAGCAGGGTTAGTAAGACTTGAGGCAAGACTGAACATACACTGTTTGTCCACACAAACAGGATTTTTTCCTACCATGGAGCACCAAGGCTAATCTGTTTTCAGTGTGGTGTACAGTAGAGCCTGTCAGGCTCTCTCTTCACTTGAGCACCACAGAAAAGGAAAACCAAACCAGGTTAAAACAAACATAGCTTCTTCCAGGCTCCCTCAAAGCCTCTTCCTGTCTGGAATCTCTTAACTCTGGCAAATCAAACAACCATCCAGGTGTGTTATTTTAAAACTTTAGACCTTGGTAGCGTTAAGCTGCAGGGTGTGCAGGCAGCAGCGCTGAGCGAGGGAGCTACCGAGAGCAACCATGTTCCAGCCAGCTGCTTGCTCTCTCCAAATTCAGATGAAAGCCATAAACTAAACACTGAACCCCAAAAAACCCTTTAGAGCCAACATGCTGTCCTCCCCTGAAAACCACCAAATTCAACACGTTAGTAGCAAGTACAGACATATCGGATGGACTTGAAGTGGTCATTTTCCTGCAGATCAATTTTATAAACTCTGCCTCCCTGGAAGACGCATTCTTGTGACAATTCAGCCCTCCAAGCTAGAGGGATGAAACCAGCACTGATGCGGCAAGCTGTCACTAATAGGCATAGGCCTGTATAATTTTGGTTTTGAATAATTTGTATGGTATTGAGTAGATATCATTTATTATTGTCAACACCTTGCTCAATTAGCATGCATCACATTGCCTTGTTTCTTACTGCATAAATATTTGACACAACCTGCCCTGTGCCAGTTTCATATATCTGATCAGGCTAATCACGTACGCCCTTCAGCTGACAGACAAATTCTCAAACAGGACACTTCCATTCTTGAAAGGTCCACAAAAAAAATCACAGGTCCCTTCCATCTGAACTAAGATAATGAGGTTAATTGCCTTTCAGTGAGGTAAATGGGCTCTCTTGGAATACAGTCACTCAGAAGATGTTTTTGTAGATACTGTCTTCTCACTCAGTTATTTCTGGTACAACACCTACACAGAGACACATTTTAGGAAACTGGCTAGAACTTGTAAAAGGAGTTTATTCCCAGTTGTGTGCTGCCCTCCTGCGAGATCTTTATCTCATTATTACCTGAGGTGGGATGATGATACTTACCCACGGGGAAAGTGCTTTGAGTCTGAGAGAAAAGTATTATGATTATAGGATAACCTTGGAGGCTTACTTCCCAGATTATAGTTCTCATAATGTTCCCATCCACTTGGCACTTCTGGTTTCATTATCATGTTAGACAGGGAGGTATCCTTGAAGAAAACTTTTCCATGTTTCAATATCGGAAGCACCACTTTTATACTCTAAGCCTTCTAGGCTCTCTCTGTTAACAGCATGTAACATAGGGGCAGTGATGGTACTCAAGGTAAAATTCACCTTATCTGTCTTAAGCTGTTTTGAAAACGAGCATCTACCTCAAGCAAACCATTACTGCTTTCTCTGTGAGCGATTAAGGGAGACAAGGCATCTCTAAAAGATAATTTATCGCTTTCCAAGATCTTTAGCATGAATCAGCTTTCAGACAATCCCACAGGAAGCCCCTAAGCAGCTGTTCCCTACCATATACCTGACTTTAACGTGGCCGGTGCTCAGGCGAGTCCCACACCCTGCATCCACCACAGCTCCCTCTGGGACTGACACGCCTTCTACTGAACTAGCAAGAGCAAGGGCAGCAATTTCTTACAACCTTCCTATTACAGTCCAGTGCTGAATCACTAGAAGATATTCAAATGTGGGACTGTAAAACCTTACGAAAGTGCGTCACATCACAACTGGATTCCATGTACTCCCTCTGAACCAGTCCAGCTGGCACTGCCCCACGAAGCGCAGGCAATTGGAAATACAGTGTCAGTTGTCTTCATGCACTGCTGCACGTTACCCTTAGCAGTAGGGATCCAAGATCTTGAGATCAAAGGAAGGAGGCGCAGAAACAAGCACACGCATTGCAGCAGGAGGTGACAGTAAACAGAAACCCTCTCAGTCCTTACAGAGAGGTTTTTATTACGGACTGCTAAAATTAAAGCTCCTTTTAACTTGGTTTTAAATACTTCATTCCCTTGGCACCTTCTTCAAGAGCACAGTTACAAACCCAGGAGCCCACAGGAAAAGGAAAGTGGTTTAAGTTTGTAACTCTCCCTTCCCCTCTCCTATCTCTTTTTGGCTGCATTTAGGTCTAGTCACAGAAAGTTATTTTTTAAACAGGTTTGATTTGCAGAGAATGTGAAATCAGTGATGTTCCTCAAAAATGACTACCAGTCGTATTGGTGTATGCACACCCCAAGTGCTCACAGAGAAGAGAAAAAGATAACCCTCCCTTGATCTAAAAAACAAAAAAAATAAAAGGCCAAAAGAGAACGAGAGAAAGAACAGGTTCCAAAACGGGTTTCATTAATAGTGGCTGAATCTGAAATCTTGAAACACCAATACAATCTAAAATGAATTTACCCCAAGAAAAAAGGAAACACACCAAATTCCCCCTCCCTCTTTTCTCACCTCCTGTACCTTCACTTACTTTCTTTCAGTGTCAGGTGTTGACGCGGTGCTGCCGAGACCAAGTGACTCCTGCAAGAGAAGACACATAGCAATGAGAGCAGCCTTTGCCCAATTTATGCAGAATATCAAATCAAAGAACAAACAAACGAAAATGGATGATCAAAATCAAAGTGCTAACCTCAATCTGGGATCGCAGCTGTAGAGATGTGGGGCTGGCATCAGGTTTCTCCTACAACAGAACAGATGGCAGGTTAATGAACTATCCAAAAGATAGAAAGAAGAAATCTGAAGGGGAGAAAAAGGGAAGAAGAAACAGGGTAACAGAACCTAGGACTAACGCAAACCCATTCAAATGGGAAACATTAACCTCTCCAGAAGGAACCACTTTCAGGATAAATTCTGAAATACTCCAGTAAAACAGCTAATTCCATCCTTATCACTGGAGAATATAGAAGAAGGTAAAATTGCCAGACAGAATTGATTCAAAACAAAATAGAAAGAGGAATGTGTTATTTTCACTAGATCATCACACAATTTGTTAAGCTAAGTTCAAGTGCAATTTCCCCAAATTTACCTTCAGGAAGAATACACAGGGAAAATCTGGCATTAAAAGAGCATTCTCTGAGCTAAAAATACTGAGAGGATTTAGATACATTTCAGCAAGGCCTGTTCCTCACACAGAAATTTGTCAACAGGACGTAATTCAAATCACCTTCCTTCAAACATCTAGGATATAACCATCTACTCCAGGAGTCGGTCATCCAGGCTCCCTTTGCAGTGGATGGAGAGAGTCAGGAACTCTTACAGAACAACTCACCCAACAGGTTTCAGCTGCCTCAAGTTAGATGAGGCGAGTCCCACTGGTGGTATCTAATCTAAGATTGCAAGCCAGCTGCCTAAAAGGCGTGTGCTATTAACGATGAGTCTAGCTGAAGTCAGTGGGAAAACTCCAATTAGAATGGAGCAAGAAATTACAGTTGTCAGTAGTGAGAACTACACTTTGCTGGTTGATCTGCGTGTGAAACCATGGGGGAACCTACTTATGGCTATTTTATTCTCAGGCAGTCCTACCCCTAGTGAAGTTATTGCAAAGTGAGTACTGTAACCAAAAGGCCATCATAGCTGAGTAAGCAACCACAGTAGTATACACGCTCCAAAAAATAAAAAAAGGATGTGGATTTATTTCTCAATATTGGAGGTCTTTTTGTTCATGCATTCCTCAGCCTACATGTACATCTCTTATCTCTGTGAAATTGTACTTCCTATGCCCATTGTTTACAGAAAGGGTGACAAAACGTTCTTAAGATTTAATACAAAAAAAGCCAGACACAATTTTCTGGAAATGCAGCCTTTTAACACTAAACAGGAAATTACCACTGACTGCCACGAAGCGGTGTTGGATTAGCCCGCCCAGAAAGTTTGCAAGATCTAGAGTAGAGAGGAGCCTACTCTGCTGTCACACAACTGAGTCGGCTTGCACTGCTGGCCATGGCAGCCAGGAGGGCACAGGGTGGCTGACGGCCATATGCTTGCTAGTAAACAAGGCTGACACAGGGTCATTGCCCAACTGGGGGATTTTGCCTGACCATGCATAGTCTGCGCATCTGCTTTTGCCGATTTTGCAGCACGAAAAGGGAACTGAAGTCTTTGGGTGGAAGTCAACATGAAAAGGCGACCACGTTCACTTACGGACAGATCCAACAGGACTCCTCTAGTCAAGCAGAAGCTGGACCGAGCCCAGGGAAATTCCACAGATGTTCACAGCTCAGGAAAGTAAAAATAGCTATTTGGTACCAGGCATCCCTCCCTTTCTCCATTAGCTCTGTCAAAATGGAATCCGAATAAGTTTTGCATCTGGAAAAGTCTGCAGACACAGTGCTGCGAATCCTCCTCGGGCACTCTCCCACCCCCGCCTAGCAGTCCACAAGGAGGGAGGGAAAGACAAGCCCCATGCTCTACACTCCTCCCATTCATGAGCACCTCATTTGTCCACACACTGCCGCACAGGTGAGAAAGGCAGCATTTTATCAGCTATCCCATCTTAAAGTTTCACGTAGCCAGTCAAGAGAATCCACTGTGTCCCCAACACGCCTTTAGATCCCAACTTTCTGACGATTTATCTGTTGCCTTAGAAAGCTACTTGCTGCAAGTGTTTTTTTAAAAAATATGCTAGTTTTTGTAAACTATCGTTTACAAGATGCTATCTGGGTTCCCAAGGCTTTATAGAAGTCTTTTGCTTGAGCAGTTGCTCGTGAAGTTGCAGTCTGAGATTGCAATTAGATGGGAAGTTACTACTTTCAGCCTAAAACTATTCAGCTGAGTAGCCAGCTACATCCTGTGTAACAAAATCCTAAAAAAGCTGACTGTATTTGCTTTCTTTTTTCGCATTTACTGTCAAGCCCACCCTGTTAGAACAGGAGCAGTTTTATAGGATCAAGATGACTGTGGAGGACAGAAGTAAGGACAACTCTCCCTTCCCTCCTCTAAAGCTCTACTTTGCAATGCTGGAATGCAAACCACCTGATAGTCCTGTACTGCTGTGATTAATATACCTACCTGCCTTTCCAGCAGAATGATATTTTTCCTATTGCTATTAGACAAGAAACCAAAGGAAAATATTTAGGAAAATACTACTCTCAACTGAACTTCTGGCATAGATCTGTAACACAGACCACAGAACTTTTATCACCCTCGAGCAATTCTATTTATTTAGGTTAAAATCCATTAAACCTCACATTAAACCTCACATTAAACTCCACAGGTTGTGTTGAATTCAATCCAGCAGGATCAGGGACTTTTTTATACCAAGGGCTAATTCTAGAAGGTTGAGCAAATATTGTATCATTGGCATGCTCTCAGACATGCTATAGCATCTTTTCAAAAAATATTTTCAAAGATTAGTTTCATGAAAGTACATCTTTCACCCTTCTGAACCAAATCTTAAAAATTAAATAGAGGAGAGCCTGGGTTTATAGAAACAGCCACTGCAGTAACAGACATCCCTAGCCTGCATTTCCAGGACTCTGGTCTAGGCAAAGCAGGCGTCAAAGCGATAGGTATTTTCTGTCCTAGCAGTCCGCTGCCCCAGATAACTGCCCTCCACGTGTGCCCATAAAGCTTGTCTGAGGTGTACCAGACATTCACGCCACCTACACACTATGCAGTGTTGGTGCAAGAAACCCAATGATCTGAGAAAGTACCCGATCAAGTGCAGAGTCCTTAAGCTACGTGATGAAATCCAGTGTTTCCCAAAAGTGTCTGATTTACTTGCATGGCTTCTGGATTTAAGGGGCCCTGCCTGAGTCACCTGTCCTGTTCCCAGACACTGTCGGTGCATATTGCACGCGTCTGATACACTGTTAAATCACAGCAACTAAGAGCTGAAGATTCTGGAGAAATTGGGATATTCATAAATTGTATCCAACCCCCAGGGAACACATAAGAGGGAGGGCAAATGGTGGCTTAGCACCAGCTTGTCCAGCCCCCCTCGAGGTCCAAAGTTAGCGCAGCACAGAATCTCAAATACCGATAATAAAGCCAGAGGGAGCTGTTAAAAATTAGTAATGCTAATATCCTGTAGAGTGAAGCCCACTGAATTTAAACTAGGGATTCCTCCACCAAGTCACCTACAGCCGATTTAAAACAATCTCAACTTGCAGAAACGTTTTGTTCTCCCAGCTTTAAAGCCATATTCTCATCAGTCCTATTTCCTTCCTGTCTCCTCCTTCACACAAAGCCGATGCCATCAGAGGATGGCTGCAGGACAAGGCCCCGAGGTCCTGGCTGAAGCTGTGATCCAGCAGCTAGAGGAAGTGAAGGTCCGCAGGCGTCGCGCTGCCCAGGTACTGCCTGGTATCACCAACCCTTCCGCACTGTGGGCGCTGCAGAAAGCGGCTGCGGAGCCGAACTGATAAGGCTTGGGAGCTCTGGCGCAGAAGTGCGAATCGCCAAAGTGCTTCTCACAAATCTCTCATTTTGAAAGAAAACATGAGTTGTAAGCTTAACAAGCAGGATTCGTGGCTTATGCTTCAAGCCTTAAGTTGTTCACCTCAGAGCTCAAGAAAGAAGCTTCCTTCGCAGGTAGCTTTTCTGCTTACTTTGTACACTGTGTGATTTATGTGATCATTTGGATACTTTTTTTTTTTTCAAATTATTACAGGCTTCTAAATATTGTGATTTTGGTTTTATACACTACCTTCCTCGTAAAAATCTTGAAAACAGTTTTACAATCATTTATGAGCTAAGCCTGAAAAACACATACGGGAAGAAAGTACAAAGGCAAAATACACGGGGAAGAAGGTGGAAACACATTTCCTGACTGGAATGGCGGGTTTTGAATTCATGAGGGGCTTTTCCTCCTGTGATAACTTCAGTTCAGTTGTTCTGTATGTAACATAATAGATAAGGGACATCTCTGCCTGTTTAAAGGCGATGCTGTTCTGCTCCTGAAATACACAAGCATGGTAGAGAAGAGCATCCAAAAGGAAACCTGGGCACCTATGGTAGGGATCACATGTTCTAGGGGGAATGTGCATATTTTAATTACCTAAACATTACGCTTCATCTATGCTCCACACCACAACTCAGTTTAGGAAATTACATTCATTGAATTAATAGAAATTCATGAACCTTGTCACAGTTTCTGCCACAGGAGCTGTATCCATTTGAATTATAAATTTAAAACACTCCTCTGCAGATCTCAAGACAGGATTAATCTCACTGTGCAGACAGCAACTGTGCAAAGTGAGACCCAGCTGAGTGCTGGGAAAATTCAGTGACATAACCAGTGGAAAAAAAAAATTATAAATAATTTTATGAAACCATTTCAGCAGGTGTAAATAAGGCACCTACAGCAGAAAACTTCTATGAGAAAATTCTGCCAGTCTCTTTCCCCAAACATTTTCCCTGTGTGCTCTGAACACGCACTGAATGTTCCAGTCTAGTTTCCGAAATGATTAAACAAAGCTACATCTGAAAGACAGCCAGAGCACTGAAGGTCTCTAAGAGTTTGTTTTACTTTGAAAGCAACCGTTCTGCCCGGCGTCCTCCACCACATACCGTATTTCAGCCTCTGCAGAGCTTCTGGAAAAGGTGAAGGGAAGCCCCTGTGCAGAGACAGCGCAGGTATGTAGGTGTGTAATGGAAATTGCCTACAAGACACTAGCTATAGGCCACAGGTCAGAATAAAGAAATAGAAAATACCTATCCCTGTGGCAGCTCCCTCAGCAAGCGTTTGAAGGAATTAACCAGCTCAGTGAGTTTCCAGTGGTACAGATTAGTAAAAGTCCCATTTTGAGTCTCAAACCGCAACCTCTGGACCATCCCCTTAGCCGTTTCAGCGAAGAGCGAAGGCTTTCTGCTCCATTACTCTTGCACGTTAGAGCCAGAGCTGACACATGCTAAACGATAACATCCTGCAGCAGCAGCAAAACTCTGAATCAAGGAAATGAGCTGTGCTGGAGGAATGGTTAAAAAAAAATGGGATTTCAAACAATAAATACTTCTACACATGAAATAACAGTCCAAGCATCTCAGTGCCTCATACAGCAGTGCAGACATAGGTAAACACTTAGCTTAACTACTGATGAAATGCAGCTTCAGAGAGAACATGATGCTACGGCACTCACATGTCTGCTTTTAGGATTAGGTACGGAAGAAAAATCATGCCTGTTGGCTTGACGCAAATGCTGGAATCTACTGAACACAACACGTCACGGGGGGAAGCATTTGACACCATCCCCTCTGCCAACAATAAAAACAGAAGGGTTTTTTTTTGTCCATCTCAAATACATTGCATTCAACACTAAGGCTGAAAGCCACAGGGGCTGTAAAACATTCCACGATGATTTTGAAAAACATAATTCATTAGCAATTACAAAGAAACTGCAGCTTTTGTAAAGCTCTGTAACAATGAAAAGCAAGGCAGTGTTAACTCATAAATCCACCTGTAACAAATGGAGGCTGAATCCAGCGAAATTATGGAACAAAGATAAAAAACCACCAGCAACGGGCTTCAGAGAAAGAAGAGTCGATAGGAGAACACAGCATTCTGCAGCAGGGAAATCAAATACATTCTGATCAATTTTCCAAACAAGATGAAGCAAGCCCAGAACTATGGTAGCTGTCTCTGTGCTAAAAACATATTAATATAAAGGCGTATATACGTGATTGGGATACAGCAGGTCTCTCTCTGATTGATGTATTTTACACCTACTGCCTGAATGGTAAAATAGTAAAGCACTTTTGTGCTGCCATAACTGCATCTATACTAGAGCTTTTGCTGGTATAAACAGGATGAGTAAGACCTGGCATCTTTGCCTAAAACTCCTCAGGTCGGTCAGCATTGACTTTTATTGTACAGGTAAGGCCAAAAAGAACTTCTGCGAGGAGAAATAATGATGGAAAAACCAGCAAAAGACGTGGGTTTCCAGGGAGGACTTTAAGATAGCGGGCATGTTCGTGGCATCGAGAAAAGCTGTAATGTTTCAGGGGGATGAAAAAAAAACAAACAAAAACCCAAACCACATCAAGAATGGTTAAATGTGAAGACAGAGAGGGATCAAGACATGGTGCAGGCAAGGGAGGCATGAGAATCATAGAATAGTTTGGGTTGGAAGGGACCTCTAAAGGTCATCTAGTCCAACCCCCCTGCCCTGGGCAGGGACATCTTCAACTAGATCAGCTTGCTCAGAGCCCCGGCCAACCTGACCTTGAATGTTTCCAGGCATGGGGCATCCACCACCTCT
>NW_008795490.1:998583-1009006 GCF_000699145.1 Aptenodytes forsteri | reverse complement strand
CTTTTCTTGTTGCCCTTGACGTCCCTGGCCAGATTTAATTCTGTCAGGGCTTTAGCTTTCCTAACCTGATCCCTGGCTGCTCGGACAATTTCTCTGTATTCCTCCCAGGCTACCCGTCCTTGCTTCTACCCTCTGTAGGCTTCCTTTCTGTGTTTGAGTTTGTCCAGGAGCTCCTTGTTCATCCACACAGGCCTCCTGGTGTTTTTGCCTGACTTCCTCTTTGTTGGGATGCATCGCTCCTGAGCTTCAAGGAGGTGATCCTTGAGTATTACCCAGCTTTCTTGGGCCCCTCTTCCCTCCAGGGCTTTGTCACGCTACACGCTACCAAGCAGATCCCTGAAGAGGCCAAAGTCTGCTCTCCTGAAGTAGTGAGCTTGCTGTGCGCCCTCCTTGGTGCCCTCAGGATCTTGAACTCCACCATTTTGCGGTCACTGCAAAGGCAAAGCCCAGCTGGACACTGCCCAAAGCAAGGGGCCCTTCTTCTGCAGGAGCCGACAAGGGGCCCGGGGAAGAGCCACCACTTCCCCCAGGGAGAGGGTTTAGGCATGTGGGAAAATGACACAAGGAAGGGAGAAAATAAATTAATAAACAAACAAACGAACAACAGTTTGTTACAGTGTACTTCGGGGTAGGAACAGTCTGGTCAGCCAAGGACAGACTCCTTGCCCAGCCGCTGGCCCTCTGGTGAGGATGGCTATGGGAGCGTGCAGGTATCTCTACCTCAGTTACCACCTGAACCAATACCCTCAAACAATTAGGAAGTCAGCATCTCTGTGAACAACATATCCCTGCCACCACCCTGTACCTTGCTTTCCTGTAAGTGCGGGGCCAGAAATTTAGAGTGGTTTTGAAGTGAAGCACTCACAGCATCACCGATAAGATGAAAATAATCACAAGGAGCTCTTTGCCTTGAACGCCATGGCAGAATATGCCAAGCTTCTTTCTGAATATCGACAGTCCTGATCCGTTTTTATGTGCCCTTCAAATTCAGGATACCCATTCCTCGGGGTCAGTGATGTTCTCCATTTCCCTCTGTGAAACACTTTTCAGATCTTACCCATTTTTCATTTTCATGTACACAAAGCTGTACTACATTTGTATTAAGCTTATTTGCCATTTTCTCAATTTCTCTTCCATACTTTCAAGCTCAACAAAAGATATACTTTCTTTTTGAAAACTGGCAAGGAAGGAGAAGGGGAAGCCCAGGCTAAGACCAATACTTCCAGGAAACTTCTACAACTGTGCTATAAATCCTTTCAAACAGACATACCGTGGAAACACAGGCTAACAACACAGGTTCACTGCATGTTGTATTTGTATTGATACTGTATTTGTGCACCTACAGGCCAATATCATGCCTCCAGCACAGGAAATTTCGGTTTATCTATGCTGCAAATGAATAGAAGCTTTCGCACTGAATCAATCAATACACTCAAGGCTCAGGGATTCTTGTGAAATGGGTTATTACTGTAATACTGATGAATTTTTACAAGTACACTCCCTTTCACATCATCATTTATCATGCTAGCTAACATTTAAAAACTCTATGTTGTTTTCACTTTACGTTGTGACAAACAATAAGCTACCAATGAATTATTCAGAAGATCTATAGCAGAAAACACAAACTACAGTTGACTTTGAGTTACTAAGGCCTTAAGTTACTAAGGCCCTGGTGAAATTCAGAAGTAGGTAAATCAGAAGAAAGCACTAGCCATTAAGAAATCCACAAAGAAGGGTTTTTTTGTATTACCACAGATGCATGGAGTACCAGCAACAAAGTCCCTCAGTTCGGGGGGGGGGGGGAAACCACCCCAAAAAAAACTTTGCAATGATTTCCTTCTGGGAAAGCAGTGACCTGTTTTACTTTGTTAAAAAATGGACAGAAAAAAAAGTTACGAAAGTTATCTAGTGGAACTTTCCCCCCACTTTTTAATTTTTTTTTTCTAATTTATGTCAAGCTGATAACCTGCATTGCATTTTGTGTCAGAAACTTCCATCATTACATATGAAAGACATGCGTCTCCTTCTGTTGGATCCTTCAGCTGTGGTGGGCAAAACCAAAATTCAGAACTCAACATCATTGTGGGCAGCGGAATAAAAGCACCAATTCATGAGAAACCTGGCACCAGCCTTGTTTCTACAACTGCTACCCTTTGGGCTGCCTCTTGCTGCTATCGGGCCATGCTTTTTAGAGCTCATGACCTCCTCTTGACTTCACACGCCTCCAGGAAAATCTGTACTTATATCTAAGTTTCCAATTTTAAAAAGTCTGTATGTATAGAGGTGCATACACCTTCTCTGTGTTTTCTTCTAAACATGAAATCGAACCTTTCAGAACAGGACTAAAACCTTTATTTAATTAAAAAAAAATCTACCAGATTTAAGACTTTCTCACACCCAGCACAGAATTTCTGAAAGTTTTAGTGCTACTGCTCAGGAAATGGATTTTTCTTTTTAATTTTTAGAGAATTGAAAGAATCCAGTAGAAAACAGGAGAAAGAGGCAATAGAACTGTATAACAGAGAGTTAAGCTGAGCCGGGACCTAAGCCACATTATCCCACAGCCTCAACAAGCAGTCTTATCATGAGGCTATGCCTACACACACATTTACTGGTTTTCTCATCTTTCCACGAAGAACTTCAAACAGCCTCCTATTGCATCCTTTCATGCAAAAAGAATTATGTCAAAACTTTAAAACATTTGGGCAAATGAATTCTTGCTTTCCAACTGACAGTAAAACTGTACCTCCTTTTTCCTCTTTCAGAGGTTAAAAACGTCAACAGCTGCAAGCTCAAAAATGTAGACATCCTGAACTCGGGTCTTCATCGGCAGAAATTCTTGCAGCCCCAGCTTTCAATCCATCCATTTGCAGTGTTTTAGACTCGGTAGGCCTCTTCTGCTGGTTTGCAGTTTCAGTTTAATATTTTTAATCCAGTTTAGTTCCCCCCTAGTGACTCCTATGCTCATTATTTCATGAGAAGACCCTAGTCGACAAGCTATAACGACATGAGATATGCTGTGTATTTCATCACTTAAACATGGAGGGCTGGTGTGACAGTGTAACAGCAGGAATACAGATGGGAAAAGGTTTTGAAAAAACTTTCTATCAGACAAACTTGTGTCAGCGTATGGGGAACTGACTCTTTGCTAACGTTTTTGATTACAATAAACTCATTTTGAAGAAGCAGTTTCTTTCAGGATCCTTTTTAAGAAAACACACTTGAAGCAAGAAAGAAACTGGTCATACTGGGAAAAGTTTTTGTATTTATTTTTAAATCTGACTTTTATAACCATTTAAAAAGCAGAATCAATGTTTAACTTGAAATCAAGCTGGTTTTGTTTACTATGTATGTATGGGAAACTGAACACCTGAAAATTAAGATGGATAATACGAATTCATTCCCTAGAGCTAGGCAATGAACTGCTTGCTCTCAACCTGCACATACGCACTCCAGGAATGTGAGAGGGTGAGGGAAGACCGACAAAGGTGGATAGTTGGATGCTAACTTCAAAGTCTCCTAGAAAGTGAAGGAGAAATTAATTTCTTGAACAAAAGAACTGAAAACAAATTAACCATATTAATGCAAAAAAGAACTAGCCCACAAATTGCTAGTCTGTATTTATACATCCTCCCTGCTATAAAAACTGCCTTCGATAAAGAGACTTTTAAATTAGCCACTCTCCTTACCTTTGAAATTGAAGCCTATATTTGATGGATGCTTTGGGCCAGATCCTTACTTATTTAAGTCTTCATCACTGGCCATCACATGATGATGATTATCAAACTGAAGTTCAAATCAACTCTGATGCATTGTATTGTATTTTTTAGGCCCAAAAATGACATGGAAGATTGTTCCCATCAGAGGGAAAAATTATTATTGAAGGTCATTATACCATTTGGCACAATTCTGTATATTTACAAAGAAGATACACAGCATCCTTGTTTGATAATATTAAGTAGTAATTATTGCCTTCTACACATTCATGATAGAAATCTGTATCTACAGAACTATTGATAAAAATATTCTTCATTTTCTATTTACATTTGAAGTAAGACTGGACTAGAAACTCTTACGCTGTAAATGGAGTAGTTAACAGTAACGGCCCCAAGTGGTGGTGCAGCAAATGAAGCCGTGCTTTATGGGATTACTGCTGCAGCAAGTTTTGCTTTGAAGGGTAATGGTGTGACAGTGACATCTGACAGCTCCAATATGAATCAGCACAATGCTGGTAAGGGGTTAAATTAAAGGCTTCAATCACACTATTAACAGCTCCTGCTGCTGGGCTGGGCTCCAGCCCAGCTGCAAAGCTCAGCTGTTCTGCTGAAAAGGCCCAAGTGGGCTCCTGCCACGTAACCAGCACTTGGGATAGAAGGTGGGTTTTGCTCAGGCACACCAGCCAGACAGCAAAAAAGTGGTTAATACAGGTTTCAGTGATTCTTAAATTTAAAGGGCAACAAATCCGAATTCTGAGGATCTGTCAAATAGCTGTAAAACGCTCACCCTTTCCTTTGTTCAAAGCAGGGGGCTAGAGATTTTCCCCAGGAGAGGACAACAGGGACCAGAACCCTCTCCCCAGGGCCACAGCAGCCTCCTGGTGAGATCATGCTTGTGTGATCCCTGGGGCTAACTCCCGCTCCCTCCAGCCCAGGGGCATCGCACCACTTTCAGGCTAGCGCAGGACAGGGATGCACAATTTTGCTTTGCCTCATTGTGTTTTTACGCAACATGCGGTTATCCCATCACAGACTGCGTCAGGGTCTTTTCCAAACAAAAAGGCCAACTGCTGAACGATGAACAAACCTAGTACCAAGAATGTCTGCAGAGAAAAAATAATTGTGACAGTTACGCGCTGCGTACAGACAAAGCGTTTGAACCTCAGCAAACAGCCGTCCTTCAGTAATCAGAGAACTCAGACCTGAGGAATCTGCAGAGAAAGCTGCCACCGCTGCTCCAAGCAAATCATCTGCAATCATCATCCACAGCTAGTCACCGGAGAATTAGGAGTGCTCCAGTAAAGACTTACAAATGATTCTCTCGCGTAACATTTTCTCCTTGCCCAGTTAGACTACATACTCACAATTCAGCTGCTTAGACCGTTTTATTCCTGAAGTAGCAACTACAATGAGCTTCTTCCCAAGTTCCACTTGCAACTTCAGCCTTTCTCTCCACCGGACTGTGGGCCACACTTGACTTTAAGAAGGACGCACAGAATTAGCAATGCAGAAACACATAAAGCACAAGTGCAGAGCAGACTTGCACTCCAAGAGCCACCCACAGTTTTTCAGTGACGCAGTGTGTACAAGTAGCACATACACTTCATTCCAGCAGCCTGTACAGCTTTGCACTCCCTCATGCACCTTCTTATTCACCTTATCCACTCAGCGCCATATTTTACTACTAAAGGAGTACTGCAGTCACAGTTAATCAAATTATGGCATTAAAAATGCTGGCATGCATTGCTTTGAATTTTTATAACTTGTCTTCCAAACATAAAGTGAAACAGAGCCCTCAGCAACCAGTAACTACTTCTGTTCAGAGGTCCGTTCAAAACCCAGCCTCTTTGCTAAAAGCACCAAACAGTGTGCTTACACAGACTACGCAGCAGCATAAGAGTGGGCTGTAAGTTAGGGGGATGCCATGATGAACTAGGTAAAACTACGGAATTAAGTGAGTATGCCTCATCTGTACTGCTGCAGAGGAGGTTCAGCCCTCCACATGCCTTAGCAGAACTGTAAAACTAAATAATTGGAAGGAGGTCACTTACAACTGTAAATGCAAGAAATGCCTTTGTAACCCTGGAGGCCAGCTAGAGCAAGCATGCTCCACATCAAGCCCAGTTGACTTAAGGCCATCTTTTACCATCTTGCTGCAGAAACTTGGGGCTTCACCGTGACTTCTACTTCATATAACTAAGCCTTCCCAATCATCTTCTAAACAGGTGTGCACACTGAATGGAAACAGACCAAAACCAACCAAACAAAAACCCAGGGGATAAACGAAATACTATGGGCAATGAAATAACAACACTAGAAGCAACAAAGAAAATGTTGACAGCTGGGATGCATGTGTAGTAAGCAAAAGAGCAAAGCAGACTGTACACTGCAATCCTCAAGGTAAGAAGTGTTGAGCCAAACCTCATCCTGGAGACAGATAAAATATCTGGAATAAAGAATCATCAGCAAAACCATTAAAGAACCCCAACCAATTGCACAAACCCCTCAAAGAGAAAGGCAGTAGCAAAGGTACAAAAGAAACATAAAACTCACAAACATCTAGTAAATCAGACCTACAAGTCCAGAGACCCTGGCGCCTCTTAATGACATTGCGTTATTGCTATGAGTGATAACAACTCTCAATTTCAATCTAAACCAAATGGCAGTCAAAAGCTTTAGACTGGGAAAAATCTATTGTAAAGTCAAATAATTTCAGTTAATAATTTGCTGCCAAGTGCTTTCAGTGCTGCTTTGTCATTGCTGGCAAGCCCATGGAGCAAGCGCACTGCAAGCTGCCTGCCTGCAACAAGCAAAGGATTTGCTGCAGGAAGGGAGCGTGCTGTGTCTTGTCTCCTCTTCCCTCCAGCAAATATAAATTACGCATGCAAAACCCGGTGAACAAATGACCAAACACCCTGTCTTTGCAAATGTCTTTGTGTAAGCTTTATGACTCAGTTTGCTGGTAGGCCCTCCAACTAAATTAATTTACTGTGGCAAGGAAAATCTGAGCAAAGTAAAATTTAAGCTGTACAAACACCTGCAAGAGTTTCTAAATGCCTGGGTTTTTGCAGCCAAGACCTGCTTGTTTGGGCAGGTGCTGCCACTGTTTTGGGAGTGTCCGTGGTACAAATTCCTCTGCTCAACTGTCTTCAGAAGGGAAAGCTGCCCTGGCTTCTTGGAAACAAGTCTGCTCTAATCACGACAGCAACAAAATGTCTTGACCGAAAGCTTCATTTCTTTTCTGCTCAGACTCCCCTTTGTACCTTCGGTTTTTTTCCAGGTTATGGCCCTAACAGGGTTTAGTTACAACAGCTTGAGGCTCTCATCAGTGCACACACCATTTCTTTAGAAGTTTTTCTTGTTTCAGATCCAGTTCTAACACAAACTGCTCCTCAGTAATATTTTTTGTCTCTTATTCAAGGTTACGTGCACTCTTTGAGTAAGTGCATGCCAATGGATACAGAATGGGTTTTCAATTACGCAAGATTTTGTTAAAAACAAGTGAAATAAAAACAGTACATTAGTAGCTGAAACTACAGAACAATCTCCCATATGCTACACTAGGCTTTCACAGATACCAACGGGTCCCGCTATACAAATTAGATCAAGTGTATTGCAATGTTCCTAGGGTGCTACTTACTTCTATGAAGAAACTATGGGTTTATGTACTTCCATTGGCTTTCAAACCAGAGACAGACACACAGTGCAGTTCATCAGCACCAAGTTATCTTCCCTTTCTAGTCTGCTCTTCATTTAGCTTAATCTATGATCATTCTAATATATAAATTATTTTAATATCATCTTTCAGAGAAATTGAGGGGTTAGGACAACAAAGTATTGAAGCACATGCCCGACAACAATACTCTCATGTCTAAACTTCGGCATGTTTTTGCATGCTTTACTGGATGGAGTCCTGATCCCACAGGACAGGGTACAAGCAGTAAGAGAAGTTAGTAAATAATACAGGATACCTTCATTTTTCATTGCATGGGATTGCAGTTCCTGTAGAAACTGCAGCTTTCATGTTTCACAACGCATAAGCTGCAGTTTCTACACAACTAACCAAGCCTTTAGAGGATAGACAGATCTTTTTAAAGCTGCAAAAAGACTAAATCACTCACTGTCCAAGCATATCCAGAGGCTGCTCTTTGTCAGTTCATCAGATCACACGAGGAAAGAAGGTAAGAGGGTGGAAACTGGTCAGCGCTAGGAAAGAGTGGGGACTGCAGCAAGGACAGGGAGATTACCTGAAGCCAGTTTCATTATTCACCATTCCTCATAAATGCATGCAAATCCTCACAGCCAGGTATGCTCCTCACACATTGAAATTCTGTGAGGGCTCCTATGACTGCTAAATTGCAAAGGCAGATGTAACAGAATTCCTTAGACGTCAGAGACCTACTGGACTCTGCACTTCTGAAAACAAGCTCCAAATCTTGACAAAATTGCAATGCCAAAACCAGATTCATTTCTGATTTGAAGCAATACTTCAAACAGAGAAGAAAGCAAGCCCTGAAAATCAATCCACCGACTGTTTGCTGTTAACTTTTTCCAAAGTACATGATGACACTAGACCAGGTAAGTTACACTTGTATTCATAACTGATGTAATTTCTTTTTTACGTTTCCCTGTCCTCGACAAGTACCCAATTCTAGCTCCTTGTAAAAATGCATGGCAAATGTATGTACTGAAACAGAGGCCTGTTTTCAAATCACATGTAGCTCACCAGAACTTTAAAATGCCAAAATTTAAGCTTAAATAAGGTGAGAGCATTGATTTGACATTATCTTTATCTTTACACTTTTTAAAAAATAACTAAATTGCCTCCCAGCTGCCAGCTTGAATTAGACACTGTTAATTACATAAGCTAAATTATTAGCCTTTTATGTTAACAGTTTTGTTTGCTCACTCCTTCAGTACCCTTCAGATCTAAGTAAGAAACAACTTTTAACACCACAGCACTGCGCATCTCAGAAGGCGTGTACTGAATGGATTCTCACAACTCTTCTGCAGCTGCCCCCCTCGACGAGGCCTTGAAGTGCCTGCAAAGATTCAAAATGCTGCTACTGTTGTTTAGGTACTAAAACGTGAGGTTATCTCAGTAGATCACTCCCACTCCAGTCCCTTTGCTGGCTATGCAAGATATCTGCTGTAAAAAACTGTTCTTCATGGCCTTTGCCTATTTGCTACTAAATTAATCTGTTTTCTTTGCACGTCCTTGGCTTCTCTAGCACTGGCAAATGCTCATCTTTTATACCATCCCTTTCTATCACTTCAAGTCGCAGTGTTAGAGGACAAAAAGACATTTTGCAGTTTACTGAAAAAATAAAAACATTAGCTGGTCAGAATGAAAAAGGAATGATCTGTTTTCTTTAATATCTTGAAAATCAGTTTCTTGGTAGCTATAAATGTGCTTGTAATCATTAGTTTCAACAAGCTCGAAAATAATGAAACTGCTTTGATTAGCAGTCCATGTAAAACAGGAGGAGTTACAGAAAGAAGACCACTGCATTTTAGAGGCTGGCATGCAAGGCTAACTTGAGCCTGTTTGCCTCTTTCCAGCTGCGTCTCCCATCTCTCTAATTCCGGGCGTACTGCAAGACATACATTTTTATGTACTCCACACCAGGGAAAGGGGATGTAAAAGTCTTCAAAGAGGAAAAAACTCTGGACTCTCCTCCAGAGTTTCCTTCTGCGTATTTTGCACTTTGTACTGCCTCAAGCGAAATACTGGCTTTTTAGAGCTGGTTTTACTATACACTGTCCTAGTCTCTGTGGGACCTGCTCCCAAGGGATTTTTCCACAGCTACACACTTAGAGAACTGATTTATGTGGTGACCATGACACACACAATGCACTGCTAATCCCTAAAACTAAACCAAAACCTACTCAACCTTGAGACTACACCTCCCACTAGGACAGCCACTGGGTTCACGTCTGGCATACTGCTTTGAACTCTTTCATTCGTACTGCTGAAGAGCAGGATCAGCAGCTCCATAAGCAAAATTGGGAAGAGCATCATGTGATGGTCAGAAGAGAACACGGTGCAAAGCCCAAACACACAGCAGACTACTTCAGGAGATGGTGCTCCCTGGGGGGAGAAACAGCTTGAGACAAAACCAAGGAGCAAAGAGCTGGAAGGTACTGTCGTTACCCATTACACAGACAAAGGTTGTTTTCATATAAGGCTCCATTCTAGAAAAACAAACATGTCAATCCACCACCACTGCTAGGGAAATAACTGATGAAAAAGCAGGTTATTCTGGCCTAATGTTTGGAAATTAGATGCTATTCAATATGGAGAACTGAAAGGCATTGCATTTAAACAGAATTACCCAGACAGAGAGATCCAGGGTGGGGAACATCTGGATAGCTAACAGGTTGGCAGAAAAGGATGTAGGGATTACCATGAATCATAAGCTAAGCATGAGTCTTAGCGTCATGGTGTTGCGTTAAGAACCACCATTGTATTACAAATATAAAGAAGATAATGGTGTGCTACCAACCCTTCTGCTCTAGTCAGTCTTGCTAAGACCTCCTATGCAATCACGTGCTCAGTTTTTGGTACTGTTGTTCAAAAAAGAGGCAGCAAATTATCAGAGTCCAGAAAAAGGAACAGCGGTATGTATCAATGGTCGAAAAAAAGGTGGTGTTGGAAATTAGCATTGTTTAACCTGTGAGGAGGAAAAAAAATGAGGAAAAAAGGG
>NW_008795490.1:958611-998455 GCF_000699145.1 Aptenodytes forsteri | reverse complement strand
GAGGGGGGGGGGGGGGGGGAGAACATAATGGCCTTCATAAATATAAAAAAAGTTGCTGTAAAGAAGAACATTTTTGGCATCCATGGAAGACAGCAAAAGTTAAAGAGGAATGTCTGTATGACACTGATAAAACCACTCAGTGGCAAGGACTATGCACACTAGAATAGTTTGCCTAGGGAGATGGTGGAATTAACATGTTAGGACAGTTTTAAAGACAGGTCAGAGCAACATCTCTCACGAATGATAAGCAGACCTGAATCTGTCTTGGGGCAAAGGATGCACCAGGTGATTTCTCAAAATTATAAGATGAAGCCAAGGAAAATTCCATGTTGTACAACAGTATTAAAAAACAGAAACTGAGGCAGCAGAAAACTTAAAAAGAATAAAGTTTAGTAACCCATCTTCAACCACAAAAAAAAAAAAAATTCAGATCTTGCTAGAAGTGTTTCACTTCTGGTTTATACATTTCACACACAACTACAAAGAGAATTCCCACTCCTCCATTTGCAGTAACAGGCAACTTCTAGGTTGAAACACCTGCTGTGTGATAATCTGGTGCGGTTGAGATGCTGGAGACATGGACAGTCAATAGGTTCCTTAAAAACTTCTAATAGGCCACTTTTTATTAAAAGAGCTATTAAAATTACATTAAATACTCATGAGTCACACTTGTTCACAAGAAGCCTCAATTTCATTTTCGTTCTACTTTTCAGACAGCTGAAAGACCAATTTATGTAAGACACCCTTTTAGCTTTCCATACCTCCCTTGGTGTTTCTGTCAGCTGTTAAGTGAAATGTGCCATTTCCCTCCAGTTAAAGAGGCGAGACAAGACGCAGCTCATCTTGTATCATTCCATTTTGGGTGGGTTTGGGGTATGAATAATGCAAGATTCTACATGCTACGGGGTCAGCATTTCTGTGTTACAAGTGTTACATTACCTAAAGCATTGCCACGATAGAATACGTGTTCATATAGAAAAGAAATTACATGAACGTTGCCACCAAATTTTTAGGTTTTACTCATTGACAAAGTGTCTCTCCCTGCAAGTAAATGAAGCTGATAGCTTTTGAGGTGTCCCTCAGGTAACAGAGATCAACCAGAGGGAATTGCATTAGCAGTAAGAAACAGAATGGCCCTGTCTTATGTGTAAGATTAAATTCAGATTTTTTTTTTTAAAGAAGGAAATTGTTAGGCCTCAGGTCCCGGCAAACTGTTGTGATCTCATACAGAAAATACTATACTCCTGTTTTCAAGTCCGCTAGAGGGTGAAAAAGGACATAAAATGATAAATGTGGTCATAAAATGATAAAGGGAAATGTGTGTAAAAAACCCCCCACACCTCAGAGATCATGAAAAAAAATTTCAAGAACGCTAGCTTTTTAAGACAGTCCATAAGCTTATAGGTAGAGATTTGAAAAATGCTATAATCACCTCTAATGAAAGCTTTCATACTTGAAGCACAGTTCAAGAGCTGCTACTGTGCAACTAGAAATACCCTTTCAAAGGAATCACCTCAAACTATCTCAAAGATAATGATAAAACATTGTTCAGTGCTAGGAGGACCCCAAGATTCAACAGAGAAGAATTAAAGAAGCCATTTATGTCAAGGCTGAAAGGGAACAACAGGTAATTTGCTATAAGCCAAATTATCTTGAGAGCCAGTTGTGATGTCTTGCCCCAGCTATACTTTTACTGTCAACAAAGGCCACTATTGAGTAATTCTTGTTTTAGAAATCTGAATCATTTCAGTCAGAAGAATCTCAATGCATCACTACTAAGAAGAAAAGATCAATTGTATTTGCACTATTTAGAGAAAACAATAAGTATTTCCTGTTCCATGTAGCATGGACATAGAAGAAAACACAAAGAGTGTTTCCTACTATACTTTGCCATGCTTCCCATGAAAGTGACTTCTGGCAAAAGGCCCATCTCCTTAAACTTCATTACAGACCTTAGATTTTCAATATCACTCACTCAGCTAAAATGTCTTCCTGCTTTCTTCTGCATTCGGTGCCTGAACTATGGTCAGGAAGACATTTCTATTTTTGTAATTTCTAAGAGTAGAAGAAATGCATTAAAGGTGCAAACCCTAGGGATATTCATGCCCTGCCATTGCTCCAAATGAGGCTATAATGCAATAAATACCTTTTGTATTCCAGGATTTTCTCAGGTTTTCACCGAACTTGTGCAGTTTATTCTTAAAAGTTAACAGTTCTAAGTCCTGCTGTCATTTTGTGAAGCTGGACCAAGATATGGCTAACTTAAATTTTGGGTTTTTTTCCTCCCAGGTGCTTTGAAGTGTATAAAACACTCTATGAAGAAACTGTTCAACCTTTCCATGACTCTCTCTTTCAATCCTTTCATTTCTCTTTTCTCATTCATTTCATCTTGGAGCTCACAAAGTTTCAGAGCAACCTACCGTAGTGGGAATCAGAGCCTTGACTGTGGCTCACCGCTTCTCCTGCAGTACCTACAATGAAAAGGTCAAAACTGCTATTCAAAATCTCTTCCTTTGGCCTCATGCCTCATCAAATTGAGCCTGCATTATGGCCAGTGACCATGACAGATTCACAGAAGAAATGCGCCGCTGAGTGATGAAGTTACTGGCAAGTCATGGCATCCATTCTAGCTCTAACTCATAACAGAGTTGAAACGTTTTTTAAAAGTGCCTTAAAATAACCAAAGTTGTGCTGTGTTACTGTGTTTTTTTGGTTACTACTTATTATCATACTTTAACATACGTTCTACTGTTACGGTATCCTGATCAATGCAGCCAGTTCAGGGCTCACATAAGCAAAAATAGCTCGCTGCTCTGTGGCAGTTTTTTCCCTTGCAGCCATCAGAGTGCATCCCCTGTTTTTCTTTACCCCAGCTTAGTTTTCTAAGTGACCTACTAAGTGATCTACTTAGTTTTTCAGTGACCTACTCACTGAACCTTCTAGCATTTCACTCCTCACCCTTGTGAACAAACAATGACCAAATTCCCTTCTCTCCTCTTCTTCCGCCTGACAAACGCAGCGAGAGGTCCCAGCTCCTGGGGCACCTGCTCCAGACTCTCTTGGATTCCTTATTCTGCTCTCACTTGGCCAAAGCTGAGGCTCTTTTCGTCAGCGCTCGTCACCTCCTGTACCTGAAAAGTCTAAGTATCCCAACAAAACCTACAAGACTGGAAAAACTGAGCAGGAAGCTCCAAAGAGCAATGTCCAATCTCCAGAATTTATGTTCATCTTTCTCTCCTCCTAACCTCCTTTACTCCCTTTGGACCAAAAAGTCGGTGAGAAAAATTCATGGCTACTTAGCTTCTGTAATAACTGTTTACCTTAGCCAAACTGTAACACACTGAAAAGAATATATTTCATTTGTTTTTCTACATGTTTCTAACAACATGTGTTCCCTGTCTAACTACCCCTTGTCATTCAGTCACGGAAAGCTTCCTGAGATACTTCATGTTTCCACGTTACCAAAGACAAGTCTAAGAGTTGATGCAAATCATGGTGTTTTTCCATTTCCATTGTTTAAAGAAATTTTGAAGAATATTAACATTTCTTAGAATATCAGGATACTGCTACAAGACATCTGTATATTTCAAGAGCAAAGGTGTAAGTTTAGAGGTACCACCTGCAATTCAATAGCCACAATAAAACTAATCCACTAATGCTAAACATAACTCAGTTCAAAGGAAGAAAAACAAATAAAGTTACCAAATCCCCTGAAATGCTAATCCAGCCTAGCATTAAGCTAAATTCTAGTCTTGCTGTTAACTTGGGACGCCACTTACAAACAAAGAGATCAAGGGAGATAACTTGCCTGCTATTGTCTATCCTACAAACAAAAAGTTACCCAAACTAGTTATGGAGTCAAAAACAGCAATCAAGAAAAATAAACTTGAATTTTGCTAGAGGGTCACAGCAACTTGGCTCCTTTTTAGACTATCATTCCGATGTGAAGTAACCAAAACACGTAAAATAATAAAAAAGGAGCCAAAAACCATTAGGTTGAGATTCATATTCCTACTCCGTTCCTAATAAAGCTGCTGAACCCTGTTTAAAATATTTAAATTATTTAACCTGCAAGTGAAGAAGAAAAGATTCACTAGCTTTGTAGAGAAGATGCCTGCCTGGAAGATGAGACGCTGGTATGCCCATTGCTACACCAGGAACTGTTTATGTATGTGAACAGGGCTGATAAACAGGTACGGTTAAGAAGACTACAGAATATTAAATTGCAGAGCACTCTGCTTCAAGATAGGAGATAAGAATTCAAGTTTCCTCAGGCAGAGGAGAGAACCAAACTTTGATTTTCTACACTGCTGGATCAAACCACCACCTCCTACTACTTTGCACACCGTGCCCTTCATTTCTCATACTTTCCCACAGGTGTTCAAAATGAAGTACTTCGTTTGGAGCTTAATGAAATAGCATTTTTTTCAGCCACTACCAGCTAACGTTATTCCACTGAAACTAATGCATTGCTGAAGAAATGTAAGCCTGCTCCACAGTGAAGTACCACAGCTCTCTGCCTCTGCGTTTACATTAACATCATCCCTGCCATACGTCAGACAGTCATTTAAAGTACAGGCAGGGTGACAGAAGAGATGGCTGGCAGTGAGCTATTGACCGGTAGAGCTAGACTTTTCACCAGACCTCCACACTGCAGAGGAAAATAGGACAGTTCTCCAAAAGACAGAAGACCAGGGATGCTGTAATAGTCTGGCACAATTTTAAGATACATCTGACTTCTGTTTTTTTTAAAGTGTGGGATAGCGATCTGGACTTTAGGCTTCAGCCACAGCTCACCTAGATTATCTGTCACTCACTGCCCATGCACTGCTCAATTAGCTCTTGTGGCCAGTATTTGTTTACAGCTACACTGGGGGTAGACCCGGACTAATGCCATTGTCTGTTACCAAGTTGTTCTGAACTCACTATAAATTTCGTGCTACTCTGTTGCAAACTTAGTTACAGAGGAGGAATTAGGGAATTACATTGGTAAATCTTCATCAGCAGCTGAATCTCAGGGAGGCAAGGCCTAAATAGGGATAATGGCACTCGAACTACCAACCTCAAAGGATGCAACAAAGGCTAATTAATGTTTTTAAAGAACTTTGAGGGTGGAACGTGCTATACAAAGGAGAAATAAAACTATTTTGTGAGCTTCTGTGTAGGCTAGCAACTGAAGGCTCCAATTACGTGGCTTTCAATAGTTAACCACGTGAACATAATAAAGCGACTCTGATGAGTGACTTCCTTCTTACTTCTCATTTGCATGACTTTCAGCACCTCCCACATGCTGCAAAACTTTAAAAGCTCTCTCTTCTGTCAAAATGGACTTGAACTATGGCTTAACCTTTGCTGGGGTACCAGAATGAGGAGAAACCTGAGCAGGTCTGTGGATGCGCTAAGACAGAAAGCTGACTGACGCCTGAAATGCGTGCCCCTTGGAGGTGAAGGGGAGATGGACTTCTTTCAAATACTGTTTAATTTATCAGCCTAGTTTGTCTTAAAGGAAGCTTCTGAAATCTGATTTTTCTTTTGCTGGCTTTTTTATCTTCCTCATTTATCTGGATGGCTTGTGAATAAAGCCTTATATGATTAAAAGCTTGTCTATTTTTCCGCAGCTATATCCATTGATTTAATAAGAGATTACTCCTGCAAACACTGCCTTCATTACATCCTTAAATGAGCCTGGGTACACAACCATACTGCCACTATTTTCACATGGAGCCTAAACCAAATGATTGTAACTGTGGTCTTATCAGGAACTTCAACAGCAACAAGCAAAAGACACAGACGTAAACCAAAAAGTTACCAGTATGTGTTTTGTAAGGAACTCATGAATTGAGTTGATTGCTAATTCAATGATGAATTGAAATGATTGCTAATCATTTCAAGTCTTTCTTCTTTAATTAGTTTCTAATCCATGACTGATTTTGTTCATCATGTCCAGCAACACAAGAAATTCATCCCTCTGATGAGGTACTGAAATTGAATCCTTTTGCAAAATATTACCCATTCATTTTCATACGTACATTTTTATAGGCTTATTGCCTTCCCCGACTCAATTTGCTTGCACAGCCAAAAAGGAAGGGAAAACGTGGATGTAGTAATCCCAAATTACTTCATTTCCTTATTTAAGATATAGCTGCAATCTAAACTGTTGGGGAAAACTTACAAATATAAATCAAGAGGGATATGACATATGGGAGTCAGGAGGAGGGGGTTCCAGCTGATAGCCATTCCTTTTTATTATTTTGTGGAAAACAGGTTGATCAATCACCAAAGAAATCACATCTCTTCAAACTGCTTGAGTTCTCCTTCAAACACAAAATTCACAGACCATCTTCTTTGAAACGGAGCATTTCTCTGTGTGCTTCAGGCAACCCTGCTGAAACAGGAAACCTACACAACACAGGGAAGATAAAGCATGGAGAGATCAAAGGAGAGTAGCTGTGCAACATCAGAACCTACATCATGAAGAGCAGGGCCAGGCTGGCAAAAAAAAAAAAAAAAAAAAAAAGAGAGAGAGAGAAACCAACCCCTTTGAATTCGCAGATGGAAGCCTGCCTTCCTCTGGGCATCTTTGTTGGAGGAGCGTCCTTCTGCTGCGGAGAAACAGACGTTCCAAAGCACATCCAGATGTGCACAAATACTTATGATGTGTTTCTCATTCTCATCACAACGTGCTCTTAATTTATTCTTGATTAAGACCTGTTTGTTTTCCCAGATGACCTGCAAGGCTGTTACGGATCTTAGAAGTGCAGTTTTTGAATACCTCACTAACTTCAAGACTTCTGTCTTGAGCAATATCCTTACCATTCCTTGAGGACCCAGGGTGGTGTTCCTCTACCCAAGGACTTAGAAGTGCAAGCTAGTGCAACAATTACTTGACATCTGAAGTTGCCGTCAGCCATCTTCAGTACCCATAGATGGACTGGATAGCGGTGGTTGAGGAACGGAAGGAGGGTACATAGAGGCTGCCTGGGGAGTCAGGCTGAAGCTATACAAGGACAAAGAGGAGTAATCTGAATACAAGACATTACACCTTCTAGGTTCATTCTTCTGTTGGTTTAGCTGCTACCGCATTACAAAAGTCTGACACTCCTCTGACCCAGCCAATACACATTGCTGTCCTTCCCAGAGTAATGCCACTCAGCTGGGTATTTTGGAATTCTTCTAGTAATATGTGAATGGCAAGCTGGGCTGCACGCCACAGAAACTGTTCACCACAGACTTTGGGTGTTTTGGGTTTTGTTTGGTTGGTTTTTTTCTGTTGCGTTTTTTCCCCTCAGAGATGCACCTTCTTAAATGACAATTTAATTTGCTTTCTTTTTTAACAATCGTATCCTTTGTAATGAAATTTACCTAATGGTCCAGATAGCGTGATGCTTTACATTTCCATTTTTGCTGTCACTTTTAAACTCAGAGGGGAGAAAGGAAAAAAAAGAATACACAAAGGGAGCTGAAGTTAGTCAACCAATTCCCCCCTCCCCCCAAAGTCCTCAGGCTCCGATGAGATTAAATCACAGAGTTAATACAAATCTAGTCTGTCAGTTCCAGCAGATACACACTGCTCCTAGGATAAAAGAACAGCACAGTAAGAATACATTCAACAGATCTTAGGTTCAAAGTAAGAGTCCTGCTGAATGTAAAGGGACAAGAAAATAACTACAGTTGATGCTAAAAGATTAAGAATGGCTAGAAAAAGATTTATAACACTAAGAATTTCTCCGCTCCACAATTACCAGTCAGACTACCAAAAGAGAGTTATCTTTTCTATTTATAACATATTATTTTATTCATAACAGTATTACCAGTTCAGAAAAAATAACAATTACCTTTGACAACCTGTTCTTCCCATAACACTGACGTTGCCAAAAACACAAACGTTTTCAGAAGACCAGAAGTGTTAAACTGAAGATCCTGTTCCAAAAAGCAAGGACCCTCCAAACGTATGAAAGGAAGATAAGGTCACCCAAACCACCATAGCTGTGCAGTCTGCTGAGTCTCCAGCCTATAAACAGATTTTGCTCAAGGGATTATTCATAAACAGGCTTCCAACAAAAACAATGGTGAGACTGCAGGAGATCATTAGCTTACAGAAAGTTAAGAGATTTTTACTTAGTCTGCTAGTACTAAGAGGACTAAGAACTGTTTTAAGAACAGTATTCACTTTGCTGTGTATGGAACAAGCCTTGCTTTATTTTCCTACTTAATGCTAGCTCTGTATTTAAATGCCTTTGCTGTCTTGGTGTGTGATACATGAGACACTAAAGATAGCCCGTCTGTTCCAGAATGTCCATTGTGTCTACCTTTGAAAAGCTCCATTAATGGTGAAAAAATTAGTATGAATTTAACTTATGGAGATAAAGCCTAAAATGTTGAGAGACTGAGACTGCACACATAGTAAATCTCTATTACATATGTTCTATGTACATCTACTTTATGCACCTCGTATTCAGGCAAAACCCCCTCCATTTCAAGCTATACTGGAGAAAAAAAAATAATGCTTGAAAGTCCATGTCTTTTACTGCTACTTTCTTTTGTGTGTCTGCCTGATAAGGCCTGGAAACTCTCCAAAATTTAGGAAGTCTTATCTGTGTGTTCTCCAGCTCTTTTTTTGCGCTGTAGATACCTTTTTAATCCAACTCAGATGTTGTTTATACTTTGGAGGGCCCCTCGCAGCCAGCAAGACAAAACAAAACAGTGGGATCCTGTTCCAGCAAGATATAGAAGTGTCCTCTCAGGACAAAGGTAAAAGCAGCCAGTATTGCATTTGCAAAGCACAGCTGATCGTTTCATGTCAGGGAATAAGCAGTCTATTTTAGGATTCTGAGATTTTAATGTATGTAAGATGCAAAGAATAGCGGACATGGCTAGAGCCAGCTATAGTGCAGGCACAGGCAGATCCCACAAAGATGTTCAGCATCACAACTCCAGCTTCGGTGGCTAACTCCCACGGAGATTTCTTAAATACACATCAATCACTGACTGCAACGGTTCTGGGTATTTTAGTGTCCTGTAGTGCAGGTTGGCTAGTTTCTCAAGTAGTTTTACGATATCGCCAGCCAGCAGTACAGTATCAGCCAAATACACCTCTAAAAAGGCTAAAGCTTAATTACTCTATCACTCAAATTACTAATTACTCTACTTGTGCCACTTTTCCTCCACTCTGCCTTGCTGGACACATACCATTTATGTGTGATGACATTGTCTAGATGGTCAACTCCATTTGTGACCAAACAACTGGTTGCTGAGCACCTTTCAAAGCCACGCACAGCCAAGACCTATAAGGACTACACACATGTTGGGCAGCAAGGCAAGAAACTTATGTTGGTTTCGTGTTCGTTTCTATTTTCTGACTTCACATCTGTACATGTGCAGGTACTGTAAAAACACATGGGATTAGGCAAGTCAATTTGTCAAAAACATGCACTGTACTTTACCACCATGTATATAGAGAGATTCTGAACACTTCCCCTTTTACACATTGAAATTAATTAAATGGATGGAGGGGGGAAAAAAAAAGGGTATACTTGTGTGCCTTATAGCTTTCCAGTGGCATTCATTTTAAATTTATGTAATTTACAAGTCAAAAGATTAGTGCAACTTCTCAGTGCCACAACCATAGCTGTCAGAGTTCATCAGAAAACCTCAAGCTGTTCTTTGACTTCAAGATCATCAGCTACAATACAGACCTTGGCAGCAGCAGTTAGCTGGCTGCTGTCAGTGATGGATGTGACAACAGAATGCAGTTTGCTCTTTCACAGCTATATCAATGCTGTCCTGCCCTGCTGACAGGCAAGGCGAACCTGGGTTTGTCAGCGAGCCAGGCAGATATGATCCCAAAGACACAAAGGAAGCAGATACGCGCAGTAACAAGGTGCCATCCTCACAGAGTCACTTTTCTGGCCGTAACTGCATTTTAGCAGATGTCCAGCTCAATATTACCAGTGATACATCCATTATCAGCCTGAAAACCCACTATATCTACTCCGACTGCAGTTCTTCCTCAGCCAAAAAGCCACATGGTGCACAGCAATAGGCCAAATGCTAGGAAATGTGGGCAACTCCCATGCTGTTCGCAAACATTAATGTCCAAACCCAAGCACATTCTCCATTACAAAAACAGAGGCAAAATTCCAAATGCAAAAAGCAGTTAACGTGGTTAGGGACAACTAACAATCCTTGACGGCACTACCATTTGGAAAAATACTCTGTGTTCTGCTCCATCTGCAGCTACTGTTTTCTTACAAGATATGCTGCTCTCCCAAACAATTTTACCAACTGATTTCTTTAAAAATTCAACTCCAGAGCAGGATATCCAGACTGAAATGGCCATGGTCTGATAGGAAAGGTTGGAGAGCTGATTAGAAAGTACAAAATACAATCGAGGTATCAACACTTGCTCCCAAACAGCTTAAAATTATTTCACAGTGTACAGAAGCAGCAATAAACAGTTCATATTTCTGTCCTTCCAGTGGAAACACTACAAAGGGCAATGTGAGCGAGCCCGCGTTAAATACATGTTCCTGGCAAAGCTCTGCCAGCCCAGGCACTTCTTTGTTAGTACACTGCCCCTCCTGACACAGCCCCTCTGTGCAACTTTTAGAGGACGCTTCGACCCCTGGGGTGACCCACTCTTTCTCTTTGTTCAGAGCATTCAGTAAAAGCAGCTCCAAACCTATCTTTGGCCTTTCATGTTTCTGCTACGTATTATTTATCACTCATACTGCATTTCAGAGCAAGACATCAGAACCACCATCCAAAAATCAAGTTGCAGTCTCCCAGCTCTATCACAGCTGCTGATTGCCTGATCCTTCATGGTTATAAAATCTAAAGATGTATCCCAATACCTTTTGCTTTATGAAATTTTTTGCACATGAGATCTGTAGCTTTGAGATAGCTGTCAACAGAGACTCTCCCCTTCGCCCCCTTATTCCTCATGTAGACCTGATCTCAGCACAGGGGTTGGGTTTATCCTATGGTACACCCCCTCTCATGATTCAGTAACCTTCACTCCAGCAAAACCCTGGAAATTTGCACTAGCACTGCATACATACGAGCTCTGCTCTGTTCTAGCACTTTGCTAAAGAGAGGGAGAAGACCATCGGCAGAGGCAGGGGGTGGGAGAGCTGAAGAACTGCCCACCTCCAGCTCTGGCACGACCCCACTGCTGAGAAGAGAGGATATATAGACAGCCCTGTCCCTCCTCACCCCTGCTAGGAAAGCAACGTACGGCAGAGCAAAGCCAGGCTAGACTAACAGCCCAATAATATTGGTGCATAATAATTTTGGGGCTGCATATATTTGCTATCTGGTGCATATATTTTGCTGTCATAGCACATCTGGGATATGCTATGAAGCTGGCATTTCCCCCAGCGTTACTCCCCATTCGCTATTCCAAAACCTCTGCAAATATACTACCTTTCCTCAAGCTGTAAAGAGAGGAAAAACATCACAACAAATGAGTCGCTCTTCTGTTCTATCTTTCACATTAGTACTTTTGCAGTCTCTTTGGCAATTCTGCTGTTTAAACCAACTTGTTTCTCCAGCAGATTATAAACAGGCATACTACTCTATCACACTGAAAATGCATTCTAGTCAACATGGCCATTTCCCGTGTACCTAAGTCAAGCCTGCCTACTTATTAATGCGAGCAAGTTTCAGCTGCAGTCAGCGCTGTTTGGATGCTGTTGTTGTGGAAGCGAGCTAATATCTATAGTCTCATGTGTTATCAGCAGAACGGCTATCTGATGTCCAGAAACCATATTATAGTGGTGATGGACGTAGCAAAAATTGAGCACTAATTTCATTTTCAATTGCAATATCTTCTCTCTGACCTGACAGTTCAAGAAGTCATCACTGGACTAACTAGAGTGAGCAAACCCAATATGAGAGCCACTGAAGAGGAATCTCCAGGATGTTTTTTCACACAGCCACTTTCTCTGACTGTAGCTTCTCTTGAGCAGAATGAGCTAGTGAATCACTCACTGGTCTGTCTTGGGTTAGCTCACATCTATTTAAACCAGTGTGAAGCTCTGCACCTTTGATGCAAGTTAATTAAGCTCACATGGCTTTCCCCAGCCTGGCTTCTGCAGCTTCGGAAGTGAAGGGAGCCAAATTAGGCCCATCTGTCTAAATGGAAGGCAGTCCTCCCCCGCCATAAGACACGCTTCATTACCCAGCACAGGAGCTGCGTCTTGGGTTAGCTCACATCTATTTAAACCAGTGTGAAGCTCTGCACCTTTGATGCAAGTTAATTAAGCTCACATGGCTTTCCCCAGCCTGGCTTCTGCAGCTTCGGAAGTGAAGGGAGCCAAATTAGGCCCATCTGTCTAAATGGAAGGCAGTCCTCCCCCGCCATAAGACACGCTTCATTACCCAGCACAGGAGCTGCCTTCCAAGAGTGCCGGGAAAGGGGGTTTTCATTGCTGCCACCATCTACCCAGAATACCAGGTATGCTGAGCGTGGAGGTTTTCACAGGAACCACGATTCTGTGCCACCAGCTTCTTTGCACAGAAGCCTCAAGGGTCTGTCTACAAAGGGATTTCCTGCAATAACCTTTTGTTTAACACTTGGAACTTCTTGGCAGCAATAGATCTGCAAAATACACTTGATTTTTTTTTTTTTTTCATTTAAAAATAAAGAAGGAACTAGCAAACTTCAGTGGGGCGGAGGAGATGACTCTCTCTGCCTTGATCCTGCAGCTGTTCATTGTGCAACTGAAGTTTGTAGTCTGTACAAGCTCTGGAAGCCTCTCAGTTGCTAAATTGGAATCACAAGAAGAAAGAAAGTAACCTTAAGTAATCCATGTCATCAGGTACAGCTGCTAGAGAAAGGACACAAACCACTCCTTGCTGCTAGTCAGCATTAGGATCTGGGAAAGCAAAGGTAGAAGACAAAATTACACAACTTCAGCTCCCGAATTCATCTTAAAGGATTTGATCTTGTAGAGGAACTGCAGAACTATGATCAGATCCCATGCTGGCTCTGCCACAGCGCTGTGCCTCAGTAGAGGTATTAACCATACTTTGGTTATGAGTTTCTGTATACGTTACACAAAAGCCACCACAGCAAAACCATAAGTGACAAAAAAATAATTCCTCCAGTAACCCATTTTCTGCAAGAAAAGACTTGAAGGAAATATCTGTAAGTCTGTATGTAAAAACATAGGATACTGTTGGGAAACACAAACTTAACACTGAAGACCTAACAAAAAGACCTAAAAACTTTTTTCTCTGTCACAGATGATCTTTATGAATGTTATGAAAACTAACAAAGAAGTTCACAATGAAAAAAGCACAGCAATCAGTAATACATACATACATACCCTAAGTAGTGACAAACATTTACTAATGTTACAGACTAAGGAAATTGTCCAACAAGCAAAAAATACATGATGTTTTTGTGACAGGCCTCCTAAAATGTTCCTTCTTAAACCTAACAAAAATGAGATATGGGGATGATCTGCATATAGATTAGTTTTGGCTAAAGTGGGACTCCCCAGGGAGTCTACACAACTGAATGGGCAAAAAACTGGCTAGCTGGGCTTTAAGAGTAGTGCTTAATGTGCCATACTTGGAGGCCAGTTACAAGCAGAGTAGTGCCGGGGCCTATCCTGTTAGATACCCGAGGAGGAAATTGAGGGTACCCCTGTCAAGGTAATGGATGATGCCCACCTCGGGCTGCAGTCAATACGCTTGAAGGCAGGGCTGCCATTCAGAGTGGCCTGGCAGGAACCTCATGAAATTCAACTTGGACAAATGCAAAGTCCTGCTCCTGAGGAAGAGTGAGCCCATGCACCAGCACAGGCTGGGGACTGACTGGCTGGGCCAGCCTACTCTGCAGTAAAGGCCTGGGGGACAGCAGGCTTAGCATGAGCCAGCAGCGTGCCCGGGCAGCAATGACAGCCAGCAGCATTCCACACTGTGTCAACAGCAGTGTAGCCAGGAGATTGAGGGAAGAAATTCTTTCCCTTTCCCTGGCACCTGTCAGGCCATGCTTGGACCACCACCTCTGGCTCTGCAGTCCTGTGTGCTAGGCAGGCGTTGATAAACTTGAGTAACTCCAGGGGAGGGGCACCAAGGTGCTCAAGGACTTGAGCCCTTGCCCTGCAAGAAGAGCTGGGAGATTCAGCTTGGAGAAAAGACAGCTTCGAGGAGACCTACTGGCAACCTGCTGGTACCTATGGGGAGGTTATCAAAAAGATGGAGCCTGGTTCTTCACAGTGGTGCATGGCATGAGAATGAGAGACAACAGGTATAAATTGCCATGGGGGGTATCTCATAGAGTATCAGGAAGAAAGAAAAGTTCACTATGAAGACAGTGAAGCAGTACAACAGGTTGCTCAGACAGGCTGCAAAGCCTTCATCCTTGGAGGTCTTCAAACCCAATCAGATAAAGTCCTGAGCAACATGGTTTGAACTCAGTGCTGACACTGCTTTGAGCCGAAGGTTGGATTAGAGACCTCCTGAGGTCCCTTCCAGCCTGAAGGACTCGGTGACTCAACGTCTCCCGCTACAGGTTCTGTAACGTGTAATAATGGAAAAAGGTTCACAAAAATGAAGATTGCTTACATTTGGGAGCCTGAAATGAGTATTTCCACCTTGGAGTTCTGAGAAGCAATACTTTAACGGTTTGTACAGTGCAACTGAAAAACAGCACACAGTTTCATTGTGTTCACACTGGGAGCATCTTGAAGCAAGGAAACGATGCTTTCGTCAGACGCTATCTTGCCTCCAAGAGTTGAGGTTTGCAAGCAAATGTGTGCAAGCAAAAAAGTACTCTAATTAAAGAACAACTAAGAAATGCAGACTCCAAGGCTTAATGAATCGTAACAAATACCTAGAAAAAACTAATCCTGCTCATTTCCAAGTGTTTAATTGAGTTGGCTGAAACGTTTGTGTGTGTGAACACAATCACATATAGTTATTTCCCTGGGTAGAACTCTTCAAGCTGAAATATTGATTCTTCATCTGGGGCATGAATGGCAACCATTTGTTAATAAAGTCATAACTTCTCTACGTACCATGTCAAGGTCTTGGGAAACCCTCCGTTTGCGCAGCTCTTCCATCCTCTCACACACATCTGTGAAGCAGGTGTTATAGTAGTCTGCATACTGCTGTGCCAGATCATCAATATTTCCCAGTGACCCATCCTATGGTGGACACAAAGAAAAAGAGAAAGAAAAGACGTTAATCAATTTTAGAATTCTAATTTAAAGGAAACACCACAATTTTGAGGGAGTCCCTCTCCCTGCAGCACGTCCAGCACACAGCTCTTGGGTCACCCCCTTAATCCTTAGCCCTGAACACGCAAGAACAGTTGGGAACTGCAGTACCACAGTAGCTCTTCAGAAACAGGTGGGTCCTTGCTAATTCCTACAGAGAGAGAGAAGGCAGGGACAGCAATGCACAGCAGAGGAACAGGCACTATCTGCCTCAATTCCCTCCCACCCACATATATACATATTCCATCTGGTTCTCCCAAGCAGCTGCCCACTCATCCAATAACCAGTCATTACATATGTTTCACTGACCTTACTTACTTCGGTGTAGCCCTGCTTTCCTTGACAATGACTAACAACAATTCAAAACACTAAACTTCTTGCTTATAAGCACAATCAGCCAGACTGCAAACAATTCCAGCCAAATGACTTTAACAGGCGAGTTTATGCCACCCACAAAGACACTCTGCCAGTTGGTCTTTTAAGACACACTGGAGGCGGAAACATGGTTTGCTCAGTCCCAAACATCTGCTTTGCTAGGCAGGATTGCTACCCTGTTAATAACATGGCTATAGCCAGGAATCTAATTGTAATCATCTGTTAATTACAGTCAAAATTCATACTTTTTAAATGATGGATAAATAAGGAAAACAAAAGAAAACAAAAAACAGGCCGGATTTTAAGTGGCATGAGAAATCCTTCTAAACTTCAGATACGTATGCCATAGGAGGGCCGGGCGAGGGGATGGGTACGGTGAATTAATGATTTTTTTGGTACAATATGCACACACTTAAAATAGGTCCGAAAGATGGGATACAGTAATTTTGTTTCTCTATTTGTCTAATTTATGAAAGAGCATTTATGTTATTGTATACATTCTTTAAAAGGTAACAATCTACACTGTGCTTGTTCTGAGAGAAGAACAAGAATACACTGCAGAGTGTTATTTCATTGTTGCTGTTAATATATGCAATGCATATAAACATAAAATTATGTCTTGACTATTAAGAAAAAACTAAGCAATTGAGAAATCATTTTAAAATAATTATGGTAATAATATACATAAGTTGCAATGCCGAGTTTTAGCATACGAGCTAGGAGGAAACCTTTTAATTAGAAACCACACCTTAGTGAAGCTGTTGCCATTTGGAAGTAAGTATGTGGTCCTGCTCTCAGGGTTCTTGACTATGCTGAAGAGGCAGATCCATTTTCATGAAGTGTTACTTCCAGAGAATTGGAAAAAACATTTCAGTTTAAATCAAAGTGAAAGCCTATTAAACCTCAGACTCTGTGAAACACACTCTCTACTTTTTTAAAGTGCAATTCCACATGCGCAACAGGTATCTCAAATTCCCCAGGAAGTTCTGTAGAGTTCACGTTCCCAAAATTCAGAACAGCTTACAGTTTCTTAAAACTACTGTGTACAGTACTGGTGGAAAACAACTCGCATGTCACTTGTTGGAGCAGCAGAAGCAAAATAACTACACTAAATATATATCCATACCCACACCCTCCTCCATACATACCTATGTATTTTTTAACTGTATTTCCTGTCTCTCAACCTGCCAAAGATCTCAAATGGAAGGTGCTTCAAACGCTCAAAGATCGGGTTCCTCAGTGCAAATACACTTCTGGGAACTTCAGGCTTTCCAGAGCTTCGGACAAACAACTTTCCACACCACTAAGCAAGTGCGTAGTTTACGAGGACAAAACAATGGCATCTTTGAGAGCGCGACAGTGCTACCCTGCCTTTCTACCGGAGCAGCAGCGCTACCTGCTCAGCGGGCAGCGAGCATACGTCTTCCTCCAGCCACCTCCTTGCCATCCATCACTTCCCAACAAGCTGGGGAAGAAGCTCCACACATCTGCTTGCGCAACTAGACACTCTTCCAGTGGCCGAGGACGTGCTTGCTGATCCCATGCGCACAACGAGCTGCTTTCACAAGGTTTGCACACTCAGCAGGGATAACTAGTGTTGCAGTGCTGGGGAGGAAAATGAACAACAAACAGAAAAAGCAACCCCAAAACTTAACCTTCATTTGCTCGCTGTTGCAGGCAATAAGAAAACCTGTATGACTTCCAAAGAGACAACGTGACATCTGAATCCCAGCCACTCTGTCCTAACAAACATCCCTCTCTACAGGTTACCAAAAATTCCCACTTTGAACTGTCTTCTCCAGACAGAGTCTGTTTATTCCTTGATAAGCTTTGCCAGTTAAGAGTATAGAAGCTGGAAACAGTACCGATAGAAGGGCAAGATGGCAAAACATCATTTTATTAGAACAATATGAAATCTGCCTATTTACTTTATCAGATATTTTCTCAATTCTGGAAACTGTTAAATTTCATGTAGTAAACCTGCTCAGAAATAGGTGCAACTTGTGAAGGTAAAGTCATGACTCTGAAACTGAGTGATATACTCCAAACCCAAACACATCATGTGAATTTCAGCGCAGCTGAGAGCCAGGCAGAGCCGAGGTGAGGATCGCAGCATGCTCCAGCACTCCTCCACACACCTTCCCACACCCACACTCCTCAGGTCCGTGGTCACGGGCTGCTCGCAGGATAGCAATGGTACTGCACAACAGATCAAACCAAGCTGAACAAATGCTCATTTTTCACTTATGTTGGCGTGCAGTTCCCTGCACTTTTTTTTTTAAAGGTGGCCTCTACAAGGCTGAAGGCTTGTGACTGTCCCTAGAGCAAAATTAGCTCGATTGCAGCACCCCAGTTAAAGCCTGCAGAACGCGGGTGGCCCCACCGCCAGCGAGCACGTGGCTGCAAAGAAAGGCCTATTCACAAGTGACCCAGTCCGCCAGTGCCGCAACGTCCAGAGAAGTTGAGCTGCAGGCACCAGCCTGACTGACTGACAGAAGGGATTGTTGTCAATGCTTGGGACTCAAATTAGGGGCTATGCTCCAAATACAGCTCATGCCAGCTCTCCAGGGAAGACCAGTCCTGTGTGAAAGCAAGCTTAACATCCAAAAAAAGATGAAGGAACAGAAACACCACAAGATCTTAGAGATGAGAATTGATAACCGAAACACATACTCCTTGCAACCCTGCTTTTACTGGGTTACCAGACTGAGGGCAGCTAGCTTTACAAGTTAACCGCTCCACAAAAGCGGTAAGCAACCTCCCAACTAGATGCGGACAGCTTTGGGGTTTGAAGTCTCAAGCTTCAAAAAATGAACAAAAATACAAACATTTGCATTTACATCTCAGCTTGCCAGGAAGTTGTAGTGGAAGATGACGTTTGAACCATTTGTCTCTGGGGCAAAGAGCTTCTTTTATGAGTTTATGCGTGCGGGTATCCAGAAAGCACTGCTTTTGTCAAAAAAGAAACACAGATACGCAAATCAACCCAAGCCAAAGATGCAAGTATTTCACACCCATGTTATATATAAGGAAACAATGTCATAACTTAACAAAGGATCATATATCTGATTTATATTACCTCAGATTTTATCCCTACATATAGTTATCTCCATCCTCCTCTTTTATTCTTCAAGTACTATTAAAAACATGGCAAAACTAATAAAAAAAAAAAAAAAAAAAAGAAGATGTTTCAATTTTCTACTGCACTGATAATGGCCTAGAGGACCTACTTTAGATATCATCAAACCACAAGTACAACTAATCAAAAGATGAATTTTGTACTATGGCATTTTGTCTATCTATTAATTAAATTGACTCCCCAACTTCTCCAAACAGTTCTAAACTGTTTCACATAAAATCACCACCAGTGTGCTTTGTATTTCTATTTTGTTTTCAAGTTGAGTATTTTAAAAATATTCATATGCAAAACTTTCGCTCCAGCTTGAGAAGTCATTCATTCCCTTACAAAGCACAGAGTCAAAGGAATTGTCCAAAATGTTTTAAAACCCCCCTAGCATTTTATTAATAAAATAGAATAAAAGCATTCATAAGTAATAATATTTTAAAAATACTTCACTCTGATGCATAAAGAATAAGAGCCAATGTTAATTTTTATAAGTTCCTTTTACTTTCTTGCTTTCATATGCAAGCCAAAACCTAGCAGATTTGTAAGATAATAGAAATAAAAGTCTAAACCCATCAGCTTGTTCATTCCTCTCTTCCTTATTAATAGCCCTACATTGTGGGTTTGATTCCCATACTAATACAACAGGGTCTAAACAAACGTGGACTGCCATTTTATTTTCATATTTTTATAAGTTCCTTTTACTTTCTTGCTTTCATATGCAAGCCAAAACCTAGCAGATTTGTAAGATAATAGAAATAAAAGTCTAAACCCATCAGCTTGTTCATTCCTCTCTTCCTTATTAATAGCCCTACATTGTGGGTTTGATTCCCATACTAATACAACAGGGTCTAAACAAACGTGGACTGCCATTTTAGTTTCACAGGTAGGAAAAAGCATACAGTTGTTTGATACCAAAAATAGTAAGACAATGCAATTTATAATAAGCCTTCAGTTATGTGCCACTGTGTCCCATTTTGATGTAGACGGGTCCCATATTTGAAACAGCTTATGTGAGTAATGAAAAAAGACACAGCTTTCGAATTTATTCTTACTGAGATAGCTGTAATTCAGTAGCCACTGATGTGCTCTTAACTGCTTTAGGTCAGTAATATTTTTAAAACCAAGACCTCATAATAAACTCTCTCTCATTTTGTTACAAATTTAACAGTTAAGCAAAGCCTTACCATGAAGACTGCTTTGCACCAGTTGTGTTTATTGCCATACAAATTGTAATGTTCCAGCTACATAAACCCACAGATCTTCTCTGGTGGAAAAAATTCGTAAGCAACACAAATATTGAGCAGAAATACCATTCCTGAAATGCTTTACTTTATCCATAAAAAAGTTACAACATGTTTCTCCTAAGACTTTACTACTGCCTGAGACCTTCCCATAAAATAGTCTGATAGCCAGAAAAGTAAACAACCCACTAGTTTTAAAGGGTTAACCCTAAAATGAAGATTTAATAAAATATTTTAATGAAAACAGAAGTTATCTCAGATTTCTATTTTCAGTTGTCAAGCGTGTTGCTAAATTTCCATCTTATAATGTATGCATGCAACATTTTTTGTCATCATAAAACACAGAGTAAATGATGAATTGCCCTGGAATTCCCAGAGAATTAGTTCTGATATGCATGTGAATACCGAAGGAATCCGTCGGGATTCCTGTTAATGGAGTGACTACAAAGAAAAGTTGGAATAATTTGACACTTATTATAAAGTTAGGATTTATCGGTCACTGCACATCAGTTAGTTTAACACGCTGGCAGAATCCTTTGTATTTGACATCTGAAAGTGTAAAGGAGAAAAATGTTTTGTCAGAGAGCTCTGCTGGCAGTAAAATTAAGTAAAAATACATCCATATTTTAATAATAGTAATAAAATAAGAACACTATTAGCTAAGGAGGAATAATGGACTTTGCTAAGTAACATACACATTTCCTGAACCTGCATATGGACCTAAACGCTAGGCACTGGCACAGCATACATACTTTCTGCATAAATTTCCATGCAGAATAAGAGTTTTAGAAAAAGCTACCAAAAATACAACCATTGGAGTGTGTACTTTTCTACCTCAGACTCTGAAAAATCTATTACAAAACTGCGTATTCCAGCATATCCTCCTCCTATTCCAGCAGATGTTAGGAATGTCAGGAAAGAGGACTTGATTATCAGATATATGTGCTCACTCTCCAAGCCACTGAGTGAAATTCATTTAACTGCATGAATCTCAGAAACATAAAAAAAGATGCGCACGCTACAAGCCCGTTTGGTCAGCAAGACAGATGGGTCTCCATCTGCACATGGCAATGCAGATTACAGCACACAGTGCAGCTATACAAGTTCCTAACTTAAAAACCACTCCAGCTATGGCCACAGCACGTGCATAAACTGGGAGGTTAGGAACAGGTCAGAAACTGGGGGGGGGAAATCTGACTTTTTCCTGTTAAAGTATAAATGTATGTGGAAAGAGCACAGGCAAAGGGAAGATGCTCTTTCACAACGCTTTGCAATCATGCCCTGGCAAAGGCATGTTTTTGACCTTCACAGCCCAAGATGAGAAAAAAATCCATTTCCGTGCCTGAAACACAGGACTACTGTGTGGAGAGTCACTGTAAACATTAGCAGCTTACTTCTGGCAGTTGGATCTTAACAGGGACGCCTACCAAAAATTTGCGGAACACGACCCTGCATTTCAATAATACCTTTGGTTTGGATAGCTGTAAGAAGTACATAAACGAAAGCCAGAACGTGGGCCAGAGCAAACAGGCTTGTTTGGGGAGGGGAGAGGAGAGGGGTAAGAGGGAGGAGGGACCAAAAAAGTGGTGAAATGAGAACATCTGCTGAAGGGAAACACGTTTGTGCCTAATAAATACACTGTTTTCAACAGGACTTCATCTACATAGCAAACACCCTACAAGATTCTACAAGGAGAATCTACATAGCAAACACCCTACAAGATGTTTAAAGTTAAGCAGAACTACCTTACCTAGAAAGCAAGGGATGCTCAGATTTTCATGGGACAACTTTAAGAAAGATACGAGTCCTTTTTAGATATTTTCCCCAATGCGGGCTCATGGAAGCTCGAGAAACTTGTGCATCCTTCCCTAGGCAACCTCGGGCTGGCAACCTACCTTCCTGCACTGCAAAATATACTAACACATGAATTCAGGCTTCAGGTGATTAATCTGAGAGACACACTGTATTTCACGTTCTTCCACAGTTCTTTCTAAGGAGGCAGTTTTAAATCAGATCCAAACCTTTTCAAAACAGAAGAGTTCAATCTGCGTGTACCTCTCTGGCTAGGGCTTACGTCTCAACTTGCTACAGCAATACAGACTCGCACGATGAGGACAGCCATCCGTAGGAAAACCTGCAGAGCTTCAAGATAATTGTATCTGTAACACATTTCCGACCCTCTTACCTGTCCCTTGCTAGCAATGTATTTCTGCCAGGAATAAGGCTGATGTTTTGCCTTCTGGCTCAGCTTCAAAATGGTTGCCATTAAAAATAAACCCAACAAGCTGCTAGAGAAATGTTCCCTTCTTTTCCTAGGGCTCGGAAAGGACAATCTTCCATTCAGCAGAAGTAACAATTACACTATCCATGAAGTGACAGGTTCAAAGTCTGTCTTGACAGTCAGCAGGGTCAGAAATGTGAATGAGACAGAAGCGCGAGGCCAGGCAACCCAGCGCTTGCCTTGATATTCAGCGGAAGGCATAAAATACTCAGTGCAGAAGTCATGACATTTTTATATTGAGAACAGCTATTTTAGAGGATGCTGAAGGGTTGTCATGGTTCCCTTGACCTCTCTATAGCTGGACACTGCGAGAACAAAGAGAACATACAGATCAGACCAATTCAATGGAAGACTTTCCATTAATTTTTATGGCATCTGAGGGTTGAGTCATTAAGCTATGCGACGTTACAGAGTCACAAAAATAGATCTAATAAAACTGTGTCAAGCTCTCTGCAGCATGGTTAAAACAGTTCTAGATTCTGTACAATAAGCAGAATGCACAATGATAGAAAAGCTTTTGCAGCAGTTATCTGAAATACAGCTCACTGAGTTCAGAGCCTTCACTCTAGACCCAGAAACCTTGTATTAAACCACACGGATATGTAACCTTTTTCTAATATATATGTAACCTTGCCCTACCTTTACATCAAAACGAACTCTCCCCCTTTCCAAAATTCTGCAAATAAAGTGCTTCCTTCACCATCAGCACCATCATTTTTCCCCCCTCACTTTTCACTGTAAAGCCTTGAAGTCTTTGTCAAGAACGTGTAACAAAGCGTGTCTGGAAAAGCACTCCGAATGTGATTTATGTTTTTCCCTTTGTAAATTAAAATCAATTTGAAAGCACACTACTGGGATCCCTCTCTCTGGCATGCAACCAAGGAAGTCCTCCATGTAAAAAATAAAAATATGTGTGTGTGTGTATATATATATGCATGCTAACGAAAAAGTTCTATCTATGCAAATGTACATTCCAACATACTTAAAAAGTGGGTATTTATCACAAGTAGAACCAGCTCTTTCACATGCTCATTATCTTGACAGACAAGATTGCATGCAAATTTTATTCATGAAAAGTTAGTTCAAAGCACCCTTAATGTCCAGCTTCCCTAATAAGTGTATATTATCTTCTATCCTTCTTTCCCCAAGGTGATCTGCACCAAGCTCATCAAAATGTAACTCAAAACTCTTGTCTGCTCTGATACCTGCCAGGCCACCACTACCCTCCAGGCTGGTCAGCAGTCAGGCACAGGTTATCATTGCCAGCTTGTAAAGCAGAGTGAGTTAACAACTCCTTAAACCATGTAATAGCTGCACCTGACATCACCCCTCATTAGTTTTTGTTTCCCTTGCTCTCACTGCCTCCTCCTTTTGCATGCTGTGTTTTCTGAGACTTTTTCTCAAATTGAGTAGAAATGTGTCTCTTCATGGACGCCAGCTGCAGTGGGCTTCTATCCTGACAGTTGGAGCAGAAACAAATGGTAAACAGAAGAATGGCAAGAGTTAAGAAATGAACATATATGTGATTAAAGCACCATTAAGGAGATGGAGATGAATTTCTTGTTTCAGAATCGGGAAGTTTAGCATATGTTATGGGGTGGCTTCCTGTTTGAGTTAAGTTACGAGTCTAAGGAAATAGATATGCAAAAGCCAAACATCTTGAGTAGATGATGAAATAAATCTTTATCTCAGTGAGCTGGCCATATCAACTGTAATAGTGACAGAGGTCTCACTAAAATTCATATCTTTTCTTTATATATAGTAGTAATACAATATGACAAAAACAATTCTTCTATGACTGTTTGGGTCTACATAACTGAGGTGGGAGCAACTCATTAAAATAGTAGCCTGGAAAAAACAAACAGAAAACATGTAAAGAAAAAAAAAATTTGGATATTTAAAGACAAAACAAATGGAGAAGACAACAGTATCTCAGGACAACTGCGTAAGCTCAGCAAGTGGGGGTTACAGTATTTCCCAAGGTGCTGAAGTTGCATGGTAGATTCAGAGAATGCAAACTTTGGTCACGTTTATGTCCAAGTTTTACTACAAAAAGCATATTCAAAACCAATTTCTACTTTATAGCAGTAATCGCTAAGGAGCATTCCCTCATAGATGGACATATTGGTGAAACACAATAAAATGCACTAATCTAAGTCAATGAACCAAAAGGCACTGAAATCCTATTTAACAATGATTCTGTTGTATGAAATTCTGGTTTCGTTTTCAACTGAGGGGAAAAAAAGTTAGAAACTACTGTAAAATAAGGGTTTCACTGTGAACATACTCTTAGGAGTATGCTGAGAAGTATTCAAAGGCTGATTTTATTTTAGGAATAGGCAATTATTTTTCTACTGGTTTTGCAACTCTATTTGTCTATAAGTCAACCTCCATACATGAACGATATCCAAAATATTAATACCATCTACTGGTACACTAATATTCTGCTCCTAGATGGGATTTTATTCTAACCTAATCCTTTTATCCTTTAAATGGAGTACCTTATCAACACCATAAAACAGTAAGGAAAGCACTTACTGAACTTTGGATTTGTGAATCTCTATTGCATCAACACATGGCAGCAAAACCTTTATAGCACCTTATACCCTACATATTTACTGCACAAGTTAATTCTTGCCTGAGACACAATATACACCGGTTCCTAACAGGTATACGCATAAGGGGCATATACATAACTGTCACCACAATACTCAAGGCAAAACAATTGCTTGTTTAGTAAAATAATTCTTTATCCAATTTGGTGGTCCCTAAATAGTTTCTCCAAATAAAATGCACTAAATTTGTTTTGGCCTATGAAGTGTTTATTTTTCTTTTTCCCCCCCCAACACTAAGAAGCTCTTACAATCTGTAATTTTTTTGTGGAAGAAATGGTATTTCATTCTGCCTTGTGCTAGGTGCTGTATAGAAACTGACAGCGACAAGTACCTACTCTGACCTTTGTTCCTCCCTACTCATATATTTTTCCAAGCATCCCAGTAGTAAGAATAACCATCTTTATCTTAAACTTTGCTATGCTTTTCACCAGGACAGTTTGGCACAAGCAGGACAAACCTTGCCCAGGAAAAGGAAAGTTCACTCCAAGAAACTTCTTACCCTTCTTTCTCTGTTCCCCCTGCCCCTTTCCCCTGCTTCTTCAGTGTACCACTGTGCTCCCCTCACCCCTTTATTTCTACTTCTCTGGGTTTGGGGTTTTTCCCCCCACCCTTTTTGAGAGCCAGGCCTGAGATCCTGAACAGGTCTCCTGCCTGGCCTTCCCGAAGGACTGCAGCTTCCCCCAGCCCACTGAAATCTGGCGGTACTGGCTTCGGGGATGCACCGATAAAGGAGGAGAGCTCTCCATGCCTTCCCTAATTTCTCACCACCTCAGCAGCTGAATCGTGCACAGGGACCTTCCCCCCCAGCTACCATTACCAGAGAGCGGAGGAGAGAGCACAGCCCTCTCCCGCTCTGCAGGGAAGCCAGCGCCCAGGAAAGCCCGGCGGGACACAGTCACCCCAGGTTTCTTCTGGCTGGACGAGCCTATCACCTCATCTGCACTTACATGGCAAGAGCTATGTATGGGGCAGCACTGCGCCTTTATTCATGCGGCACCAAGCTCAGCAATGAGCATCCCGACATTTAGAAATGCTACTACACTACTACGAAGTTGGGTATGACAGTAAGCACCATTACTTATTCCTCCAAGTGCCATTTAAGAGGCTTACTTCCAAGAGAGAGGCACTCTCCTGCTGTCCATGTGAAGGTTTTGGAAAGGGAATCTTGGAGTATCTGCCTTCACCCCAAAATCCAGTTTTACAAAGCCTGAAAAAATACTGCTCTGCACACCAAGGTGCAATAGGGTCTCTTCTCTGTTTTGGGAGTAGATACAGAAATTAGTTATCCTGGTTGCTGTGCCCAGCGGTACAGGGTACTGTGTGCCCCAGAGACGCAGCCCTTGATTTACGGCTGCAAGCACAGAGGGCAGCGTAGCTGTCAGCTGTGGAAAACCAGAACGTCGACATTTAAACTGCTTTCTCAAACTCTGCTATTCTTTCATTTTTTTTCCTGCTAGAAATTCAGCAGCTTGCAGCCTGGAGGATACACCCAACACTTCTGCGTACCCAGGGACTAACCTCGCCTTCACTCTTACCGCTTCCTGACGGGCCGTCTTTTACCAGGAAAGGAAACAACCGTAATTGAGCATGGCAGCAATCCATCTTTCCCCATGTAATCTTAGCAGCAGAAGAAATGGTTTCCTGTAGCTCACATAAGCAAGCTGCGCCCAGGCCCCCCCTCACCCAGGCCCCCCCATCCCCTCTGCCCATGCTCCCCCCAGAAACCCTTGCTTCTGCAGGGGCCGGGTGCCCACCGCTGGCACAGGCACAGAGGGGTTCCCGCTCTTTGGTGGCATTAATAAGCTAGCTTAAGTAGACATCCCACATTCATACAAATAATGTAAAACCAGAAAGACTGACTCTGCCCTGAAGCACTTCAGTGAAGCCTCAGCTTTTGGCTTTAGCAGAGGTATGGCCCTGTAAACACACACTCTCAACCACTGCAGGTAGCATACAGATTAACTAAAAATAAAGCTGCTCATGCAAAAATTCATGGTGCTGGGCTCAGGGGTTTTATCGCCTTAACTAAGCATCTTGAAGTCTGTTTGGAGAGTGTTTTATTTAGGAGCAGTAATGCACAGTTATCAGGGGGTTTCAGTTCATTTAATTAAGTTGAATACAATTACACTCTAGTGGGTCTTAAAAATGCAAGAATCTATTTAAATATTATTTAGATGCGTATCTTTTAACTACCACAGACTGCACAGGGCTTCATGTTTATATCAATTAGGGATATCAACCTAGCAATAAGAACTCCATCTCTTGCCAGTTTATAATCCTTTCTGCTCTGGGATCTCATATTTTATTTGCTCATTTCCCTTTATCTGTGTACAGTGAAGATGGGCTTTTTGCGTTCCTGTGTGCTCATATTGCTTCATCATTGCCAAAGCTCTTCCCAATTAGGCTAAATAGGCCTCTTACCCAAATAAAAGAGAAATATTTCTGCTTACCTACAGAGCAAATCCTACAGAGTCTGGGCTTGAACAACTGTGTGGTTGCCGTATCTCCCAAGTGTTTCAAGCACGTATTTCTCTGAAGGGGCAACATGCAATTTATTACTTACAGGAGCTCCCCAGTAAGCAGGATGCTACGAGCTTGTTTCAAGGAAGTGCTTAAGCCTGTGGGTGCTGTCAGTCCAGTGGCTCTGCCCACCGATAATAGATGTTGCTTTTACTGTAGACTGAATGCATTACTCAAGTGTTGCACATCACAGAGATGCACCTCGAGCTGAAGCATGAAACAATTTAAAGAGCCCCACGGGGGTAAAGAGATCATAAAAAGCAGGAGCTAGCAGAACCCCAGTGTCAATAAAGCTCGCAAAAAATTGTGTGTCTCTTCAAAACCCAGTAGCCGGTTCTGACCGACCCAAGGCCCTGAACCACAGGTTGAAAGACAACAACTGTAGTTAAAGACACTTGGTCTTGGAAGGTAAGCTAAGTTCTCACTTGAGCAACTTCTCAATGCATAGCAACCTGAATATCAGAAGGAGAGCATCCCGCTAACTAACCATTTGTCACGCCAAAGAAAAACATCTCACCTAGCTGTAAAAGTGACTGTAATACGAGAAGGAAGTCTCAGATGGAAGGAGTCTCCTCACAGACTCTGCTTCTAAGATGAAAGAAGAGACTGCGGTCTCAGGGAACACAAAACCATGAACCCAGCAAGAACGGCAGGACAACGTACATACCAGGATGCATCTGAAGTGCCACAAAAACAGCAGGGAGCTCCCTGAGCAAAAGGAAGATGTTACACCACTTTTCACAGTATGCACCGTTATCAGTTTCAAATCAAATTATTACAGTAAATAAGCTGCCTCATGCATAAAGAATCAGGACTTGAAGGGAAACAAAGATTTTGCTGTATGACTCTCTCAAGGACAAAGGAGAACCACATGTTTTCAGATGTGGAGATCTCTTCAAAGCTTGAGAGGTACAACCCGAAACCCAAAGGCTGGTTCAGAACGAGTTATGTGTGAACAGGGAACCAGGGCATCAGACTCTCTCTAGCAAAACAGTAAATTGCGCTCTCATCCTTGGCCTGGTTTAGCTAACCAGCCCTCTGCTACAAATTACCCATTCGAAGCATCTACTGGCAATACCTGAATGGTCTAATTTCACATGACTCATGCACATTAACAGTTACCCACCTACAGTCTGTATTTGTCTTTAAGCAAAAACCAAACAAACCAAGGTGCAACCAACGAAGGAAGGCTTACTTTGCCCTCTGATATCCCTACTCAGTGCCTGAAGCGAGCCCTCCCATTTCTGAACCAGGCTTAAATCTCCATTATTTACTTCCCACGTGCTCCCTGCCTGTCCACGCTGTTCAGCCACCTCCTCTGGGCCTCCCCGAAGCCAGCCTGCGTGCTGACCTTCCCCTGCCAAGGTCCTGGTGCGTGCTCCAGCCATTTCCTGCCATGAAGGCAGCAATTCTTCCTTTCACATGATCCTCCTAAAATCCCTCTTCCTAACAATTGCAAGTCATTCTTCTCAGCTGGGACTCTTTTCACTTTTCTAGCCACAGAAAAACAATTCTGCATACAGAGTCACTGCACCTCCATCCCTTGTCATCTTCCATTTCCTCTTTATATGAGAGGTATTTTCCTGAGAGAGGCATGAGTATGGAGAAATTCTTCCTTTCACATGATCCTCCTAAAATCCCTCTTCCTAACAATTGCAAGTCATTCTTCTCAGCTGGGACTCTTTTCACTTTTCTAGCCACAGAAAAACAATTCTGCATACAGAGTCACTGCACCTCCATCCCTTGTCATCTTCCATTTCCTCTTTATATGAGAGGTATTTTCCTGAGAGAGGCATGAGTATGGAGAAAAAACAACTCATTGCTTTTTTTTTTTTTTTAAACTTCAAACCCGCTCCCGAGAGAGGCATGAGTATGGAGAAAAAACAACTCATTGCTTTTTTTTTTTTTTTAAACTGCTCAAACCCGCACAGCAACAGATCTACCTAAGGCAGAAGGGCCAGAGAGCAGCTAACAATACCTTTTTAACCCCCTCCCCTCTCTTTTTCATGGCAGTTTACAAAACAAATAACTATCTGTAAGCATTTTGCAGTAGTTGTAATTAGGTTTGGCAGCTGAAAAATGAAAATTTGTACAATCTTTTGTATTCTAAGTACATTTGAGACGAGGATTAAAAACCACAAGTAACTTGGCAAAGACTACTTGAAGAAAGTACCGTTCCATCAGAGAGAAAAAGCAACATTGAGAACATCCACCTCTTTCCTTCCTCTCAATTTTGGCCATTAGGAACTCAACCTCCACACTGACCAAACCCAGTGAGACTCATCATGACTAGGTCTGTAACAAGGATATACAGAAGCATCCCTTTCCCTTCTCATTTATGCACGAACACACACCATATGTGGTATGAAGCTATTCTTCATCGTCATGCCAATATTTTGATTAAGTCCTTGACCTTATGTTCTCTGTTAACTTCCTGAGTTTAGATAGCTATCATGCAAAGCTTAGGTTTTACAAAGTTTATCCATCTGCATGTATATACTCACTCCCGGACACAAAATCTAAACAATACCTTGCTGTATCTGGGCTGAGCAAGAAACAATATACCTCACTGACCTGACACATCCCAGTATACCTTCAATTCGGTACACAACAGAACTCACCACCACAGTGGAGAGGGATGACACAGGATTAGACTCCATTTCGTGCCTCATTGCAAAACACTCAGAATAAAGGACTCCATAATTAAAGAGGCAAACAGAATTTTTAAGGACCGACAACCATTTTGCACTACCTACAACTAAGCAGACTCCACTGATGAAACAAGACATAAAACAGACCCTCCCCCAAACCTCTCCAAACAATGAATGGGACACATCATCACAAAATAAAATACAATGAAAAACAGGCATCTTTCAATTTTTATTTGTACAGTGCACAGCAAGCAAGGTGGGAACTTCCACATACAAGCTGGAACACTGACAGAGAAATTTGGATAATTAAGAACGGACACCAGGAATTTGCCACTTTCCTCCATAAGGAAAACATGACCTCAGAGAAACTTTAGAGAAGTATGGTATGTAAAAACACAGAGAAAAACGTCCAAAGAATTTGCAATGTATGAAGACTCACAACATGCTCCGCCAGCAGGAAATCTGCCTTTACTCAGCCCTTTTTCTCCAGTGAAATGAAAACAGACAGACCTAAGGAAATGCATCCAGTGGGGGAAGAGAGAGATGCCTGCTATTGCAGCCACACCAGTGCTCCAGCCGGTACCTTCACTGTGGTACCTGGAGCTACCTCTGCTGCCAACATTTTTCAAGGGGTATAAGCAGCCTGCGCGCAGCCTGCTCTTGCTTCCACCAAAATCAGTGGCAAATCGCAAGTGACCTCAGGGAAAGCAGGAACACAAACAAGCTTCTGTGGTGAGGATCCCCCACTGTGTTTGCTATGCTGAAAAAAAAAACCAACCCAACATTTACATGCCAGAGATACATCAAAAAGCAAATACCTGTTCTGAGCCTAATCAGTCCTCAGTCTGACATGAAGCATCATGTAAATCCAATGAAGAACAGGTCAGAAACCAGCCAACATGGCTTAGTGCCACGGGCACTAATATCCCTGCTCCACTGCCCATCAACTGCTGTGTGTCGTGGTATCCCCAGCGCGACAGTTCACCATGACCTTTTGATTCTTTGCTCAGCTAGGAATTTCCTCACCTTACCAGTTTTTTTTGTTTTGAAATACAGTATCTTTATTAGTCCTCTGATAAAACGTTGCACACGGAAATCTGTTCTCCCCCACATCTGTATAAAACATGATATATTCCCACAACACACTCGGAAGCATGGACTTTTCGAAGCATAAACATATAGTCATCTTGAAGATGGAAACTTGAAGACAGAAACCACGACTGACATAAAACGTGCAGTCTGCCCCCGCCTTTTCCCGTTTTACAATGGTAATTTATGAATTCTAAGGTGGGAAAGAAGCCTAATAATGGAGTGGAAATCACAACCTCCAAGTTGTGGTGCATATTATGTATGAATACAAATACACTTATGTATAAACCAGGATTTTTCTTATTTTCATCCTCACAGAGTATACGTTTCAGTTTAAACGCAAAGCATTTATCATCAGCTTTCAGAGCTGCTACACTAAGCTGGCCAGCCACTGAAAGCTCCAAAACTCTAACAGGTATTAAAAATTATTCTGTATAACTGAAGGCTACGTTTAAGTCTATGCAGTCATATTGATAACAATATGAAATATGTCTAACAGGGATGGTGAAAAGAGATTAGCCTCAATTTAGCAGTAGAAAATAAGTATCTTCAATTTGCACTCCATCCGTAGGACTGCACTAGAAACTTCTGGTGTAAAAAACCCTTTCAGCTGCATTGGAATATGCGGGAAGCTCCTGCTGGAAGACTGCAAGCACAAAATCCGAAGAGGATGAACACGTTTCAGAACTGTAACAGATACAGATAAACAGAGATAATAAACACAGTCAGAACACAAACATTCAAACATCTCCCCAGTTGTAAATGCATAAAACCCACAGATTCTACAGCAATGACATATCTAGAGGTATATATTATGACCGGTAAGATGATATTCTGGCAAGCAAAACACCTTAAAAGCCTAAAATGCCTTTTTCCTGAAGTGCAATGTAATGCTATGCAATCAGCTGTAGCACCTGTTTTCACCCAAGCTCCAGCTGTGGATGTACACTCACTGAAAGAACTTTTAACAGTGCCACCACGGTGCAATGAGCTCTCATGATAAGTGCTCTCAAACCCATTTTTTCCTCCATCGAGTTAGACTGGGGTTACAGTTGAGCAGAGAGCGAGCTCTGCACAGCAGGGTCGACTTGGTGCTGGCACTGAAAGGACCAGGAGGCTCAACGCATCTGAACTTGTGAAGGAATGACAGAAGTTGCTTTTTCCTTTCTTGCTGAAAACCTACGGGCCACACACTGCTCCAGTATAAATAAACTTTGTGCCTTAGGCTCATGAAGCTTTTATGTAAACAGGGCAGAAATTAGACCCTTTACCTTTTGTTCTTCTCTTCATCTTTTGTTTCCATCATACCCATCAGCACTGCACACAGCATCTTCAGTTGCAAGCGAGAGGGTTAGGAGTGTCCCGCAATCAAAAGATGGCTCATGTTCTCTCGATTTAATATTGTAACAAGCATGGTATGTTTTCACTACCATCTATTGACTCTCGTCATGCTCGCTGCAAAGCTTTCAAAGTATTGCTTTTATTATTGTATTAAACAGTTACCTAATCTCCTTTACACACACGCTCCCACACACAGAGAATATACTGAAGGTGGAGAGCGCTGCGATACAAAATTTTAGTATGCAGTTACCAAAGAGCAAAAAGCACTGTATATCATCGTAAATACAGTGACAATAATGAAACAGAAAAGGATGTATTTATATTCCTGATAATTATATTACCATGCTTGTAAACTTCAATGTGTGTGTTTACCCATGCACATAAGAACAACCATATTTTTTCCATCTGGAGGCCTGATCATGTAAACTGATCTCAATAGCATATCCCCGCCCTCATGCAGGGCCACAGGGAAGTCAAATCAGCAAAATCTAATGGGCTGCAGAGCAGACCTGCAACAGCGCTCCAACCAGATCACACTCAGATCGTGACACGGATTGGAGAACCAGTTCTCCAATTTATCGTATGACATTCCATAAAAAAGCCTGAAACTGTGATTTATAAATCATTGTCGTATTACATTCTTAAGCTTGTCCATCTAATTTTCCAGTTATACCCTGCTTAAAACCGTTTTCCAGATAGGTTATACAATGCCCACTCTCAATTTCAAACCCTTCACAGGAAATGTGCCTCTAAAACTAGTACATAGCTCAAAAATGCTTATCCAGGTGTCATTAAAAGTTAAACCATTAAGTATTTTATTATACTAATCTCAGTTCAAATAAAAACAGTACATTATAACTTTGTGCTTCAAAACACGGCAGTAGACAAGAAAGGTCTGCTATTACCGTAAACCAGGAAAAATGTTCCCCTCACCTCAAGAAGATCAAAGCAGAGCCAGAGTGCCCACACCTGACCCACACCACAGCTACTGCACTGCAGTGGGGGCAGCTCCTTTTATTTTTAGAGCAGTTATTTTCCATAATGGAAATCTGTGTTGTGAACTCCTGGGTTTGAATGTGTTTCAAGTGAACCGTGTCATAACTTTTTCCTGCCGATGGGACAGTTAAGTCTCTTGATGACAGTGAGAAATAAAAGCCCTTCATATTTCTTTATCTAATCACACAACACATGTCTACCTACTCCTTTAATGGAGAATATGGTTTTACGATAGAAACTTAATTTTTACAGACTTGCGCATATTAAACCCAGTTCCTTCTTTCTGTTAATTTCCTCATGAAAAACATGGAATCCAAATTCTCGCAAAGCCACCTCAGCATTCCTGCAGTCACAACCACCACCACCCTCCTCCTCCCACCACCAATAATGGCAACAGACAAAGCGGCAGGTTCATTAGTCATCACCTGTGTCACGCAATCACAAAGAGGAAAATTAGCAGCAGCATTTTATGTTAAAACAGGTATTGTGACCAATCACTTTGCTGGGTCATTACAAAGTAAATCTTATTCATCCTGTGTTACTGAACCTCCTAAAGTCCGAGCACAACGCGTGCTCTACAATCATTAATACCGTGACAACGAGGTAAGTGGAAAAGGAGAAAGCCTGTGCTGCTGCATGAAGGAAAAGCTACAACCAGAGACTCCAAATGATGGAGGGAAATGCGGGAAGGCACAGGCAGCAGGGCTGGGCGCACCAGCATGCTCTCCTCCACCACACCACCTCTGGAGGAAGAAAAGTCCTGAAAGGAGCCAAGCCCAGGGCCAAAGCTGGAGCAGTTCAACCAGGGTCTGGAAGGAGAGGGAAGTCCTTTCTTCCTTCTGACTCAAACTCCCTTGCCCTGGGCACTGCCTGTTTTGTCCGTCCGTCAGCCCTGTGCCACGACCAGCAGTGACCCTGCTCTGCTGCGCCCCGGTCCCTCTGCTCAGCTCACGCGGCTTAACCTCTCTGCTCCTCTGTTTGCACAGCATCTCATGCAATCAGTGCTAATTTACGTTGATTTCTAGACAGCATCACAGTAAGTTAGATTAATCATTATCTAGTTCTGTAAAATGTCATTTGCTCTGAGATACACTAAAAATAAGAGGTTTTCACCTCACTATAGAAAATGGTAACCAGCATGTGTAGCATAATACATTGCATTCCACGTAACAAAATTCCTTTAAGTGCTCATTGTCCCACATGTGCAACGCTTTTTCATTTTCCACACCAATTTTCACATTTTCTTTCTGTTTAGAGACTGCCATTTTTTCATAGCCACAAAAGGAAGGAGGCATCATTACAGGCAAGTTCTGGCAATCTGGTATTCCACTGCCCTTAAGAGACAGAGCGAGCTCGGCAGACTGACCTTCAAAATGTGAAAAAATATGAGGAAAAAGAGTATTTCCAAATATTGATAACGGAGCCGGTATTCACAGCAAACCAGCAACACACTGGAAAATAAAATTTTATCACCAAGATTCAAGTTTACCTTAAATTTATAGTTATTCTCTAGTAAACAGCAGTTCATAGCAGATCAAGAACAGGTATATATAAAAATCTTCCCTACTTTTCCCTCTGCAATTTAAAGGCCAGGGAAACCCGGAGTTTGCTTTCAAGAAAGAACGAAGAGGGCACCAGAACCAAAACCTCTCATCATTCCTGACTGTTGTAGGGTCTTGCGGGGACTAAACTCTCTGATGAAGACATCTGTTTTATGTGACCTGACATGCAAGAAAAAGCCTAGACCAAAGGTTATCTCTATGAGTTGTCTTTCTTCATAAAGGGATTAGCATTGCTAGGTATAACATTGCATGGAGATGAGAGGGAAAGGAGATGCAACAGGTTAAGTTTAAAATATAAAATCGAATCCAACACCTAAACTGATAGTCGGTCACTCTCCATTTTGATTTCTTTATTTGAAAGTAAAATATACTCCACGGTTTTGTACAATAGAAAAAACAATACCTGCTAGTTTGAAAAGCAGAGGCCAGGCCTTCTGGGTTTATCCTTACTGTAGCAACTGGGATATGCTCTAAAAATGCAATCCAAAGTAGAAGTCGGAACAAAAACATTTTGAATCAGAATGTCCCAAAGTGCTTTTTGAGCTAATTACACAATGCCACAGCCATTTTGCCAACATGTCAATAAAGATCAGAAAACACGAGTATGTTGCATTTTCAAAAGCACGTTTGGACATGAGGAAAAATTTCTTTGCTGAAAGAGTGGTTAAACATTGGAAGAGGCTGCCCAGGGAAGTGGTGGAGTCCCCATCCCTGGAGGTATTTAAAAGACGTGTAGATGAGGCGCTTAGGGACATGGTTTAGTGGGCATGGTGGTGTTGGGTTGACGTTTGGACTCAATGATCTTAGAGGTCTTTTCCAACCCTAATGATTCTATGGTTCTACCTGGAGCAGCTACTCGGTTGCCTGCACTTCTCCGTAGAGCTGTGCTGAGCACTGATGGCTTCAGCTGGAGTGGCCTCTTGGTGCCAAGCAGACATCAGAGAAACGGAGCCACCCGAACGAGAGACTGGGAGAGCAATGGAGTAGAGAGATTTCCACGGGAGGTCATGGTGGACTAATGATGGTTTAAGGAGAGCAATCCTGGGAGAAATCTGCAGCTGGTGTGAGCTGCCACAACTCCTCCTGACAGTCCTCCAACTGCTTTTATCGATCAGGGATCTACTTCCCCAATCTCTCCAGATATCCAGGCTCCCTGGCTTAATATCAAATTCCTCTCCCCCAAGTATGTTAGCCAGTATGTAATTACATGTTATCACAGTAGTATTATCGGCTGGCATCCTTCTCTCTTTCGGTTTGTTTCTTTATTACTTTGATAAGAAATTCAAATAGTCACTGAAACACAGAGAGCAAGACAGATTATATATGTAAATGTTAGGGCTCCCAGTACAAACCCAAGTGAGCTTTATTGTCCTCAAAATACTCTGTTCTCTTTAGCTAACAGCAGATGCTGAGAAAAGCACTGGTTTTCTCTTAGCATAACTGCAAAATGTTATCGAAAAATAAAGAATTTTCTTTTTTTTCAGCTCTTGTAATTGATTCAATAGTTTGAAACAAACTATCTGTCACTTTGAAATAAAAAGCTGGAAAGACTTCTAATTTCATTGCATCTCTTGCAAGTTCCTCTGTATCTTTTGCAACTTGGCCACTGAAGACAAAAGCTCCTCACACAAATAGACGTTTTCTTCAGTGAAATCCCTGCTCTATCAAAATCGATCAGAGTTTTGCCCGTGATTTCATTAATGTCAAGATTTGACCCAGATACCTGTTCCAGCTATGCTATGCGAGAAGGAAGAACATCCCATAAACAAGACAGACACTGAAGTGTCTTCCCTGTACTAAGGTCAATAGCCCATGTTTTGAAAGCACATCTTTAAAAGAAGAATATTCATGATTTTCACTTCGTATTACGATTTGTTCTCAGATCTGATCCCAGACAAACCTTCAGACTCTGAGCAACAAAGAGCTTGCTATCACCACGTTAACACACAATTCTATGCCAAAAGTATCCCTTTTTATGGTGTTGAGTTTTGGGGATGCAGAGAATTTCTATATTACTACTCATGATCCACCTACTGCAATCTCTCTCTAAAACCTTAATACGCTTCCACCATCCATTGCTGCTTTGAGACGCTACAAATTATAATTAGCCGGTACATTCCAACATGTGCTTACTACAGACTGAGCAAAAGCTTTTAAGTATAATTATGTTATCTAGTGAGCTCCATTAACAGCACAAATAGCTTTGAGGTGCTTTTACCACAGCTGCACCTATGGAATATTTCATTAGAATAAGTGCAAAAGGGAAAAGTCACATTTACTTCAGCAAAATCCCAGTACAGCTGCAAGGACACTCAATATTTGTCAAGTACAGAGAGAGTTATTATGTAACTTCAAAGTCCATAAAATATGCTGCTTACAAGCAGCACTTGAAAAGTATTTGCTTTCCCTCCGGACCTGGGATCTGCCATCACAGGTTCCTGCTAATGAGGTCCTATTTTGAGGAACCTAACTAAATGTACACAAACAATGAAATACATTTATCCACTGAGTGAGGGGCTCCATTTATATTTTAAGTAACTGCAGTACCGAATACCAGCTGGGCTGAATTCCATGGCCCCTCCTCCTAAACCCACACCTAGAGGGGACACCACCACGGCCACCACCATGTCCCACAAGGCTTCTAGCAGGACCACTGGGAGGAAGGCGACACCTTCCCCTCCTCCTCCCCACTGCTGTAACTCCTCAGTATGAGGAGGACAGAATCAGGCATTTCATCATTTTTATGAAGAACATCTTTTTCACCGTAAGGACAGCAAAGTGGTGGAACAGGCTGCACAGAGAGGTTGTGCAGTTTCTGTCCCTGGAGGTTCTCAAGACCCGACTGGATAAAGCCCCAGGCAACCACACCTGGCCTCAGAGCTCTCCCTGCTTCAGCTCGAGGTCGGGCTAGATGCTGCCTGAGGTCCTTTCTAACCTGCATCATCCTACGATCACTGCTTAAGAACGCAATTTTCTCTCTCTCATTCGATCAACAAACTTTTGATGATCAACTTCTTCCTTCATTTCATTCTAGTTTTCCCCTCCCAAGATGCTGGCTCTTCTCTCCTGTCTCTTCCCCCCGCTAGTGCATTCCTTTGGTAGCTTTCAAGCTGTTGCAGGGCCAACCTAGCCAGCCTATCACCACACCAACTTCATGGTTCATAGAGCCCTTCCCAGTGAATCACTCCAGTGTCTACCTCTGTGCTCCCTAAACATTTTGGATCATGAACTACTGTAAATCCCAGGAATTTAAAACCCATACTCTCACTTAATTGACAACGCGAAAGAAGCAAGCCAGCTATGCAGGCCACTGTTGTGGCCTCATGGGCCATGACCAACCATCTACAGACTTCCGTTTGGAAGCCACAAATCTAGTTCACCGTTTGCCTTTCGCAGCACAGGTTTGAAAGGGACAAAGCTCTACGTACTGCAAAGACAAGTGGTGAAAAAGGCACTGGAGCTACCTCTTCCTTGCCTTCAGACAAGGACAAAGCACTAAATAAGTTTATACTCAGTTCATATTAAGACATATTTTGCAGCCACAAAGACTAGAAACTCTTTAAAAACCTAAATCTGAAGAAAGCTGACCGCTTGCTGTGAGAAGAGCTTCTGTCTTCTCAGGTAAGTTATTATTTGAGACGCAACACAAGGGTATCTTTTCATATCCGTAATTGTGTTGCAACACAAAACACTGCAGCAAGAAAAGGTAAGAGCGCTGGGTGATGTTCGCAACCGATACAAACCAGCAACTTCATAGTTACAAGATGATGCCTTCCTGTAAAGCAGACCAACTCTAAAACAAATTATTTTAGCTTAGTTTTATTAAAGACAAATAATAATTAAATAGCTCTGTTTTCCCAGGAAGGAAACTAGCCTGTACAGCCAGAAGAAACCTATTCAAATTATTAGTTGTGTGAGAATCGGATCTTTTTCTGCTCTGAGCTCCAGCATGCTAGGCTGTTGGTTTGGCCTCCTCAAACACTCCTTCCAGGGCATCCAATAGCGCTTCGCTCTTACTAAATGCAGTACTGAAACCTGCCAGAGAGAGAGAAAGAGACTGTTCATAAAGTACCAACTGTGTGCTCCCTACAAACTGGCAGAGCTGACTCTGCTTGCATTCTTAGATTAAAACCATTAACAGTGAAAGAGCGTACACAGCAGAGTGCTATTAAACCGAATGCCATGTCAACGGAGAACTTCTACGAAGAAAAGGAACGAAGCGGGTTTTTTAATCTTACTTTGAATATTAACAATAAAGTCCACACGGAAAAAAAATTACAGCATAAAATGCTAATTAAATTCTCTGTTCAATTGTATAACACTTCTGAATTAGATCCTACTGGTTTACCATTCGTTACATTCCACAGCAGTTTTCCAAAAGGTACTTCTCATAATGTTCTTTAATGTCTGTTGGTTAAATGTTAACAACAAAAATTAATACGCGTCAAGCCTATTCATTTGCTTTTAAAATGAATAAACAGGCACTCCACTGTTGATTACCACATTCCTGTATCACTGGAAAACTGCCAGCTCCAGGACGTATGTAACATTAGCATTTGGTTTTTTGCTGAGCGGCAGTCCTCTGTGGCGATTACCGTCTTGCACCTAAAGCCAGTATTATTCTCTCACTGCAAGCAGAAATAAAGAATTGACTCTTCCTGTATTTTTACTGTTTGCCATCCAGTCCGCCCTGTCGGTAGGCTACGTGCCCACTAAACGTAATTCCTTGAGCCCTTGCTACTGGGGCCGTCTCTTTTGTTTGCAGCCGGTGAATTCGGAGGATTACTCCCCCCTCAGCGGATCACCAGCGCAGAAA
>NW_008795490.1:957906-958409 GCF_000699145.1 Aptenodytes forsteri | reverse complement strand
GGTGCCCCGCGGCAGCGCCCCCCACGCGCGAGGCTTCCCCCGAGCCCGGCGCGGGGGCGCCGCAACACGGGCGTGGAATGTAAAGGCGGCAACAAACCAGCCTTCCGCCCAAATTTAACCGAATCCGCCAGCATGCCGGAGCAACAGGAAACAATGCGCCCATTGATCAGCCTAAACGAGCGCTTCTGGGCGTGTAAACAGATGCGGGGTCCGGTCTGCTCCGGTAAACAACCCCAAACCCAAACCCCGCTCCTCAGCGGCGCTCAGCGCTGTCGTTCCGTCCCTCCCACAGCGACGGCCGAAAAAAACTTCACTCCAAAACTGTGATTAAAGCGGTCGCTGATACACTGCTCCCTTTTGCCCACGGAAGAACTTTCTCTGCGATGTGCCAGCCCGCACGGCGAGGACACTCTCCAACTCGGGCAAACTCCGCAGCAGGTGCCGCGGGGACCCGGCGTCCCGGCGACGGCTTCGCCCCCGCGACGGGGGAAGCGGCGCTCCGC
>NW_008795490.1:878978-953091 GCF_000699145.1 Aptenodytes forsteri | reverse complement strand
GGCTTGTGGCTTGTTGCTGACCGGGCTTGCCGGCGCCTCACCTGACTGCCAGGAGCTCCGGCAGCAAAGCCAACAGCGTTTTCTTAACACCGCGGAAAGATTAGCCGGGAACTGGTGTCAGGCGCGCTCGTTACATGGCCGGCAAGGGAGAGGCGCCCAGTTAGCACGGATTTTCAGTTTAAGTACCGGGACCGCATCGTTCTCCGGAGGAGAGGAGAGATCCGTCACCGATCGCATCATAAAAGGCAAAGCTCTCCTTGGGGAAGCACTGTGGAAACGCTACCTCCATCTATGCCTCCTGCTTCCTAGTACTTCCCCTCCCCCCCATATTATAATGAAATTAAATAATCACTAATTACAGGCAGCAGTAGGGATGCTCCTGCATCCCTCCTAGGAAACAGGTGAGTGCCCATGCACACACACTGGAGCACGCTTGTTGGGGAGGTATATTAAGCAACGGCAGCCAAACCCCGCTGCCTGTGGGATGGAAGGGGCGGGAGAGGTCAGCAGGGGCCAGGGCGAAAGGATGAGCCCAAGGGATGCGGTGCTTCTCCTGGCCTGCCCACCACCTCACACCCGGCTTCTGCTGGGACTAGCAGCAAGGAAATCCTTCACTCACAGTGCTCATCCCTAAGCTTTGAAATGGTTAGATGCATCTTGAAAAGCTACTGTTTCAAGCTGTTGTTTATTGGAAGCACCTGCCTGCGCAGGGCGGAAGGAAAGGTGATGTATTTAATGGATACGCAGCTGTCATGCACTGGCCAAGCATTTTAAGAGCTCACATCTTTGAGCAGTTAGTAGTTTCTCCAGCATCCCACCAGCCCTCCTTGCTGCCGGGCTGGATATTGCGTGCCCTGCACCACCCAAACGCAACCCAGGCCCTGGCCTGGTACCTGGGCTCCCCCTCTGCGCTCCCTGTTCAGCCCCAGCCTCCCCCCAGCCACACAGTCGGCCCCGCGGCTGTCAAGGCCCACCCTCCCCCCACCCTCACAGTCGGCGCCGCGGCTGTCAAGGCTCGCACCGATTGCGCAGCGCCGGCAGCCTGGGAGGACTGGAGCAATGAATGACACTATTTGCTAACAGGGCTAAAAATAGTTTCTGGAGAAGGCATAAAGCAGAAGTGAGGTGACTGCGTGCTCCTCATCTTCTCCCCACATTCCCTGCAATGCTCTTTTTCTGTCCTCAAAGCTAAGATGGCTTATTTAACTTTGTAGGCTAGCACCAGAGAGAAAAGCTGATCAAAACGCTTCCTTTCTCAGCAACTGGTATGCAAAGAACGGAACGAAAATTTTCAAAGCGCTGTGCTGTTACAGCTATTGCTGTAGTGGTGAATGGCACATGCAGAACAGACAAAAGGAGGTGGGGGGCACAGGTAGAAAAACTAGGAGAATTATGCTGAAAGTGGTAAAGAAACCCCTGATGTGGTAGAAACACGCATATTCTTCTTGACCCTTTAGGATGCACGTGTAGGATACACTCTATGTAATTCATCATATTATTGACTGGTAATGAAAAATAATGAAAGGCCCAAACCAGGTATAAAATCTCTACTAATTGACCTTTAAATTGTATGCAACAATAAGCCTATGAAGTATGAGGATAAAGGCGTGCCAGCAAAGTCTCTCTGTACTCTGAGATGGCTTGCGTAACTCAAAACTGGTTTAATTAGTCAGGGGTAATTTACTTAGTGACCCTCTGAAATCCATGTTGAACCACTTACAATAGTAATGTCAATCTACTTTCAAAATATCTGAACAAGGCACACTGTTGATGTCAGGATTTAAATATGCTGGGCTCCTCTTGTAGATACTGTTTTACGTACATTGTCTTTTTTATACTTTGGAGGCATATTTAAAAAAACCCAAAAAACAATTCTGCAGCACAAAGTCTAAAAAACCCTCATTGTTCTTCCTCAGGCAGCAATAGATTAACATCAAATAGGTGCAAGGGGCAGCACTCCCACTTGCCTTGCCCCTCCCTGCCGACGGAGGTCATTGCTCCTGTGCAGCAACGACTACACTACTTACAGAAGCAGGTCCTGAATATCCGCACTTTTCAGCCTTGCAGTACAGGTAACAGAAACTAAATTATAAATTGTGGTGGTCCAAGAGCTGCTTCCTGAGCCATGATGTCATCCCTTTTGTAGAGGCAGCAACTTTCATCAGAGGAGCATGACGCATGGCTGCGGCAGTCTTCCCCTCAGCCAGTTGACTTTAATTTATCTGAGACACAGAGCCTTTGATTTTAAGAAAGGGAGACAAGGAAAAAAAGATCTTGCAAAATCATTTGACTCCAGGAGCAGTTGCTTTAAGAAACAAATTGACATGAGAGAACCACAACAAATCCATGGCAGTTTACAATAGCTACCACCTTCCATGGTCTTGCAATTATAGTATCTATTCATCTTCAGACATTCACAAGATGCCATTTTTCCAAGACATTCAATGACTATGACATGCTAAAATATTCCCTGCTCTCCTTCCCTCAGATAGACCCCCCTCCTTCTAGATATCACAGGGTTCCTCTATGTTAGTGATGCCGATGTCCTGCAGTAATAAATCCCAGGGGCGTTTTACAAAAAAGACAGCTGCAACAAGAGTATTAGAGTTTTAGAACAAGCAGAAACTCAGATCTTAGAAGGGTTTTGAAGCCCAGCTATGACTGCAGTATTTGGTTTGTGTTACAACTGCTACTACAGAATTGCAAACTAATTGCAATTTAGCATGTTACAATACAGTTTTTGTTTGCATTTTTATCTGTAGTTGTCGAGATGATAACTCAAGCATCCACAAAAGACCGCATTCTAGAAGCATGTTGTACTGGACCTCTGTACGCTACTGGGACGAAATAAATCAGGTCAATCTTCTGAGATTTTCTGGACATCTCACAGGAGCTCTGGCCAGGCGCTTAACATCTGCGAATCTTGGAAAATCGTCACTGTGCACCTACAGGGCAGCACTAGGCAGCAGGGCAGCGATCCTGATACGATTCCCCAGTGTGTCGGACTCGCAGTGCACGGGCTCATGGTTGCTCTCACATACACTCCAGCACACTCTGGACGGAAAGTCCCTCCACAGAGCTCCAGCACACTCTGGACGGAAAGTCCCTCCGCAGAGCTACGAAGCTCCCCGCGGTTGTTCTCCTGCAAATCTCTACACAGGAGATGGAAACGACCAACACCTATACAGTGAATCTAGTTTCGCCCAGTTGTGGCAGACACACTGTGCATGTGAGTGTATCCTCCTATCACACCATCAGCTACGTGTGGCTGTGCAGTTAATAAGAGTTTCCCACATCTACACCCCCGGCAGGATTAACCAACTTGGAGACCACTCTTCTGTATTACAGAGGGACGGACTTTCTTCAGAGGGCTACTTGGAGCAGGATCCTAGCTCCAGGTTAAGGTGGCTGTAGAGAAGCTCACCTTTCTCCTTTCTTTACGGAGGGTTTAGGGAGATTGCCTTTCACTGGGCCAAACTCTTTCTCTGTGAATACTTCTTCACAAGCACAAACCTCAAACACAAACCTCTGAGTCATTAAGACAAAGGATGACAATCTTTCTGTCCCAAAGTAGTGTGTATCATCTCAGCACAATGTCACACAAAAGTGACACAATGGTTTCAACAAAGCATTTAATAGTGAAAAATTGAAATACGCATCAAAATGAACTGGAACAGCTGACGTGCGCTATCAGAACCGGACTATCACAACTGCTGGCAACCACGTAAAAGGCATTTAATCCAAGAAATCTATACCACAGACAGCCCCGAGCACTTTGATATCAATTTTAAACTACATGCGAGAGGCCGGGAGAGACCAGGCTGCCTTGGAAAGTGGATCATGCCCCACAGTGTAATGGACACCAAACTTCATGGGTTCCTCATAGATGACCCGAGGGAAATGTCTTCCTGCCCAGAGGCCTGGCAATTAACTCTGAGTGCATGAACAAAACACATGAGGTTTCTCAACATCACTAACGACACCCTGCCCAGTATATCAAGTCTAAATCAGAACATCAAAGCTTCAGAGAAACAAATAAGCAAGCCATTGTATGCACAGAGTATAGGTGCAGGGGAAGGGAGAACTAAAAATTCCAGCTAGCCACTACAGGTGACCCACAAAAGCCCTAAAACTTTTAACACAAGCAAATTACAATGCAACACACTATTAGTAGCGATTGTATCTCCTTTCAGCTCTCTCCCTCTTTCCCCTTGGTGGAGGTCATCAAATTGAAACGTGCAGAGTTTCACATCACAGCATTTGATTGGAACTGCAATCCTTACCGGTTGCAGGCTCCATCCCATCAACTTATCACGATCCATCTTGGAACAATTTTATGTCATTGTCCTCGCTATATTTTTTTGAAAGTCCTTCTAAAACATCATTTCTTTTAATTCTCACCTGTTACTTTGTTTTTAAAGTATTCTCCTTAAGAATTATTTAAGTATGATGATTATTTCTGGTAGCGGGGTCCCTCAGAGTGGGGTTCTCTGCATCACCTGTATCGGCCAAAGGAGCCGGCAGCTGCTCTCCAGCAGAAAGCAGACCTGCCAGCAGCCGCTCCAGAAAGCCTCTGGTGTGAGGCAGGTCGGGGACCCCCGCACCCAACCCATCAGCCGTTCTGCCAAACAGGCTGTCGCTGCATCTCAGATACTCTCAGTACATACAGGCATAAATTATGAGAGAGCACTAGATCTATCACATGCATTTGCACATCAGACTGCTATATATTCCTGAAATTATCAAGTTTCAGCATCCTCTGCCAGTTAGATAACTACAGAAAATATTCCCGACTTTAAAAGCGGTGCAGACAATACTTATCCAGTGGCTTTAAAATAGACAGTATTTAGACCATATACTCTTTGCTGTACAGTCAGAAATCATTATTTATTCTTTTAGAGGCTTAGCTGTCAGTTCCCAGTCTTATTGACAGCCTCATGACTACAGAGTATCACATCACAGCGAGAGCAGTACACTAATATGCCCAACACGAACCAGATGGAGTTAAGTCTGTTTAATTCGATCAGTAGAAAGCAGTTAGGAACAAGAATTGCTTTATTCTGATAAAAGTCTGAACTCTCCACATTACACCCGATCCATCATTCCCCTAGATATCAGTACCCTGCTAGATTAAAAAATAAGGAGGAGGGAGAGACACATGCCCAGGAAAATCATTCCAGTAGTCTTAACGCTTCAGGCTAGCGCCATGCTCAGTAGACATACAAATACTGCTAAGCTTAGCAGGCTTCAGTTAAAATAGGGTGGCTGTAACTTTGCATGGCAAATCATATAAGGAAAAGAAATCTAAACACAGCACACAGCAAGTACGACAGCCCTTCTGGAAGGATACCTTTTAACTCGTAAGGAGAAAGGAAAGGTTCGTATCCTCCCTTCCTGCTCGCAGATGTGCTCCACAAAGGCCTCTCATATCCTGCCCAGTTCCACACCCCCCCACCACGGAGCACAGCACCGCATTTCTTAACTGGGAGGCAGCAGCAGTAGCTCAGCCAGCGGAGGAGCTCCGGGAGCTGGGGTGTGACTGGCGAGGAGCACACATCCCCGGGGACAGCAGAGCCACAATCCCACTTAGGTGCACAGCGCGCCACTCCAAAACCGCCCGCAGATCAGGACTCTATTCACCTCCCATGATGTCAGGCACTGTCTAAACAACTTCCAAAATATACTAAGACTCTTGCTTCTTCATGTTATTTACTTCTGCCTTCTCCACCCCAACTCAGCATCCCCCCTTCTCTAGCTGCACGGCAAAGCCATCTTTGAAGCTTTGTTATTTCCTGTCAACATTTAAATAGTTCGCATTCATTTTCTATTGGTTTTCCGCAGCACTTTTTACAAAATGTTTTATAAGCCTTAATTATTTTTTCAGACAGAACTTCAGCATCCTTTGGGATGTCTGGGGGTAGTCTTTACACTGTTGGTCACAGGAGCTTGCTCAACTTCTTACATTCTTTTTGTAAGCATCTGCTAGAAAGGATGCATACAAATATTTTTTGTAAAAGACTTACAAAATCCACAGAGACAGAACTATTTAGCTCAGTGTCCTTTGGCTGCTCTTATCCCAAATAATTTTAGAACTGGGGAAGTGAAAAAGGAGAAAAGTACACCTCAGAACTGGGACTAGGACTTCGGCCTCTCCTTTTCCCAAACACGATGTCCTTTGATCCCTTTGTTGAAGCTCTTAGTAAATTACTAATGAAAAGGAGTCTGATGATCTCATCCCAAAGCGCATCATAAAACTAGCCAAGAATAAGGTACAACCTAGCATGTGATAGCCATATATTTCAGAGATGCTCAGCACGGACGTAAATATCATGCCAAGCTGGCTGTAGTGAGGTGGGAGGAGCACCAGAGAGACGGCCAACCTCACACAGTAACTGTTTTATTACTAGTCACTCCATGACCAGCTCAAATTTTTAAAACAAGAATGGATACACCTCAGAGAAGATGTTTATTGCACCTCCCTTTGAAAGGGAAAAATATCTTTCCTAAAAGTAATACTTTCTGGAAAAAGAAACCCAAGAACTTTCATTAGTTGTATCTTTGCAAAAGCAGCCAATTATGAAATGCAAATGTAGATCTTTAAAAAAAAAAAAAAGTTATCTGCTTTCAAGGGAGAGAGAAAAATTTACAGAGCTGCCCTTGGCAAAATATTACAGCAAAGTACATGTAACACAAACTTGCCAATGGTAGAGACCTGGAAGAAAACAAAACAGGAAGAGGTGCTTAGCTTCTCTTCCAGAACAGAGCAGTTCCACCCAAAAGTCACCTCCTCCACACTCTACCTAGCACCCACTCCCCAATTTACCAATTAAATATTGCCCCAAAACATAACAGAGCACAAAGGATTTCCACAACTGCTTCTTTGAAAATTAGTACACCACCATTCTGAACAAGCAGCAAACGGACCCTCCCAAAGGCTGACTTTCAGTCCCACAAGGATTCAGTACTGAGCTCAGACTTTGCACTTTTTAAGCCTATGTCCCAAGTCACATAGATGTATTATTAGTGAGGGTGTAGGTGGGCCCACTTAATGCAGACGCCAACCAAACAAAAAAAACCTGCCTGATGATCTCAGCTAGCCACAGGTGAAGAAAATAGACCAGTGACCAGATTCGATTATTTGATGTTTGCTTGCAGATCACGTCAGCCTAGGGTCAATTCTCCCTACTGCTGCCACTAAGAAGAACATACAGGCTTCAGCGTCTTCTTTCAGATCACTTTCTGCTAGGATAACTCCTGCTCCATCGCCAGAGCTTCTCCTCTTGCCTCCATCCCTGGAAACAGCTCTCATGAGCAGGCTCTGATGGATGTAGAGCACCCAATTTTCTCTCACTTTCTAAACAGCTGCCTTACCTTTCGTTTTAAATGCTTCCTGCCCATTCCCTGGAGCACCAGATCAGACCAAAACACGGGTGTCCTCCCCATGTCAGAGTTGTGCCCCTGGGTTAGCTGACCTGTGCACCACCCAGCAAGCCCAGACATGTACATTAAGAGATAATTTATGGAAAAATAAACAGCAGTTGACTAGCAAGCAGTAGGCAAGCAGTTGTGTTATACAACTATGTTATACAATTGTGGTGTTGCAATTTCTGTTGTAATGATAAGTGTTCAAAACTCACAGATGTCAGGCACCTGAAAATTACACTTTCATTTAAATATAATGGAATTTTTAAAGTGAGACTTTTGGAGTGCTTCAGCTTCAATTGTCTGAGTCATCAGGGCGCACTTAGGTCACATTTTCATACTTCTGTTGGAAAATAAAAGCCAGAATTTACATTTCCATTATTAAAAGAACAGCAGCAAGTTGAGGTTTTTACATCACTTGGCTCCAGGTGGTAGGATGTTAACTAAATAATCAAGCTAGCGATGAAATCAGGAGCATTCACAAGACTGTGACAATGTAGTCAAGATGATAAGTATTCATTTCAGCTGTGGCTGTAAACACAGGCATGAACTTGATTCACAGAGCCTGTGCTCTTCTGGAGAAGCCTTACTCTTCACTACCTTGCAAGCTGTACCATCATTCAAGCCTCTCTCTCTCAAATCAGAGTTTCAAATTGCCATGGAAAAATATATTAAAACCTGTTCTACGCTCACTAACAAGAGTTAACAAGGAAGCAGAGAATCATATCTGATCTGTACATTTCATTTTCCCTATATTGTTAATGACATGTTTCACTTCCTAAAATTTCATCAAGTAATAAGAGAAAGGAGAGAAACATGTCTCCGCAGCCAGGCACACCTGAAGCCCTGGAACTGTGCATTTTATGTCCATAAATTCATTGGAGGGACATGAGAGACTTACTACTTCTGTAACACAGCAAGGAGGGGGAGTAATTCCAAAGAGCAGCTGCTTCCAGTTAGGGCAACTCAGCTGGAAAGCAGAGGTGCCTGTCAAACTAATTAAAGCAAGGAGAAGCTGTCTATCTGAAACTCCAGCTTTTAAGCACTGGCCAACCCATTCCCAAAATGTAATTAAAAAAAAAAAAAAGGCAAGCAAGAGAGGCAAGTGAAAACAGGCTTAAGCATTGCTGAAAACATACCTCCGAGCTATTCTCTCAATAAATATTTTGGGAAGTTTGTGAACAGAAGGATTATTGTGACTGTGGTGGCGTGAGTGGGAGGAATTTACCCTCCACAACTCAACCAACTGCATCGATGATGACACAACAGCCCTCGAGGGCAATGAGCTAACTGCATTGGCTCCATGTTGATGAAGTTTTAGAAGGAAGTAATTTTGTTTAAGTATATGTAGAGTAGCCTGGTATCTCTAGTTCTCCGAAAAATGAATCTTCATTTCCAAGGATTTAATAATTAGGCAATTCTGTTTGAAGATGGCCAAATACGCTTCTTCAGTACAATGTGTATCCTGTAGCAATATATGCCTAACAAAAAGTAATTGAGATTTGGGGTTTTGAAATTTACTAATACACTTGATCCCAGAAGTGCATCATATGTTCCTTTTGACTTCTGTGGGAAGATGTGATTTATGAGAATAAATTTAAACAAACAACTTGTTGCTTGCCTAGATGAAGGTTAAAGGGACTGGAAAGGATGCAGTGATTATCTGAAAGCATGAAGGGTGTGTAAACACCAAGGGGAAAGTCAGATTGCTGAAGAAAGCTCAAGAGGGTGTAACTTGGGGCAATGAGGTAAATGTATGTGTTTTTAAGCCCTGAAATATTGGCTCCTAAAACAATGACGTTATTTGTGTATACAAAAGAAGCTCTGGTCATTTCAGAAGTCATCACTATTTGTCATTGAGGAAAAAAAATATGTGAAAGTGGACTAAAAGGAATGAAAGAAATTTGCTATATTGGTGAGGGGAATACGAGAAACAGCAGCAGCAACTCTGTATCTTGGGGGCAAGCCAGGTGACCTTCTGGAGTCACTTTATATTATCTGCCATCTCCACCACTGAGGAGGCAGCAGCAGGGGCAGGCGGTGAGCCTGAAAAGCTCTGGGCTAGATACAATCCATGACTTAATTTCACATGGCTTGCAGCTACATGAATTATTTTGGGTGTTTTTACTGGATAATTCTAAGGGGTATGCTACCTGGGCAATTGCCAAAGAAGTCTGAAAAGCCTATGTGGCCCTTAGGTTCCCCATGATTACACACGTGGCATTTAGGGAATACATAAGCATGTGGTAAGATGCCAGCAAGATATTGGGCCTCATTTAGGCAATTTTCATTACTCACCAGCTTTCCGGTTTTTACATAGAAATTTAAAACTCCTGGAGATAAAAATCATTATTATATTTATTGTTTATTATCAGACAGAGCTAAGAGAAGACTCCTTTTGACTTGTAAAAAGGACAAATTCCTTACCTCCTAAAAGCATTCTCCAAATGTCGTGATACCTTTTTATCTCCTACTATTTTCCAGGTAACATACTAACGGACAGGGACTTCTTACGTTAGAAAGGAAATACACTTGTTCTCTTGGGTAGTTACTTAAAGCTTTCAGTGTATCAAACATGATTTAAACTTATGCTTTCTATTGCCTGTACTTGCCCAGCTATTGTTCGTGTTTGTCTGCAACCAGAAAGGAATTCAAAGGACCTAGTTATTCACAGCACCCCCAAACATGCACAATATTATCCTGAACTGTAACAAGTTCAAATGCATCCAAAGATTTTGGCAAGGGAGAAAGAGTTTTAAAATATTTTAGCACCTATTATTCCCCACAGAAGTGTGTATATGTATAGGTAACAAAGGTTAAATAGCTGAATTGTTTTTATATGGATGTATGAGAAATGACTGTAACAGGCTCCACATATGACAGACGATTCATGTCAGTTCAAAGAGCTAAACAGTATTAGAGGCTACTTAGTGTGCCTGGTGGTTTCAAATAAGCTTAACCTGTTCACATTCGTCCAAGAATGCCCAGGCTTGGCTTTAAGATACAAAGATTTTGGCAATAATAATGACTGCTGCCTCCACCTCTTGTTCTCAGTCCTGCACCACGGTAATTACAAATGAGGACTGATGAAGAGGATAGTTCAAGAAGGCTAAGGGAGGGCAAGCACGGGGCTGGAAAGATACACGGACAAGTTAGATAATGTTTCTTTTTCCACCCTATTATCCTGTAGGAGTTTAAAACAGCCAAATGGATTTGTCAAGAATTAATTGTGTCAAATCAATCTAATTTCCTTCCTTGGAGGATAATTGGTAATGGATAAGAAGTAGCAGCAGATGGAATACATATTGAATTTAATAAGGTTCCTACCTTATTCAACACAGTCAGCTGATACCATTATAAAGTGGTACACAAGCGGTTGAAAAAAACACTTTCAGAGATTAGTTTTCAGTGGTTGGCAGCCAAAGTGAAAGAATATATTGAGTGGGGTTTTGCAGGGATCTGTTCTTCAATATTTTAATTAACAGCTTGGCTGGTAGAATAGAGAATACGGTCACTAAATTTACGGATGACAGAAAGCTCAGAGAGCTTGAAAATCACTGCTGAACATGAATCAAACAAATCATCTTGTTGCAGAGCAACAAGTTTCATAGTAGGACATACCCAGTGCAGCCAGTAGGTTACACAACCACATGCAAGACGTGTAGCAATCTATACGCTGCTCACCAAGCCCTCAGCTGGAGTACTGGGTCATGTTTTGACCCAGCATGCCCTAGACCTCAAGACAGGCATGGACTAATGGGAGAAAATGTAGAAGACAACTACACGAATGAGGTGCTTATGAGCAGAGATTGAAAGGACGAGGATGCTTTATCCAAGACAAAAGAAGATTGCCAGAGAATAGGATAATCATTTTCAAATATGTAAAAGCTTTGCTTCACTAAGAAGAATCAACTTCTCTACCTACTGAGGATAGGGCAAGAATAAACAGGTTTAATTGCAGCAGGGGTGACGTCAGGTTAAACACTAGAAAAAGCTTTCTAACTGCAAAGTTCGTAGAAGTGGAATTGATTGCCTGGGGTCAGTGTGGAGCCTTCATCACTGTCTAACCTGTTTTTGTGAGCCTCCCAACATCCCATTATTTTGGTACAACTGATTCTGCTCTGGGGCTTGGGGCTGGCTAAATAAACTCTTAAGATTCTTTCCAGTCTTTTTTTCTTTTAATACTTTTTTGTGTTTTAATTCTGTGAAAGCCCTATGTACAGCAGCCAGCATTTATTCACAAAGATAACTAAATGGCATTCATGCCAAAAAGCCAACATACAATGCCACAAGTTAGAATTAGAGCCTATGGGTATCAAGGATACCACAAAGGTCTTGAAATGCTTTGTATGCCAGTGCCACAGAAACAACTACTGACACCTGGAGAACTGGAGAAATTTTATACAGGTTATTTGTAAATCCTGTGATTTTGATAGTGACCTGAAGATCTGTCCCGGAGTTTGCTACCACCTGGCCCGCTTTTAATATTAACATTTGCACAAGATGTTTGAGTGGCTGTGGCAGCATGTAACTGATATGACTGAGGATGACAGTTGCCAGAGGGACAGGCTGCTCCACAAGGAAGCCAAGAATCTTCAACCCAATACGCTTCATAAGAATAATCCTAAAAATTACAGCTGCTCAAGGGCAAGGGGTTTGTTAGTTCATTTATACTCCAACTGAAATGCATTAAATATTTCTTTGGGTATTCCTACCCCTCTTGGTCATATCCAATGACAATCACCATAAAATACAGTCTAGCTACCCTTCCAAAAGTGAAATCATTGCCTGCTTTCTTCAAAGAAGCAATTTCTGGGGAAGCATATGTGTCTATCGGGATTTAAATGCTGGAAGCACATTGCAAATGTGGTTTTCTTGTGTAAACCAGACCTGCAAAGGAGTGTACAACCTTTAGCAGAAGTTACACTCAAAACAGTTATTCTGTGTTTTTCATGAGAGACGTAAGTATGTGCAGGAACTGAGCATGATAGTGGCATGCCAAGGTTTGCAGAAATGATTGGGACAGCTACGTTCTTCTCTGAGAACTTCACAGGCACCAGCCTTTTGGAAACCAGACCCTCACCGTGTCTGGAATCCCAAAACCGGACGTTCACAAAATCCCTCTTTTGGGAGCCTGAGAGGGGGAGGAGACATGGAGAGACGTGTGCATTCACACATCCCCAGAGACAGCATTTCACAGACATCTTCATGTATTCTACACATATTCAATTACGTATGTCCTTACGTGATTGCATAGACAGACAACACTGCTATTTACATTAAAATATATGCACACAATAGCATCTGTGGCTGCACATAGGCATAATACAACGTATGGTAGCCAAGTCAACAGCAAGTGACCAACCAGCCAAAAAGGCAAATTCAGCAGGAAGAAATCATTTCCCGGTGTTATGAATTCCTAAGAGGCTTCACAGGCCAGTTAGCAAGTTATCGCTCTCGCTCTTCACGGCAGGAAGTAGGCAAATTCAGCAGGAAGAAATCATTTCCCTGGGTTATGAATTCCTAAGAGGCTTCACAGGCCAGTTAGCAAGTTATCGCTCTCGCTCTTCACCTGGCAGTAAGTGAGTTAAGCAAGTTGCTGATGAGGAAAAAGTGCTCTCCAAGACTCCACGGCCCACACTTTCCGAGGCAGGACGCACGGAGAGTTAGTAAGGTTGTGTCAATTAGATGCAACAGTAAAATGGCATCCCATCTGCTCTACAAATGTCAAAGAGCTTCATGGCACCTGTCTGGGGGGAAAAAAAAGAGCAAGAGTTTACCACAGGTTTGGATATTCCTGTGAAACAAAGGACTCTTTGTACTAGTGCTTTCCGCAGCAAAAGTCCTTTGGAAAATTTTGGAATATTTTTTGCAGCAGTATTTTATATCAGAGGGTGGAAAAAGAGAAAATATTTACATACCCTTTCCACACTAAATGCCTTACCACAAAAGTCAGAGTGAGTTTTGTTGTAACTTTGAAAGTGCAATAGCGGTAGCTAAAGACTCCACTGGTAGGAAAGCACTCCCTCCCCTCAAATACAAACGTTGAAAGAGGAATGAAGTTGGCAACATACACTTTAAGTATCTCATTTCCCTGCCAGAAGGGTCTAAACCCGTTCCTAGTAAATTCTAGGTTTGCACATTGCAAAAGGTACAATGCCAACAGTTAATCTCCCACTCACTTTCCCTGCAACATGAGCAGTTTCTGGAGAGGACAACAGAGCAGCAAGAAGTTTCCTTTCTCCCTCATAATCCAGGCAGGACCAGGGAGAGCCAGGCCGTTCTCCCTGTTGCACTGAACAGAGGCAAGGTCTCCCCTGAAATCCCAGCGCTCCCTTCGTGCAGCCTCTCTGCATTAGCCACTTATGCTTGATTTAAAATGTCTGAAAACTAATCCAATTTGCACAAAACCCAGAAAATGAATGTTGACATGGATATAAAGCAATAACCACAGCTTCTGAAAAGACGGGGTTTTTTCTCCTTGGTATGACTATTTTCTGTGTTAAAAAACAAACAAACTCAATCTTAAATCATCAGTGCTTTGACTTTATCACAGCTGACAATTACCTTGGCAACTGTGAAAGGGAGCTCCCTCTTTCCTAAGCAAGTTGCTCTTGCTGCCTCAACTGCCTCAATGCCAACCATCCACAGTTCAAGAGAGATTATAATTCTTGCAGTAATAATGAGTGACAATATTACCAAGGTTAGAGTTACCACACTCAGAGGAACATATGAGGTAAAATGGGAGCTTTTGTCTATGCATAAGGTTCTGGAAAGTCTAGAAATGAATAATGCAGGAATAAATTCAGGACCCAGACATGACAGGTAGTGGGATCATGATGAAAATTTTCCTGACAAGTGTTTGCCCAAATAGATCTTTTATGTTGTTCCAGTTTCTGAATGTTTTGTTACTTCTTCAAATATTATTTAGCATTTAGCATGTATTTAGTGTTTATTACAGAAGCATCTGGACACCTCACCTAAAGAACAAGATCTTTCTTATTGTACTGAACACTGCATATAGATTAACGGAATTTTCACTCTACATCTGGGTCAGAAGTAGTGGGTGAAGATGCACAAAGATGAAGTTATTTGCACTGGGAAACACAGCAAATAAGTAGCAGAGCCAAAAAGGAAATCAGGGTCTTCCCGAGTTGCAGCCCAGGGCTCTGCTGACTGGACCACGCCGTACTCCTCATGCTGTAAATAACCACGCACCAGTCCAGGCTGCACATCACATGCCCCGTGACTCTAAGAAAGCAAAGATATCTTAGGAAATGATCTGTTTTGCTGGACATGTTTTATACAATGAAGCATAACAGAAATAAACCTGTTAAAAACATTACAGCAACAGCCACGGAAAATACACAGCTGTAAGCAGAGACTTACTCTTGTAACTGGGAAGAGGAAATGCTCTGTAATAAAGTCCCAAACCATGTGAAGACGTGGGAGTGTTTGCTGGAAAGTAATACTTCTGTACTACAAAGTGCATGCAAAATGCAGAGTTTCACAAGAAACTGAACTGAAATATCAAATATTTTTAAAGTAAAGTCTTTTTGCAAGGAAACTTGGTATCTTAGAACTAAAAGCATTATAGTCAACTGGAGAACTTTATCAGCACCATGATCTTTCTGGAAGGGAGCACAGTGACAGGCAGTCATATTTCAATTCTATTTTCCATGTAAAATTATAGTAATGATAATTATAGAAGTAGCGGATGCTATATCATAGTGATCCATGGTCATCATTTGCTGACACAGTACTAAAGATGAAGAACCACGGAGTGTTCAACTACAGCCGCACTAATATAGGTGTATAAGAATCATAGCCATGGAGTTTTATCTCTCTTCATTTCAGACTCTCACAACTTTCTGGATTTCATGTCACCTCCCCATATTGAAAACTATATGCCAATATGGTGAAAGGGCAGAAAGAGAAATGAGACATTTAGAATAATCTAGCTCCTGAAGTCCCTTCCATATCGGTATCAGTGGAGTAAACAAAGTGCTTTTGAAACCTCTACGGCTAATCTTCACTGCTGAAATAGATAGCAGATGCCTTCCTCTTATTTACTAGCAGCAATGCAGGTAACAAACACTGTGAATTCACCATGAATTCCTAATATATTGTTTCTGAAGCTGTGGTTTTCAGCTTGTGGTTCATGGACTCCTGAGGCCTTACTAAGTATCTTAATGAAGTCCTTATAAAGTAATTAAGAAAATTTCTTAGTTTTTAATAGCGTTAAATTCACCACACCGATTTGCATCTACGCCTAGACATCTGTAGGAATGCAGAAAGGTTGCAAATCACTTTTGCTGAGTTTCAACCAGAGTCTGAAACTACCTAGGCAAGTTACAATACCTGATCAATGGTTAAACATGCAGAATATACCATTAAATTATGGTATGTATTAATGGAAGCCACAGCTAACGTATAGGAACTGTTGCAAGCAAAAAGTATGTATGTGGGATAATTAGTTATTCTGGGGCAGTTCAGTAGTCGGTTCAACATGGCAAAGTCCTAGCAGTTAGGTGACTAAGTAGCATAGAGGCCCCCAAACATACATACACTGCACTAGACTGCACGGTCTTTACAGGAAGGAGGAAGAAGCGATCAAAAGAAGGAGGCGGCTATTTCAAGGAAATGACAAACTCTCTTTTAAGACGTCTAAGCCCTTAGGTATGCAGGATTTTTCGTCCAAGTTTTTTTAAAAAAACTATTTAGAAGTTTGTTTCCCTTTGTTAGAGTCTTGAGCCTCTTCCCTTGCCTGTTGTTGGCCTTCAATTTATCAGGAGCCCAGGCACCCCCAGCCCGAGTGGGAAGCGCTCCCGCTCCTCTCCAGGTGTTTAGGCACCTTAGTGACTTCCCTTCATCCATAGTTCTGGCCTCTTTCAGGAGGGGCAAGAAGCTTCTCTTACTTCAAAAAACAGAGGAGGAAATGTGCAGAAACAAAACCATGGATTCCTAGGGAAAGCGGGACAAATTTAGACAATAATCGGGCATAAGGGAGAAAGCACGGGGGCTCCCTAAGCATCACCTTAGACCCTACCAAACTAGCATAAAAGACCAGGCAGAGGAGACGGGCACACGTGGACATGCATGCATACATGCACACAGACACACACGTTGGGGCTGGATGCAGAGGCTGTGCACAGGATACTGCCAAGAGTGCTTTGACTTCTTTGATCACAGGATAATGGCTCCACAACAGATTCCCTGCTATTCTGCTGTTATCCATCTAGTGAAGAAAGACAGAAAACAACAAAGTGAACTAAATTCTCCCCTCTCAACCAAAACAATGCAGACAACGGCCAAAACCCAGGGAAGTGATGGAAAGGAGGGAAAAAAAAGAGCACAAACTCTGAAGAGGGGAAGAGGGGAAAAGAGATACTGGGGTTCACTGTAAGGTCACAAGAAGGACTGGAACAAATAGCAGCTCAGTCAGGCGAACGTATTAAAGCCCGTGTGCTAATAAAAGAGCTATGAGGAATAAACCGGGAGGAACTGGAAGTCTTAATGCATAATAAAGTATGAGATTTAACTGGTGTAACAGAAACTTGCTGAGAATTGACACAACTGAAATATTAATATAGAAAAGGTACAGCTTGTTTGGGAATGATAGGCAAGGGAGAGGCCTGCGTTTGTATTTCAAAGGTAACCTACGCTTGTCCCAAACTCTGAAAAGACAGAGCAGGAAGCCCTGTTGAGAGTTTTGGGGCATTAGTAAGACAGAAAAATAACAAAAGGTCTGGCACTGTTGAACAGCTACTATAGATGACTAAATCAGGTATAAAGCAGGGTGAATAAGGATTACTTCTGCATAGTATCACACAAAGCAGAACCTGCTAGTAAGCAGAAAGACCTCACTACCCAAATGCCGCTGAGGCACAAACCCCACAGACCACTAAGCGTATCTTTGGTACGTAAGTGAGAGAAAGTGGCTAGAGGTGGTCATGGCAGATACAGCCTGGGCGTGAAACAGGGAGAGAAACTGAGTCCTACCCACCCCCAGAGAGATCACCTGAGTGGTCTGGGTCCCTGCAGGCCCGCCAGCCCCTCGCTGGGCTGCCCCACGCCGCCTCTGCCCTCCGGCTGCCTCAGCCAGGGACCCCAAATTCTTCCTGGCGCAGGTCTGGCGAGGCCAATAGCACAGATCCAGGCACAGTGATACAGATGGTTAACGTTGCAGGAGACAAAAAACAGGCAAGTAAATGCTCATCTTTGTGGGCTGAAAGTAGCTTTCACAGGGGCTCCGCTGACATTTCAGTCTGACCTAAATTTATAGGAAAAAATGCTCAGGAACAAAGAATCACACGTGCTATTTGTAAGCACGTAAATATTTGAAGGTCACGTGTCTTTGTGAGAAACAATGTAAATTATTGTCAAATAAAGCTAATTTTTGTTCAAAAGTACAATGATATACACCTTACAAATAAGAAGGAAGCAGATGAGATATATCTCAATTTTCATAAGGTTCCTGTTGCTGCTTCACGTGGCATATTCACAAAGAAAATGGGTCTATATGAAATTATCAGTGCATGTCAGTGCATCACAAGGAAACCATATCAAAGAGTATTTATCAATGATTCCTCATCAAATTGGAAAGATGTGTCAAGACATTTTGGCACTATTCGATATTTTTAGAACAGACCCTCACATTTTGAGAGTTGTGACCAAGACGTCCATTTTGAGGCTCTTCCAGGGCCAGTAACAGTCCTCTCCAGCCCACATTGCTCAGCAGCAACCTGCAATAAGTGCCTAAGCCTGCAGAGGCCAACAGAAAGCACTGAAAATCATGAGTGAGTAAGAGAGGACCATGTCATAGGCTAGCCACTGATGGGGATGATGCAACCTGATTACTGAGTTTTCAGAATGCACAAAGCTAGAAGGAGCTGCAGGCATATCAGAGGGCGTGATTAGATACACGGATGGATATGGAAACTGGAGAAATGGGCTAAGACAAACAGGAGGCAGTATGCAAAAAAGGACATATTGTTGCAAATACTTCACTTGGGAAGAAATAAGTTACGAGGATGAGCAGGAGATGGGAGACAGCTGGCCCTGCAGCAGTTCTCACAAAAGGATCTGCAGGCTGCAGCAAGAGTCAACTTCTTTCTTGCTGTCATAGAAAAGCAACCATTATACAAAGATTTACTAACAGACAGCACGTAAAATAAATCTTCTGCTTTCCTCAGCATTGCAAGACCTCCATCAGCTGGGCTACGAGCCTCATTGCTGACACTGCACTTCAAAAAAGATCTGAATCAATTAAGAAGAGTCCAGAGGATAACACCTTAAGTAACCTAGAGGCCTAGTTATTAGGTCTACAAAACATGTCCTTCAAAAAAAAAAAAACCAACTGCCTGGGAGTTAGTCCTAGCTCAGTTGGAAGATCTTCAACCTAATAATTTATGACAGCTGGCATTTCCTTGCCCCTCTACAAATACATGAAGTTATGTGGATACAACTTTTTTTTAATGGAAATGGAAGAGAAGAAAGCAGGGATTTTTGACGCTCTTGATTTTACAGTGCATGAAAATACAATTTCAGCATATCTTAAATATTTAAAAAACCCCACCTGGCATAAAAAGATACGAAAAATGTATTGGGGAGAATTGCTTAAAGAAGAATTCTCATTATTCAGGAAGCCTAACCTAAGCTTGAGCAGCTGAGGTCAAGAATACTACCTATTTACAACAGACTATAAGAGCAAGAAAATTGAAAGTATTAAAAAAAAAGATGTTCTTCATATTTTATGAAGAAAGAGAATAAAGCCCAGTTTCTTTAATTTTTTATTATTTTCTCTTAAAATAGACAAACTGCACTTAGAGATATATAATCCTCCCTCCATAGTGATATCTTCATAAAATCTTCAAGTGTTATCTTTCAAATTTAAACCAAATGCAGAGCGCCACTACATTGTATTTCCTTTTTATTTACTTTGTCTACTTTCTCTGTTCAGGGAAATACACTTTTAGCTTCAGTCCCTTTAGGGTGCAGCAGTTCCCACTGATACAGGGAGGGATGCAAAGAGTCAAGTCTTCACCAACCAGAATGACTCAAGTCCTATTTTTGTCACAATCGTTTTCCCTAATGAGTCTTCTGAAAGTGCAGGGACTTTGAAAATATATTTACAGTACTTCTCGACGGGGATGCATTCCGTATTTCTCACCACTGAAGGAACAGTGAAACTGAACAGTCCAGATTTTTTTTTCTTTCATTTTAAATTTTTATGTACTATTATAATACCACAATATGCGAGATGATTACACTTGTGGAAACCTGCTTATTTAGTTGGAACAAGAGTCTCTACCGGAACTTTTAAAATAACTTGGTTCAGTTCTACACACAATTCTAGGAATTAAGAATCTTAAGCTCCATTTTATATCTACTATAAAGTGTATATACTGTTGCCCTGTTAAACCACAACAACTGTAAAGTACTATATACTATAAAGTATACTTAATAGTTTTAAAATTTTTAGAATTCATTTTGCTGAAGTTACTCTGCGATTTTTTTGGAAACTAGGCATATAATTGAACAGCTTCTGAGTTAAAAGTTACAACTCGCTTATATAAAAGGCACTGACACTACAAAAGTGACGACTCCTCATTTCAGTGCCAACAAAGAACCATATTTTTGCAAGCTTTCACAGACAGAACATTTGTAAGTCATGTAAAAGTTCCAACTGAAAACCAAACATTTTCTGATTTTATTTTCCTAAAGCCCTTTGGTTTGACACCTAATTTAATTCCCAGAGAGTGAGAAGGGAATATTTTGCCTTATTGTGCTCTGGGATCTTACAGCTCAGCATGCTGCTAACATCCGTGCATCATTTGAAACAGGCCTTGCATGCCACCAGGCACTTTTTTTTCACATCTTGACTGCATTTTCTCAACTGAATTACCCCCACCCATTTGACAGACAAAAGGCTCAGAGGTATGCTCTGATTCAAAGCCTTTACTTTGTAAGGGAAAGTCACTCTTAATTGAGATTTCATTTCTTGTGCCATCCCTGGGGAGTACAAACAGCTTCAGTCACCCCATAAATCACTGAAGTTTTATGTTCTCCGATACGGGTACCCTGAACAGAAAATTATATCTAGACCAAGTGAATACATAGGAGCAACATTCAGTTTCTGTTGGCTCTAAACCAATGTGAATAGATGAGTAATTAGGAGATGTAGTAAGTGAGAAACAAACTGAATTCAAGCTAAATTCAAGAAGCAAGTTTTCACTAGTATTTAAAGCAGAGAGAGAAAAAAAAAAACCCACGACTAACCTTTATCCACATCCTGCTGTTCCACATTTGTATTTATTGGTCTCTTTCCTTTCAATTTAAACATTCCTTGCCTTCATATTTATCCACAAATTTTATTTAAAGGCAGAAATTAAAAATATAAACCAACACTAAAATCTTACCTATAATTATTACTGTCTAATTTAATTTCTTACCTTTCTGTGATAGGAAGAGAGCAAGCAGCAGAACTGTTCACAAACAATAATATCAGAAGTAATGCTTCTATTTCTCAGGGTAAAACCAGTTTGAAAGTAACTATTTATTTTCAATTGAATATGCAATGCCAGTAACTATTAAATTCAGCTATAATTAACCATATGATAGCTTTGTAAAAAGCATCAATGTAATCTGAATGTAGTTTGGAAATACAGGTAAATAGCTATAGAAATATATGAGGATGGAGTGATCTAAATGACTTACCATCTGACACCAATGAATAGCAACTGCCTCAATAGGGATTATTAAGTCAATTCTTCTTTACAGCCTAGACTATTCTCCAAAACATCTGTGCCACTCACTTCTCCAACAACTTCCAGACCCAGCAAGGGGAAAAACCCCATCAGCCATCAAAACAGCACTTCATACTCCGAATGAAAAGCATCAGCAAGCCAAACAGTCCCATTCCTGAAGAAGAGCCATGCCTCTAAAAACGCTGGGCAACCACTCCCTAAAATAAGAAAAAGGATATTGACAGGTAGACACAAAGGCTCAGAGGAGCTGAGCCGAAGGCCTTGCTGACTCCCCGGCACTACGTTTCACACAAAGGCAGAGCCGCCCAGCTGCAGTTGTCCAGCTGCTGGCCTTCCTTTGACAAACACCTTTTTCCCTTTCTGCTAGACGTGTGTCATTTCCACCACTGCACGCCGGCTACCCGCTAACGCCGACTGCCAAAACACCGGGGCGGCGGGGCTGCACCCGGAACGCAAGGGGTCTCTGGCTTGCGAGGGGTGCGGCCAGCCCCGCTCCCCAGCATCGCTCCAGCATCACCCCGAGGGTGCCCCTCACCCAGAGGTTGTGGTCTTGGCCCCGGTGCCCAGCCCAGGCTGGTCCCTTCTCAGCTTCCCCTCCAGCCTGGACCAACCCGAGTCCTGCCGGTTATGAAAACTGCTGATAAGGATTGTACCGCCAATTTGTTGTGGCCCTCTGAATCTTATCTAGGACTAAATACAGCAAAAGCTTTATAACTGCGCAAATGAAAGGGAACTTGGAGTGCAGAAAGCAAGCAAATGCGCTGAAAATTGTGACTCCTTCCCTTGTATACATACACACACGAATTTCTCTTAGACATACGCACTCACACACTCATGGAAGATTTTAAACATTAGGCCTTTAGAAAGGTCCCTGCATATAATTTTCTAGAATACCTTTCAGGTTCTATTTGGAAGCAAATTAAAAAACAAAATACTCTATCAAAGACATAGATCACTACGAGTTCAAAAGGGGTAAAATTATTCTGAGATGGAGTGCCACGCATCAAGTCCCTCCACACTGTTGTAAGTCACTGATGTTCTTAGACTTTCCCTTTTCAGGTTAAAAACGTCTTGATTTCTTTCTCATATGAGCATTGCTGTTTTGGAGGACTGGAAGAGCAGAAAACAATTTTCTACAGATGATAGTGATTGTGGTGATTTTACATAATTTCCCCACACTCCGTTACTTTCATTAGTTCACCTTTGCAGCTCAGCAATTCCTGCATTTGCAAAGCAAAGTGGTGCTCTGGCAGCAGCAGCAGCTGCTCTTTGCAGCCACTATAGGTGGCATTTCCATCCGCAGCTGTTAAATCGGGCAATTCCTGGAGGGTCTGGTTCTCCTGTGCTCCCATGAGGAGAAACAGGGCCTGACCTCAGTATTACGGGGACAAAGAGTGTGGGCTAGAACGGCACACCATCCCAACCCCACCGACCATCCCTGCTGCTGTGCGAAGAGGAACAAGGGCTGAGGTTAAGCGAGATCCATATAACAAGCAGCCACTGTCCTCAGGCTCTGGGACAGGGATTTACACCCACATTTATACCCAGTGGCCGTGGCCTTGGGGCCAAAGTGAGCGGGACCAGCCTTAGCCCATCCGAGCACACCACCGAATGTCCACGGGGGGTGAGAGGCAGAAGGACCGAGGGAAAGGACAGAGGGTCGGCTGAAGAGGGGTGCAGGAGGGTCGGGGGCCGTGCACAACAGCTGAGGATCCCTGGCAGGAACAACACGGGAAGGAAGCAGGAAACATGCTGTCGCCTATTCTCAGGATTTCATTTCAAGTCTTGAGAGTCTCCTGTTTTCATTAAAAGAAAAGGAAAGAAACCCCCCCTGTTTACTCCTTCTGGTACCAGAGAAAAGATTAAAGTGAGAAAACTTTAAATGCTTCCTTACGCCTCCGCAGGGTTTAAAATTTAGAAAGTAAATACGAAGACTTTACCGATCTATTTTGAACCTCATGATTCAGTCTGATTCAAGTATTTCAAATGTTTGTGTATGGCCACAGAGGGAATAAATCCTTCTTAACAGGACTTCCATATGCTTAACGTGTGTGTGTGTGTGTGTGTGAATTTTATATATGTTTAATGACAAATGTCCAATAAGACATATGCACGCATTCAAAAACATGGCACAACTACCCCGCACTAAGAAATCAAAAGCAGAAAAAGGACAAAAGGACAGTATAAACTACAGAATTTGTAAGACAGTGTCAGACAGAGAGAATTTTTGGTTTTCAAGTTGATCAATTTCCCCACTGAAAGTAGAGCTTTATGACCTCTGCTGAACAGCCGCAGTGCCAAAAAAAAAAGGCTTAAGCTTTGAAATTTAAAGTATGAGTGGGAAGTAAGCCAGTGAATTACCTTTGGCTGTTTCTCCCACCTTACACCCATTGAAAATAACAGATGCACAATGTATTTCCTGAGGAAATTTTATTGCTGTCAGTCCTGTGAAGTGCACTGCTGAGGACAGTCTCACTGCATATGCTGTCTCAGCTATGCGTTGAACAATAAAGGTGTGGGGAGAAAGGGCCTGAACTTCTCCCAGGGCCACAAAGGACGTTCCTGCAGCTGACCATAGTGTCCCCGTGCCAGCAATTCTGCATGTACCCCATGTCCTCCCAGTGTGGGCTTCTCTAATCCCTCCAGACCACCCAGGTCCCTGAGTCCCAGGTACCTGGGTCCTTCAAGTAAGCGTGGACATTAACCCATGTGTGACCCCTTTCCCTCTGTTGTCCCTCCATCCCTTGATCCTCACTGGATGCCACAGCCTGCTCCAGATATAACATTTGCGTCCCCTCACCTTCCCCCTCCATGTCTCCTGACCAGGACGCTTTAATGCCCTCCTGTACCAGGACCTCCATCTCTTCCCATTTACCTCTCTTGCTAGATGCCTGTCAGCTCCCTCTTCCACATTTTTCCACGTCTCTCGGCCAAAGATTTTTTAATGCATCTGACTTGCCTACTAGAGTTCCTCATGCCTCCTCCTTCCCTCCTGCACTCTGTCCTCCCCGCTGCTTGTCCTCTCCATTTTCCCACCTCCCAATGCAAGAGAACAGCACTCCCGGGTGTCCGGGCATCAGCTTCTCAAACTGTATCAGGAGTGGGGAAGCTGGTTTGCTGGTTGCCGTTAATGGATATGACTCTCAGCCACTTATTTATTTATTTATCTGTCAATAAAGTTATTCTGTTATCTATTATCTGTCAATAATGGAGAGATGTTCTGTGGTTTTCTTTAATTCCTCTGCTGTCAATTTGCTTGCTTCAGGCCAAAACCCCCAATCATTTATGTTCAAGATCATGAACTGAGGTGGTCACGCAAAGTTTATGCATTTAAACATAAATTTATGCATTGTTTATGCATTTAAACATAAACATAAATGCATTAAATGTTAAATGCATTTAAATGTTGCGTTTAAACAGTCCTGCAATGTTTAAATGCTGCAGATGTGTAAACAGAAATGGCATCTAGTTGAATGAAAGATCTTCCAGATCACCCAGTTAAAATGAGGTTTACACACAGTCTTCAAAGTGGAATAAGGATTTACTCCATGTCCCTCCCTGAAAAATCACAAGTGCAGAAATTGAAACAAAAATGGCATGGAACAACCCAAGAAATTATGTCTCTAACACACACAATCAGTAACTTTAACAATTTTTAAACATACAGCAATTTTCTACCTAATGTTCTTGATGTGCTTTTTCTAGGAGCGGGCTCCGGAGAGCTAATCTGATTACGATAACAGTGTATCTCATTTCAGCGATGACGGCTTTATTGCTCATCCGTTGCTTTGGCTGCCCAGATTGGAAAACGGCAGTGCGAGGAGAGCACGAGGGTTTCAACAGACCCTCCCTCAGCTCTCCCACAGGCAGGGCTTCCCCGCAGCCATACCTCCTCCAGCCGGAGGAGCGCCCCAGAAGTCGTCCTCGGCCAGGCGAGGAGGTTACCACACAGACCAGACAGACTCATTACCCCTCGGTGGGGAGTTCATGTGCTTTTGGGAGTGTGGGAATCCAGATTCTCTTGATGTAGGTGGGAAATGTCTCCACCCTTGATGCTTCAGCAAGCTCAAGGGCTGTTTATCAGGCACAGCCAGCCTCTGCTGCAGTAAGGAAAAAAAAGGTTGTTTCCCAGAATCCATGCTGGCTTTTCTGTGTCCAGCAGACAGTATGGACTTCCAGTCCAAATGACCAGAAAGGGCTCAAAATTTATACAATGCAAACTTTTTGAAGACTTACTGAGTGTGAGCCTTGGAACAAACTACTGTCTGAAAGCCCTGACAGCTTCGTGCACCCTTCCAGCAGCCCTCTGGCCACGGGCTCCCTCCAGGCCCCCCTGCCTGGCAGGGGTGGCTGGGGCAGAAACCAGCCTGGCAGCCTGCCACAGATGGGGCTCACCACTCAGCATGCCCAGGCACAGTGGTGTGCATCCCTGCTGCAGCCCACCGAGCATTCTCTGGCCTAAATCCCACCTAGGGCTGAGATGGAGAGGGCAGTAAATGCATGCACGCACGCACACACATGTGCTACTTTATATGACTGTGTGAGCCCCGTTGTCTGGCTAAGAAAAACTCTTTTGACTGCGTGTTGAATGATCAATGAACTGGTCTCTGTAAGTGATTGCTTATTGCCTCTTGGTTATTAGTCTGCCCTCTGAGTAAAAGTCCTAGGCAAATTGATCACGCAAGCACGTAAGACTTTAGGGCCCCAACTGCTTTAAAAATACAGCTGGGTTAAGGGACCTGGTTACAAAATGGTTCCAATTTGTAGCACCGACAGGACCTTAATAGTATCCTACAGGCAAGCACAAGCCCTAGGCTGTCTCATTTGTATTATTCCTTGTTCTGCTTTCTCTTTCTTTTTAAATAAGGAACAATACAAAGAATGAGAACTCAAAATCCAAGTCATGCTGTCAGGAAGAATAATGGATCTATTCTGTACAAAAATGCCTGTATTGTTGGTTTGTTTACTTCAGCTGTTTCACAGCCATGCTGCTGTCAGAGCTCTGGAGACAAAGCCCCAGCTCTGAGCCTGCTTCTGGGTGCTGGGCAGGGAGATCTTCCCCCTCTGCTGCTTTTACCCGGGTGGCAACAGAAGTCGGTGTCGGAGCAGCACACTCCACCCATCCCCATGAGCAATGCTGGGGACAGGAGCTGTGAGATAAATTGGAGACATCCAGGCTTCCCATTAAATCCAGCCCTTCTACGAAGATCCAATCTCTCAATGGCACATGGGGATTTATAGGCAAAAAGCCTATTAAGCATGCAAGGGAGTTAGGCATGGCTAGTACAGCTCTGCACATCTGTGAGGAGGCTTAAATCTCAGTGTCTTTCACTGGAAGGGCATCTCCAAACACTATACTCTGCTTCATGTCACCCCAGTAGCGACTAATACATTGTCGGAACGTCTCTGTTAGATTGATGACAAGGAGGGTGTTTTAGAGAGTCCCAATTCAAATAAATAACTGAATAAAAATAGTCCGTTCCCATATAGCTATAGCAACCACAATCTGCTAGGAACTTTCTAAACAAAATAGAGAGTTACAGTCCTACAAGGAATCTAAACAAGGATCTAAATAAGAAAACAAAGACAACGGGTAAAGGAAGGGGTAGATTGCACAACCTACAAAGAAAGAATCAGCACAGTGGACTGACATGCATATTAATGGCTGTGTCTTTTTGTGGGTTCTGATCTCTTCTAAAAACTATTTTTAAGCAGTTTTCTCAGTTTCTGGAATGATGATTAAAAAAAAAACCAGTTCCAGTCACGGGCTACAAAACTACAAGAATAATAATTACATCTGACTGGCAAGTTAAACCCCAGAATGGAGAAAGCAATTTCTGAATCTCAGAACAGCCTATGGAAGAAACAATCCTGCTACTTTATTCTGATAATTTTTAAAGAAGACGTTCTCATTCTAGTTAAGCAATCTGAGCTTCTTAAAGAAATAGTGTCACAGCAGGCCTTTTTGACTAAAACAGGAATAAGTGCATTTTCATAATCAGTTTCTTTAATTGCCAAGAAAAAGTCTAAGTCTCACCCCCCAGCGCTGATGAATTCGCTGTGCTGCTGCCACGTTTGTGAAACAATGCATCAATAGAGTGGATGGAGATGCTCTCTGCAACACAGAGCGCAACACAGCGGAGCTGTAAACAAGGCAGGGACCCAAAACAAAAACACCAAACATTTTGATGGTAAATTCGATTTAGTTGAGCCAGCTTCATGCAATTCTATTTTAATTCGGTGTTACATAAATATGCCTTCATGTGAAGTATTTTCAAATGCCTGTGACGATGTTAGTGTGAAAATTTCTTTAACTCATCCAGTTCATTCCTAGACGATGTTTCCTGCCAGCTACATTCACCACAAATGCTGTCTGGTAAATAGCAGCTGCAGAGGAAGGATAAGGATGCCAGGGTACACTTCAGTAAACACTCCCTCTCAGTAGCTCACTATATCCTGGGCCAAGCAAGCTAATATACATTCACAGCCCTGTTTAAAAATCCTCAAACACAGTAGGACTTTGCTTTCGTAACTCCCCCGAAGGTGAGGATAAGATTAAGAGCATGCCTGTACTTAGCGCTGCCTTTGTGTAAAGGGACTCAGCGAGGTGCAACAATTTGGGCCAGCAGCCCGCCCGTACCGTGCTGTTGCTCAGAAGGCGTTTACCTCGTGCGACCGCGGTTGTGCTCGCAGCACATTCTTGTGGCAGCATGTTGCATGCTGGCCGCACACCTGGGGTGGGCACGCTCCCCTGCCACCCATCCCGGGCCGTTCAGGCTGCGCCCTGCCTTTTGACTGGCAGCACTGAAACGCAAAGGCCTGGAATTAAACCGAGCTATTCTCATGCCTCTTCTTGTTTCCTCACCTAGCCCATCTTGTTTTCGCAAGCTGACACCTTTCCCCACGCGCTGCCAAGCAGCAGGGAGGAAATAGGGGTGAAGGCCATGATGGGCCGCAGCCAGGCTGGCTCAGCACATACCCCCTCGGTAGGGCCATAACAGCACCTGCGAAGGACGAGGCTGCTGTTGAGCAACTCTTCCCCAAGATCGCGTCCAGAAGCGGCTCCCCGGGGAGGACTGCTGGAGCTGGACAAGCCGCGGTGACCGGCCTGGGATACTATTTGCAGGCGCCAAAAGCCAGAAGGAGAGAGGGTTTCCAGGAGCCACACCTGTGGGGATAAACACACACACAGGGCAGGCAGCTCTCCCGGGGGAAAAGATTACTGCCCGCTGGCGTCACTGCCTCTCCGCCAGAAGTTATCAGTCTCGCAAAGGCACTAAGGAAACTGCCGGTGTGAATGGCCCTAATCTGCTTCTCCTGCAGCCCCTGATAACCCAGGGAGCGGCCGGCCAAACAGCGCGCTCGCCCACCACCACGAGGAGCTGAGGCAAAACCGCCTTTCACCAGCGCGGAGGATGCAAAAGAGCAGGATCTATCCATAGCCCGATGCAAAGTTATCCCAGAGCTACGGTGAGCGAGCACCCTGCGCTGCATTCGCTTAAAGTACAAGTACACCCCCCCCCAGTGGTTTTTACCTGACCCCAACTTAGGCAGGAGCCAGCAAAGGGGACGCTAGCGGGCATGCAGTGCTATCCAGGAACTCCTTCCTCCCACATCGCTACTGACTTTACGCTGCTGAAACCTTCCCTGCCTTCTCCCTGGTATCTTCAGTTATACAATTGTTTCCCAAGGTGGCTGCATGGCAATTTGTTTGATTAACCAGGCAGCGAGCAGGGTAGGAAAATTGTGGACTGCAAGGAGAAGAGACAAAAACTAAAGAGAAATGACATCATCAGGAAGTTGCATGACAGCTTTTGTCATACAAAAGGAGACAAAGGTTGGAGTGGGCAGAGGGCCTGGTCCATAACAGTGGCAGAAGAATGAAAAGAAATTTAAAAAATTTAAAAACAAAATAAAAAAAAATAAAACTTTGTTGCCACCTCTCTTCTCCCATCCCCCCCCTCTCCCGCTCAAAAAAATGACGGGGAGAAAAGCAGACACATCAGCAACACTTCCAGAAGCTCACAGGAGGAGAGTGCACCTAACCTCCTTGTCACAGCATGGCTGTAACCAAGTGAACTGCACAGGGGGGAGAACAAATGGCAAAAATCTACTATTCCAACTTGATGAACCTTTGCTCCAGAGAACCCTGCTACATCAAACCTAACGTTGACTGAACATCACCGGCTCCACCTTCCCAGCAACAGCCTTGGACAATAAACGGGAGGTGTCAAAGGAGACCCTGTGGTTGCTAGTACAGCACCAGTGTCTGTATGGCCCGAGGTACCCTAGTCATCAGTATCACACTCTATTAATTAAACAACCTAAACTCATATACAAAAGAAACCCACACTCCATGGCTTAGAAGCTTTTAAGCAGTGATAGCCATAGTCATCACCGGCACTGCTTGAATAGGACCTTGTGACAGAGATTTTAAAAGCAATTGACAAAAAGTAGCTAAATAACACAAAAGCCCTGTAAATAAGGGTAAGCTTTCCCACATACAGCAAAGCAAGACTCTCACTGATAGGTACTGGGAGAAAGGAGAGGGAAAAATGTGGTGATATCATCACATAAAATGAAATTACTTCTACGGTGCAAAACTTTCAAGATTTTTTTCTTTCTTTCTTGCTACCTCTCATATTTTAGGTTGCATTACTTAGATGGCTGAGCCCACTAAGGACTCAATTTCTAGCCATTTCACCTTCTCCAATAGATTACTGATATTTATTACCTAAAATATGAAAGTCCAAACAGTTCAAAACAAAGAAAACACAGGTCAGGAGAGCTGAACAAAACCGAGAGTGTGGGACGAAAACAGTCCTGTGAGAAGCTGTTTCAGCACTAGACAAATAAAATCCCCTCTCTCTGGATACAAAGACATAACTCTTATTTATGTGAATGGGAAACATGCTCATGCACTGAGGGGAGAATAACTACCATAGATCAGCAGAATGACTGCACTGGAGATAGCTAAAACCAGACTACATGTGCAATGAATGTGAAAACCATTTCAGCCATCTAGGCTATGTCATTTTTCACAGATGCTTTCGGAGCTGGATGGACTTTGTTGCCTCTCTTTTCCCTGACATTTCTTCAACGTTTGCAAATTGCTTTCTGTGACCTGTAGGACGGTACTCCATAAAAATTTAGTCTGTTCCTTTCTGCCATCATCCCAAGTGTTCAAACGGACCTCTGTAGCCAGTTTTTCTTCCAGGAGGATTCTGCAAAACACCCTGTTCAGTCGGATGCAGCTACCTGGCAGGTATTCAGTCCAGTAATATGTCCACACAGACTGCAATACAAGCACCTCCATAAATGGCTTCAAAAACCTCAAGCTGCAAACAGCTTAACCCCTTGCATAAAAAGCTTTTTCTTGGGTACCTAAAAAATACACAACCCCACCGATGCATTAAGATATAGGGATGCTGCTCTCAGTTTCTATAGCTACTAAAATTAACCTCCTCCCCCTCCATAAAAGAGGACCACCATGAAAATGAGACGAGAAACTCTAGTACTTTTCATTCAGCTGCCTCAGAACAGTTTTGCAAGTCTGAGGCATTTAAAAAGTAGAGAAAACTGCACGCTAGACTTCATGAGCTACTGGTAGTTTAGAGTTTGTTAGCTGGATTTTAACCAGCTGGATTTAGCTGAGGAGATTCTATTATTTTTTTTATTTTATTCCTTTCGTAGCTCTTGCGCAGAATATCAGGTTGTTGCAACGTGAGGTGGTAGCTCTGGTTCTAGGGCGCAGAGTACCAAATAAAATAAAACCTAGCTATTTGACATAAAACACTGAACCTGCCCAAACCTACATTTCTGGTTCTAATTTGTTTTAAAGTATTTCTGAAGGATAACTTTTGTTTTGGCAGGCGTTACTCCCGACTACGAACTGTCTGTCCTCTGAATCTAGCATAAACAGAAGTCTGAAAGACATGCTGTTTTGCAGGCTTGGGCTAATTGAGAAACCATGTGCCCAAGTCTGATTCGGGACACATCTATGTTGCCAGTTGATCTGGATCTGGTATTGCACAGACCTGATCTTAATGGCAAGGTAAGCAGGATGGATGTCTGTGGGATCACGGTGCTAGTCCAACCCATTCCGATGGTCACTTATTTACATCTGGAGGTTGCATTTTTAGAGGCATGAAGCTACTTCTGCATGGTGTCCAACAACATAATGTCGAACAACCATAACCAGCATGGTTCATAGCAATGGCACACTGATAACAGCCCGCACAAAAGAATCAGATCACGGTGAGTCTTATATTTGTATGCAATGGCTTCCCAATTTTGTAGAGGTTCTTCATGCACACCGAAAGTCTGTGCTTTTGCATTTCATGCAGCTGGGACTGTGGTTCTTGGAGCATTTCTCTGATGGCAAGGATAGTTTAAACAGCCCTGGCTCCCCTTCTTCTTTGGACATTGGTACCCACCCCACTCCTCTCCCTGTGCTCTGCCAAAGCCAACTATTTATGCAGCTGTGTGGTGAAATGTATCAAGGAGCTGATCTGGGCAGGGAGAAAAGAAACCTGAGATAAAATTCTAGGCTATTTTTCCAGCCAGATTACTTCTGTGATCAGGTACATCAGGAAGCCACATGAACGCTTTTGTTGCCATAGCCTGGGGTGGGAGAGAGGGAAGAGGGCAAGCTGCTTTATGGGAGGTGTTATTCAGACAGCGCTACTCCTGGATGTGGAGCCACAGCCAAAGCAGTCTTCTACGTCCCCCAAAAGTGGGATTTGTGTGCACAGTTCAGGCATTCATTAGTAATGGCTGGGCCCCCTTTTTAAACCTTCCCTCCTTCTCACGGGGTGTGGGGGGAAACAGGCTCATGCGGTTCTGCTAGAATAAAGTTGAAGCCTTCTAAAGCTAAATAAAGCTAGGCACCGTTTTTATAAGCTTGGTAATAGTGCCCTGTGGAAACAGGCCATGATTACAACCGTGGCAGTTTCTAACTGCATCTTTAAGCGGTGTCCCAAGTCTGTCACACTGATACTTTTAAAGGGCTTTGAAGCAAGAATGATCACTGTTGTTAAGACTAGGCAGTTTTATATCTTTTAAACTTCAGCCATCAACAAGACAAAACTAGGTAAGCATTTTATATAAATCTGCAGGAAACTGAAGAAGTTGAGGCTTGCTCCGTGACCTATCACAGTTACTATTAATCTTAATACACAAAACCAACTACATGTAACAGCTAAGCTTGACGCACTGCATTCCCTCCCTTTACTCCAGAAAACTGTCTTGTGTCTACTGTTACATACACAAAAACTAGAGATTGCCGAAGAAAGAAAAAACCTTTACCCCCAACTCTAAAACCTCAACTTCCAAATCACTGTTTTTTGAAATAACTAAAGCTTATCAAGAATAAGGCTGCCTGTGACTCCCGAGGTTAACCAAGCTCCAAGAAGCTTCGTTTCAAGCCTCTTCACCCGCCGTGGGGAATACTGCAAGCTAAAACTTCCCAGTATCTCCTCAAAGAAGGGCTGTCTCAATGACAGGAACTGTTAAAAGGACGGGGTGCTTTTCTTGTATAATGTCAGAGGCCACATGACAAAGTACAGCTGAAACCTAAGCAACAAAAAGAAAAGGTGGAAGTCCAAATTTCCGTTCATTTGTGATATGGAAACACACTTTATTTAAAGGAAGCAAGAGGTGTTGGACAGTCCAAACGTTTTACAGCTAACTGAATCAGCTCCTCTCACCCTTTGCAATGTGTATCAGTTTTGCAGATGGGACCTGGAAGGCTATGGGAAGAGGAGAGCAGCAGAGATATGCACCATAATGTGACAGAGATCAGGAGTCCTCCAAGAAGTGCATTACAACTGTTTTGAAACCTGTTAAACAACCAGACCATATAAACCCAAAGAACTAAGTACTCACTTTCCTCCTCCTACCACAGTTCACAAACAGAAAACAATTTACAAGCACTGCAAGCTCCTGCTGGGTCATTTTTAACTTGATTTTTTTTTAGTCCGGAAACAATCACAAGCATGCAAACACAACACACAAAATTCATTGCTCTTCATGTGTTGGCTCTCTTCCTGTTTAGAAATAAAATACTTCTCTCTAAATAAACCATCACTCCTACAATAATCTTAGATGTGTTGAAGCATTTAAGGACTTCTGAAGGAGTTTAAATATTACGTATAAACTGACATTTATATATGATAAAGTAAGACCACTGAATTCAGCACTGAAACCTAATCCTCACCGGGGCGGAATGCAGCAACTCTTTTCCAGCTGGAGCAGCATCACGCCAGCCCCGATAAGCATGGAGGTAAAAGCAAGCAGCGACCGCTTGGAAGTGTGCAGGACTTGGGCAGGAGGTAGCTGCCCCTTGGATACTTTATTTAATGTGGGGCAGCAGAGCGTGGTTTCACAGTGCTTGCAGCAGCGCAACCCCCTGCTTGCAGACGGTGAGTGGGAGGGAGCATCACTTTTGGCCGTGCAGGGCCCCCTGGAGCACGGGTTCAGAATTGGGACAGAGGAATATCGCTTCCCAGGGGGATTCCTGCTCCCTGCGGCGGGCTGGTAATTCCTGCTCCAGTTCAGATCAACACCATTTCTTGAAGAATACAGCAGGATTTTTGAAATTGCCTTGCTCAACAAACTGGCCCTGCTGACCCACACCACTCACTGCATTGAGCCTGCATTTTAAGATACATTTTTTGGTCTTGTTTTGGTCCTAGCAATGCAAACAGATTTGACCTCAACTACATTATCTTCCCATCCAAATCTTACCAGCTTAACATTTAGAGGTTTGAATTCTTCCATTTGTGAGAACAACACCTTCTGATTTTCAAAGCTATTTTAAAATAGTGGGAGGATACTGCATATCACTTTTAACATGTAGCTGGTGTTACCTGGAAGTGCCTGGTCCCTCAGTGACTTCATCCGTTCCCGCCTCACTGGGCAAAAGAGGTTTTGCATAGACGTGGCGAGTTGGCTACTACTGTTTTATGTGCTACTCTCAGCAGCTAGCAAGGAACAACTGGTACCCTAAATTGCGGACATCCCGCTCTCAAATTCGGTAGCTTGCACTCCCCTAATGTCCTACAGCGGCTTAAACTCACGTGTGAGAGGCAGATTTCAGGGCTCTTTTTCCATTCAGAATTTTGTACCTCCGGACTGTATGTTTTCAAAGTCTTTGCAACAGCAAGGGCTGAATTTTACCACTGATGTAACTTCTCATTTATTTATTTTAATGGAAGCTGTCTTTCTCATGTAATCACTATATTCAGTAACTAGGGATTAGCAAAAATACCAAATATCATGAGAAATGTAATAAAACAAAAAGAGACAACAATATTCACCACTTGTTCTACACTCCCACTATTGCTCTTGCCAGTGGATGTGGGCCAACAGTTTAGATAATGGAAAACATTTGCAAAGAGGTCTTCATGCGTGAAGAACACTTAACTTTTCATATAATGGAATTCAGCAATATTTTCCTGACAGTGTGGGGCAGTGCTTCTCCAGTGAGGTTTGCTCTGAGTGCTTGCACAACCTTACGTGACTGACAGAAGATCTGCTGGCTTAAAAAACTACTGCAGTAGCCAAGTTAGTCCACTGCATTTTTGCACAACAGGTAGGAACAACTGTTCAAAAGGGGATTTTTTTTTCTTAGGGATGTAATTTCCAGTCCCGTAAGAATAAAGCGAAGTATCAACCTTTTCAGAAAGAAACCATGCTTTCTCCTGGATTCCTTACAGAATACCTTTATAAAATTATCTTGCCAGATGAACTCTGACATGTGAAGAACAACAATAAATAATCATGTACTTCAGGCAGCCAAGTTAGTCCACTTTGCACTTGCACAACAGGTAGGAACAACTGTTCAAAAGGGTATTTTTTAGGGATGTAATTTCCAGTCCCGTAAGAATAAAGCGAAGTATCAACCTTTTCAGAAAGAAACCATGCTTTCTCCTGGATTCCTTACAGAATACCTTTATAAAATTATCTTGCCAGATGAACTCTGACATGTGAAGAACAACATTAAATAATCATGTACTTCAGGCAGAAGTGAAAAGCTGTATTTTTTTTTTTTAAGTAAGATCAGAGAGGCAAGAAGTGAAAAGCTGTATTTTTTTTTTTTAAGTAAGATTCAGAGACGCATCAGTCAAAATGTAAATTACTCTATGGAATAATTACTGGCTTAAGACTGGGCAAATACCTTCCCTGTACTTACCTATCTTATACTTGAATCAAAGTGCAACCTGAGCTGTAAAATTCCTGTGTTTGGAGGCCTAACAAGAAAGTACAGCAGATTAACTGTAGGGACCAGGAAATGCTTTGATCTACAGTTCAAGAGGAATGCAAAGCAAACGGGCACTACAGAGACCGCTAACGCATTTAAAGATTTTGTTGTTTCTGTTTCACTAACCATGTTAACCGTTATCAGGTGTCTAACGCCATTAAGATGAGTGACAAAGGGGTGAGAATTCAGGTCAGATTAGGAAAAACAAGAGGTTACAGACTACTTAGATAAATTGCCTGTTTTCAAACAGGCTAGTTCAGGTTGAAATTTACCCTAAGGATGCCAGAGAATTGTCTGAAGCGATCTCGACGTTGTTAGCGCTGCCGCTGGAGGCCGGCGTTCCAGAGACTGTGAAAAGGCAAACACAGCACCTCATTTTGGTGCCTTCCCTTTAGACAGCGCTTTATTATCTGTCTTTCTGTCATAAACTTTAAAATGTCAACAGTAATTCCTTTGAAAGCTCTCAAATTTAAATTCCCCTTGGGTTTGATAGTCTGAAAAACATTACATCTCTTGCAGACCAGAGAATTTTTGGTTTTGACAAAGCGGTAATTGCAATGATGCTCACTATAATGGTAAGAGAGAGAATAAATGTAACTTCTTATCATCTACGTGCATGCCTAAATGTACATACCTTCTGAACTTTAAAAAACTGGTGTATTGCCAAGCAAGCAGAGGTTTAAAATATGAGACTCTTAAAGCATTACAGAATACAATAGTGTATAATTTAGACCTGAGTTCTTGACACTTATTTCTCCTTTATGTCATATGGTCTATAAATGAAGAAAACCTTTTCGACAGCTGCCTCTAAGGTACTAACCTGCTTGCAAATCTTTTGGCATAGCTGCTAATACAACCAGATAGAATATTTATCAATACACATCATCCATTTCCCTTCAGAAATGCTGAGATGATAGAAATCCTTCAAAAATTATAAATAAAATAAATGCCTATTCCTGAAGTTAATGCATGAAAAATAAGCACACAGACCATATGTATTCATAGAAAACAAATATTTCCCATTGAAAATGAGGACCTTATTGTTTCAGAAAAAATTTCAATAATAAAATCAGTATTCAAGATATGGATATACATTGATATACAGGATACAGAAAGTTTTGATGATATGGTCAATAAAAAGTCATGATCTGGTTTATTATCCTTGTTCTTCTACGTTACATTCCCCAGTCAAAACTAGAAAGCTACTCTTTTTTGAGTATCAACTTTTTGAAAAGTTGAGAGAATGTACGTTGTTAGTACTGGCAGTGTTACCTGTGGCTGTGGAAAGAACCCCATCGTTGAGGATGGCATCACAGAGATGTAGTGGGATGGCTCCTATGACTGGAGTGTTGGGATGGAGGGATACATGCTCTTTAGGAGGGACAGGCAGTGAAGTTCCCACTGACTGGAAAAGGGGAAACATAACCCCCATTTTTAAAGAGGGAAAAAAGGAAGACCCGGGGAACCACAGGCCAGTCAGTCTCACCTCTGTGCCTGGGAAGATCATGGAACAGATCCTCCTGGAAGCTATGCTAAGGCACATGGAGGACAGGGAGGTGATTCGAGACAGCCAGCATGGCTTCACCAAGGGCAAGTCCTGCCTGACTAACCTAGTGGCCTTCTATGATGGAGTGACTACACCAGTGGACATGGGAAGGGCTACAGATGTCGCCTCTCTGGACCTCTGTAAGGCCTTTGACATGGTCCCCCCCAACATCCTTCTCTCTAAACTGGAGAGCTATGGATTTGATGGGTGGACTGTCCGGTGGGTGAGGAATTGGTTAGATGGTTGCATCCAGAGGGTAGTGGTCGATGTCCAGATGGAGACTGGTGATGAGTGGCATCCCGCGGCAGTCCGTACTGGGACCGGTACTGTTTAATACCTTCATCAATGACATAGACAGTGGGATCGAGTGCACCCTCAGCAAGTTTGCAGATGACACCAAGCTGAGTGGTGCGGTCGACATGCCAGAGGGACGGGATGCCATCCAGAGGGGCCTGGACAAGCTGGAGAAGTGGGCCCGTGTGAACCTCATGAGGTTTAACAAGGCCAAGTGCAAGGTCCTGCACCTGGGTCGGGGCAACCCCCAGTATCAATACAGGCTGGGGGACGAAGGGATTGAGAGCAGCCCTGCCGAGAAGGACTTGGGGGTGCTGGTGGGTGAAAAGCTGGCCATGAGCCAGCAATGTGCGCTCGCAGCCCAGAAGGCCAATCGTATCCTGGGCTGCATCCAAAGCAGCGTGGCCAGCAGGTCGAGGGAGGTGATTCTGCCCCTCTGCTCTGCTCTGGTGAGACCCCACCTGGAGTGCTGCATCCAGCTCTGGAGCCCTCAGCATAAGAAAGACACAGACCTGTTGGAGCAGGTCCAGAGGAGGGCCACGAAAATGATCAGGGGGATGGAACACCTCTCCTGTGAAGAAAGGCTGAGAGAGTTGGGGTTGTTCAGCCTGGAGAAGAGAAGGCTTCAGGGAGACCTTATTGCAGCCTCTCAGTACTTAAAGGGGGCTTATAAGAAAGATGGGGGCAAACTTCTTAGCAGGGCCTGTTGCGACAGGACAAGGGGGAATGGCTTTAAACTAAAGGGGGGTAGATATAGACTAGATATAGGAAGAAATTTTTTGTGCTGAGGGTGGTGAAACACTGGCACAGGTTTCCCAGAGAGGTGGGGGATGCCCCATCCTTGGAAACATTCAAGGTCAGGTTGGCTGGGGCTCTGAGCAACCTGATCTAGTTGAAGATGTCCCTGCTTATTGCAGGGGGGTTGGACTAGATGACCTTTAGAGGTCCCTTCCAACCCTAACTATTCTATGATTCTAGAATGGTTACAAACAGAATTAAACATCAGGGATATTCCTCAGCCACTGTAATGGTGGTTCAACATGCATGAAACAAAAATTCCTTCAACCAGCCAACCAACCAAATAAGAAATAAAAGCCCCATAATGGTGGACAAAACCAGTAGTCTTATAGCTGGATGTCCCGATATGGTTACAGGTGTAGCATAGACATACCCATACATGGTTTATGTTACTTCATTTTGCCAAATAATAAAACAACACCTTGTTCTGACAAGATGCTGGAAAGTGTTGTGGTATCAGTCCAACAGGACAATTATACACATATTTAAGAATAAAAATGTGGGTCATCTCAATTCAGCTATTTATGTGCTTACAATTAAACTCATGCTTAAATGCCGTATCTTGCAAGACTGTGCTCTAGTTATGTTAGAACAGGAAATAAGAGTCACTTGAGTACGTGGTGTAGCACTGTTTCTGAGCAAACCAGCCGCTAGCATCCACGAGCAATGTATCAGGGCTTGCAACAGGCTGTTCACCGCTGTGCCCTGGGCACAGCCAGTGCAGCCAGCTGACTACCACTAAGCAAAAATTCTGTAAAAGCTGATGTATTTTTCCACACGAAAGCTTAATTATCTAATCTAATAGATGACAAACGTAGATTTCTCAGGGAGAAGCTAAGGAGACAGTGCCCTTCCCTGATCTTACAGATACCCAGTAACACTGGTTCACGTGACGGCACAGCACCCACATTGTTGCATTGTTCTTTCTTCCTCCACTAATCACCTTCATTTGGTCTGTTAATGAGAACATATTTCATGTTAATAATTCGTACCTGAATAATTTATTAAAATAATGCTTACAATTTTGGCTATTTGTCTGCTGACGATTTCTCCTGCTCTCTGACTACAGAATAGAGATGACTAATGCCTGATGACAATCGGCAAAGCATGCAAGGCCAGGATAACTTGTGAAATTTTGGGGATTTTTCAAATATTTTAAGTCAAATTCTGTGAATACCAGGTAATCTTACATACACACACAAGTTAACTGTAGAGAGAAAACAAACAAAATAACTGTAGAGAGGTTAGTTAATTTTTTTCTCACAAATGTTGTCATGCTTCTTCAGTAATAGCATACACATAAGCCTAAATGAATAACAACGGTGCAGTGGATTTTCTTAAAAAACCCAGCTTGTGCAGTGGTAAAACATTCAAGTAACAGTTTTCTTCCTTTTACATAAGTAACGCAGAAAGACTTATGCGAGCGCAAACAGCACGTCCCTATCTCACTCCTGAGACAGCGCTATCTCTCTGTTCTTTGCGCTCCTCTTCCACGACAAGATTGTCAGCAGCAGTGCCAGTGAGTCAAAAACAAGGGGCGGGTTCTTAACTTTGATCAAAAATGAATTCAAGGATAAGATGAATACAACCACCAAAAGATAACTTTCCATTCCTATTGATCTGGATTTTCAGAGGTGGAAGAGCTATCCCCTAATCTACTTCCTTAACTGACTCTCAGTGATCCATTACTCAAATGGTTTGAGCTATTGGCAATCTGTTAATTCTACTAATAAACTTTTTTGTCCTTCAGTGTTAGGTGAACACAAATAAGCCACAAAAAAAGAAAAGAAAAAATATCTGGCTGATCATAAGGTGAAGATGGTCCCACGGCAGTCTGCAGTCATTTTTGGCATACATGAAAATCTGAAGTCATTTAAAGGGTGCTGGCAAGTTCTCAAAACGCGACAAAATTTTGGATCCTCTAAAGAAAAGATCACCTCCTGGCCAATATATCGTTACTTCAGTTACAGGAATCTTGTGTAATATAAACTTTCTCAACAGCATCACAATATTTATGATCAATGAACTTAGAAAAGACAAAATGGTAGCTGACTAGATCAGATTTTGCTCCCACTTTTCTGACAGCTCTGAAGGAAAGAAAGAAGGAAAGGAAGGAAGTTTCCCAGTGACTCTTCCCCCAGCTTTCAAAAATCTTCTTAGCTTTCATTATTTCTCTTATAACGAATCAACAAAAATCCTTCTTTCCACTTTTGTCAGCTATTTCATGTGGTTTTAGTCACTGGATGTAACTCATACCCCTTGCAAGGATCGATCTTTGATTCTCAGCCTCATTTCCTTAAAAATTGTGTCTATTGCCTCCCATGGTCTTGTCCCATCCCAAGCAGACAGTCCAAAAGCAATCAACAAAGCGGTCGTCCCATCTCTCTTCGTGCTAACTGCTACTTGAACTTAACATATCTCTAGATGATTCAATTTTAATTTTTGTCACTGTTGTCCCAGATGCGAATAAGAGACTTCATTTTACATGCAAATGCCAAAACAATGAACTAAAATAGCAAAGCAGTATAACTTTATTCATTAACTTTTTTAAGGGAGGTGAAATAGTCAAGGGCAGCTTCAAAGTAAATGACTAGCTACAGCAAAATGCTCCATGGTTTGCTCAGTCACCTCTGGCATAAGCTGGTCCTTAAATACATCAAACTGCTGAGAAGCAAAATAAATGAAGAAGTAGAAAAGCCAAAGGACTTCGATAATAATTATAGTATGCTTTATATAGTTTTTAAATTTTCAGATGCTGACATATTGCATTTTAATTTGCTAAAATGAGGTTTCCTTTCATGAAAAAAATTTAGATCAATCACACATATGCTTAAAATGAGAAAGGGCTATGAAAAACCTACCTTGCTACTAGATTTTTTAAATACATTTTGATGGTTACCAAGAAGCAGTACTGACTACTGTGTTCTCCTTGTTACCTGAGAGAGGTAAAAATGCCCATGATGTAAGTAATTTTTCGGTTTGTACCAAAGACAGATCAATGTGAGTAAGAACTGTACTGTATGATTACAAATATGTGTTGGGTCCACAGAGTTGTAGTCTCTTGCACAGTAAGAGCAAATCTAAAACACATATTAGAGCCTGATACGAGGCTAACGAGGCACCAGCATGATTAGAGATGTTAGACCGTATTTTCAGCTGAAGGAGGAAGCAGTGATGACCATGTAACTGACTGAACAGCTACCACTTACGTGGGTATGGCTGAAGCGAACAGTCCCTGATGCTGTGCAGCACGTATTTCCTTGCTACTTGTGTAGCCCACCCTTGAAGCACGTTATTCCTATCTTATTCTCTAACTAACAGTGGGAGGTATTTTTAAAGAACAGAACGCACATCTTGTATATCTCTGTTACTCCAAGGAAGAAGTTAATTGCCTGTAATTCCATCATATTTTATTTGAAAATGTACTTCCCAACTGACTCATTTCTAGCGTATCAGCAATACTGATGTAATGCTCTTTAATGCGGATCTGTTTTCAATTCAGGACAGATGCAGGCTATTTTTTTGCAGCCACAGGGATAATCAAATCACTCTTAGCATGGTGTATAAAACAGAGGAATTGATTCCCGAGGCTTACTTAGGATTCCATCAAACTGTCAGTAAGCATGCGGAAAAATTAAGGCTCACATAACTAACCGATTTTAAAGAAAAAAGATGGGTTTTGCAATGTATCCTCTTAAGGAATAAACAAAATGTTAAGCTCTGCCGCATTAGGTGCCAGCCACGCTGTACATTTTAAACGTGTTCTAACCAAATGCTGTGATTCAGTTGTACTGTGGTTGAAAGGCAACACATTTCAGATGCAGTTATACGGTCTTGCAACCCAAGTCCCATTTTCAATATTGATTTAAACATTAACTGCTTGAGTTTTGAAAACCAGGAACGGAGCTCCAAAGGCACTGAAATCCTGTTCAGCAGTATAACCGCTCTTAGGTTTCTCTCCAGCTTGAATAACAGCCAATGACTCCAAATTAACCCCCAGCCAATGACTCCAAAATTCCCATTTATGAAAACTGAAAAGCATTATATATTTTAAAATGCCCTTGCAGTAATAAATAAAAAAATACTGACATCATACTTCTACAAGAGCATCCATGTATGCTTTCTGCCTTCCTCCTGTATAGGACTAGTCAGCACGTCTCACAGTAAAATATGTGCAAAAAAGAAAGTTTTGTGAAAAATGATCAGAATTTCTGCAATGTTGCACAATTCTTTCTGATTTTTTAAAAGCAAAATAGACATATTACTAATAACTGGTATGCACTGATAAAAGACATAAAAAGGAATATAAAATTGAAGATGGGTCCATTTATCTTTCTTTAATATGTAAAAAGTCAGCATTATAAAACTAGCCATTTAACTGACTTTCCGTGTTTAAAAATAAAACGAATGCATTTGTTAGAGCAAGATTACATGAGTAATTGAAAAAGTGACCTATTTCTTCTAAAATTATGAGCAATGTGCCACCCAGTTCTTTTTCTTAAAAACCCAAACACCTCAAATCCCCCCAAACCCCCACATTAAACAGGAATTCTGCTCTCTTTATTTACGACTGTGATTCCTGAAGCCCCGTTCCCTCTGGAGCGCAGGCTTCGGCCCCGCAGCCTGAGTCATGTCTCTCTGGGTGGAGCCCTGCTGCAGCCAGCGCAGCCTCGCTCCCCATAGAGGGCAGGAGCAGGCTCCACGCGCACTCGCCAGATGGCTTCAATACGTGCTCGTTTTTCAGAGGTTCAGAGGGGATGCAGAGCTTCCAGAAGGAAAGAGTTTGCACTTGTATCTTACACCTCACTGATGCACATGACAAAGTTTGTTTCCTTCTTGAGGTAGTCTCCTCTGCGCCAGAGCTGGCCTTAGTCTTAAATTTGCTATTCATGAAGCCCTTCATTAGCGAAACCAGGATTTCTCTGGATAAAGAAGTATAACTAAAAAAATCTTCTTATATTATTATTTGCTTGTGCAAATCCATGCTAGCATTTGTTCCACAGGGCTGGATCATGGCCTTGAGGAACCTTGTCCCCAGACATTCATGGCCTACATCAAAGGAAACGTAGACTTTGCAAAGTGCCAATTTTAATGTGGTCCGGCCACGAAAACCCCAGTGTTTGTGCACTGAAACAAAAGAGAATGGCACTGGGCCAAAGACTGGAAAAGAAAGCAGTTCCGATATCCACATTGTTACATTGCAGATTACTGTAATTCTATCATTCACCTTTATGAAAACACTGACTAGTGCCAGGTCTTGATGCCCCAGCATCCAATTTTTCTACTTTGAAAGGCTTTTGCCTGCACTGGAATTTGCAGCTGGGAAGAATGGCCAACGAACTAAGTCCATATGGTGAACTTTGGCATAAGGCAAAGGCTGGAACATCTGCTGCCATCACGAACAGCTTGTTGGCCGAGTTCAGCCGCAGAGGAGTGCCAAACAACTGATCTGCTTTCCCACCTCTCCGGTTTGGCTGGTAGACCCCATGTGAATTAATCTAAAACACTCAATACACTGAGCATAGCCTTGCTCTGGGAAGGACTGATCACAAAGGCATTATTTAGATCTATTCCTCCAGAAAGTGAAGATTTAAGGATGTGTCTTTGCATTCTGAGGACCACATTCCTCAAATCACAGCCGCTTTCTCTGTCTTTTAACTTTAGCTTTACTGCTCATTCTACTGCTGTTTGGTTTTTTTTAATATACTTTTGATTTTTTTTTTGTTCCTGTAAATTGTAGTCATTCTAACACTGAGAGCCAAATCCTACTTTCATTTCTGGAAATGGAAAACGTTTTCTGATTTTCTGGCAATTTATAGGTATATCCTGTCCTGAACATTTTTTTCAGGCAGAAATAGGAACCATTTGGTTAACTCATAACTTAAATATGCAAACCACTCATGCATTCCTCAAACCGTCTTCAAATAATTTTTAGTAAAAGTATAAAGACATTAGACTTAAAATACACATATAGCATACGTTAGGTAACTGAGATGGCTACACCTCTAAGAAGAAGGATTGGAAAGGTTTTCTTTTGGCTCACTTAATGACTTACTGCATGGACCTCTGGAAAAAGCTGAACTATTGTGTCTCAGTTTTCCTATCGCCTATATGGTGGTCGTAATGTTTAGCCCCCTACTCTGCTGAAATATTTGGTGGAATGTTTAATTAGCATACCCCTGTGCTGTGCTTTAGATAACATACATGGAAAGGATGCTTAGCATGTTTTACTCATCTGTATAAAAGACAAGTTTTATGGATGATGAAACTTTATACATATGTGTTAAACAGTTATACAGACAATGAATACGACTTACAAGGTGAGGTTACCTTCTTCCATTGATTGCACTAATTCCATAGACTACAGAAACTAATTTTCCTGTCTATCCTTACGTTCTCCATTGCTTCTTAAATAAAAGTACACGGAAATCTCAGAATTTTTCATTAAAAAAAAAACAAAACCAAAACCAAAACTAAAAAATCACCCATCAATATACTGAGAGACCAAAGAAGGCACTGACACAGCCTGACCTGCCCGGCTAGCTAGCAGCCTTGCAGAAAAGCACTGGGAGCTCCTGTTGGACATCAAGTTGAATGTGGGCCAGTGATGCACCCTTGCAGTGATGGAGACTAGCTGTATACCAGGTTGCATGAGCAAGACAGGGAAAAGTTTCTGCTCTTTTCTCCAGCACCTGAAACCATATCCAAAGCACTGCGGCCAATTTGCCCCCCAGCACAAGAGAAATACTGATAAATCAGAGAGAAATGCAGCAGAGGCCAAAGAGTTGTGAGGCTGGACCCAACCCAAACACTGCCACATTTGCTTACCCTGGCAAAGAGAAGGCAGAAGGGCAACTAACCATAGTTTTCACCTACCAAAAGCAGGGTTGTAGAGACGATAGAGCCAAACTCTTCTCAGAGATGCATGACAACAGGAAAAGAGCCAACAGTCACAAATTGCAACAAGAGAAATTCTAATTAGAAACAAGGACAAAATTCTTCACAGCGAGAGCAGTTCAGCACTGGAAGGGGCGCCCGAGGAGTTAGCAGAATCAGCATCCCTGAAGACAGTCAAGAGTTGACAGGACCTGATCTACCTTTGAAGTTAGCCCTGCTTCAAGCAAGCGGTTGGGACTGGATGGTCTCCATAAACCTCTTTCAACTTAAATTATTATGTGATTCTATAATTTATGACTAATAAGAGGCATCATTAATGTTCCCATTATTTGTTCTCTCCTTTCTCTCTCCCTCCCACACCCTCCTTTCCCTAAGTGGGACATCAGCTCGCCAAGATGCACATAATTGTCTAAGAACATTCTCAAAAGTACACACTGTCCATGTAAGGTGTCAAGTATGAAACACTGGTGTTGGCAAAGAGCCAGATGCCAAAATATAAACTTCTAGAGCTCAGCTGGATTTTTTACTTGTCAGATCTGTGTCATAATTGCTGTTTATCCACATTCTTCTTTGCTGACATGTATTTGCAGTCTTGCGGTCCCACTGATTTAGCTGGTCATTTTGTGTCTGTAAGGAGTTGTATAATTAAATATTGTGATTTAAACCCTTCAAGCACATTAAAGTTACTTGCCAGTAAAGTTAAGCATGGGAAAGATGACATTTTCAGGGTCTGTATTTATGCATTAGCTTTACATGTTTAAATGAATCTAAGCATCTTTTAGGGCCTGTCCCCACTGGCAAGTATATTGAAATTGAGCATTATTCAGGAATAACTCAGTAGAAAAATTTATATTCCAAAATTGGAATGCCTAAGTTTTGGAAATTACTTAAACACACTCTCCAAAGTATGAAAAATTAGTATGAAGATTATATTCTTACTTTGAAATAAGCATGTCTACCTGTAGAAAGTTAACCAGGAATATTTTATCTGAAATAATTATTCCTTAATTATTACTGAGACATTATTATTATCCAGACTGTGCAGCCTATACATGAAATTCAAGCAAAAAAGCCAAAGTTCAATTATGAGTAAGATAATCATATTACTATATTTTAGAATGATGCCAAATTTTAAAGGTTAATAGCCTGCTTCGGTTCTTCTCAGGGCAGATGGAGGACACCTCCTCCAATGGATTCCCAAGACTTTTCAGGCATTTCCAGCTCTCCCATTCCGGCCTAGGAAGACACATGACTTCTTTGGCATCTTACGATTGCCAGAAAAATGCCGTTGCACTGTTAACAAAGCCCAAGATAGCTTCAGAAAAAAGTGAAAGTTAGACCTGTAATAGTTATGTTGCTTTGAAGACACCCCAGTATGATATTTTTTATTCAAGTTTCAGCTCAGAGGTAGGCAAACATTTAGGGCCAAGTTATTAACTCCTGAAAACAGAGCGCTCTAATAGAAATGCTGACAGACACTTTAGTACAGCAGTGCTATTGGGCACTGCTATAGTCACCGGTTTTAATGAGAGCTGTTAAGATCACCTCAATCAAAATGGTTGCCCTGGGCTGACATCTCGGGCTGTGCACAGGTGCTCTCAGCCAAAAATGTAATGAAGGTTATTACATTATCAATGAGGCACAGATGTACATCCCGTCTGAACTCAGGGCGGTGTTACTGCCAAGCGGGCATCCCTTTCAGCAGGTCCCAGGTCTGTTTATATCAATATGCTGTTCCAGCCCAGTGAACCCAAGCACAGCCTTCTGCTTCTCCATGGCATCGCCAGTGAGAGGAGGAGCAACTTTTAAGATGCAGGAAGCCCTTTCAGCAGGTCCCAGGTCTGTTTATATCAATATGCTGTTCCAGCCCAGTGAACCCAAGCACAGCCTTCTGCTTCTCCAAGGAGCAACTTTTAAGAATGCAGGAAGGATTTACCCCTGATGTGCAGGTGGATCACAAAAAATAAAACCAAACAACACCAACCCTGGATTGGTTTGTGATAGTCTTTGAACTTAGAATTAACGCTTTTGGGTCTGGATGGCTTCAGCATTTCACAGCAGTTCCTCCTTTTCACCAAGCACAGTAACAATATTGGCTTGTGGGAAAACTCTCTCTCACATCTGCACTCCCTCTTCCTTGTCTCATCTGAAATCTGACATACTTTTCACTGGATTTGCACGCTTTCCAAGCCATGCTTCACACTTTGCTCATTAGTGCTCATGTTCACTTACTTCACTATACAAATCACACAAGCAAGTCACATTTCTTTTCTGTTTTTTTAAAGCATCTCTTGCTTTTATAGTAAGTATACACAAAATTTTCAGGCACATCCTGAGTAATGGGATCTATACTGCCAGACGTGGATACTAGAATGGGTTACATTTCTACTGAGATAACACCTGGGCATTCAGAAGCCAATCTGAAATGCGCCATAACCTCTGCTGAAGCCATCCTTCTTCCTTTGCCTTCCCAGGACCCCAGCCTGAGGGATGCAGTACTGCAACAGTGCTGATGTAAATGAGAAAAGGCATCTCATCGGAAGAAAGAGCATGTTTGCTTTAGCAGAGGAGGGCAACTGCTCACAGATCTCAGCTGGCACAGTGATGTTACCGTGCTCCCCAGAAGCATATGTTATACCTGGAAGGACTGACACGTAGGTAAAGGAGCCAAGCAAGCATTACAAATTCTGTTGTATCAAAGACTGTGTGTATGCATTCGTGTATGTGCACACATATACATACGTGTGCATGCACACAGGAAAGAGACAGAGCTGGCCAAGGCAGCCACTACTGCTTGGGCATCCTAAATGTAATTCTTGATGGATCCTGCCTGGAGGATGATGAATGTGCTGCCTTACCCCTAGCCTTCCTCTTCATCTTTGTCCACTTCAGACTTTATTAACCAATGCAATCAAAGTGCTGAAGTCAAGCTATTTATGGTTTCACAACCATCCCTCCATAACTTAAGGGACAGACAAAGATGAACCCTCTCCACCAGACTGCATCTGGGATCTCTAGCATTGATCCAACATAAATGACAGGTTGAATGGTCTCCCTGCTGAAACCCCTGGCACTGAATTGTGCAGCGGATACCAGTGATTCTCTGGCGTTAAAATCTGTGCTCTAGAACCATGCTGGAAGCTGAGTCACTGCAATGAGCGGACAACACAGAGCTGAACAGTGGAGGCAATCAAAGCAGAGCACAGGCTGCAGTGTGACAGCTAAAGGTAGAGATAGGTACCCTAGAGATAGAGGTAGCGGTTAAGACATGACTGGATCATTCAGCTCTGGGCCTGGACACTGCAGGTGCAAAGTAAGCTCTGGTTCCCAAATATCCCCCAACACAGTGTTTGGAAGTGATCCGACAAGTCAACCTTGAAACACAGCAAGAGAAGAAATCGATGAGTTTGATGGTTTGAGCTTTGAAATAGAACAGCTTTAGATAATTATTTTCCTTAAAAAACACCAGCCTTGCTCTTGTAAAGGATTAGATGACTGTGATAAGCAAAGCTATATTTAGGCGAGCAATACTAAAACTGGAAGGAAACAAAACGGGAGCTATTGCTCCAGCCAAGCAGAAGCAATACTGCCACAGAGCACTGTTTTTAAATCAGGAGATGCGGGCTAAGGCTGTTTGATGTCTAGCAAGAGTAAAGCTGCACTCCCTCATGTCTCCTTAGTCGAATGCGTAAGTGGAGAAATGTTATATGAATGGAGATGCTCTTGTTCTGCATTTCTCAGCAGCAAGTATAGAGTAATCTAGTTTCAATTTATTCTGGCTACCCTAGCATGCTCCTGTATTCTTGTTAGCATCCAAGTGGAAAGAAGTCAATTTGTCTTAGTATGCACAGACCTCCCCTCTGCCAGCAGGCAGTCTATGTATGCAGGGCTACATTCCTTAAGCCCTGCCTCTGCGAGTATGTACACACAAATCCTGATCTAACCCTGAAAACAGTTCCCCACAAGACTTTAACGTTCTTGACCCATTTATACATTTCAAGCAAGACTTCATAGACAGATAGCAAAACCCACTGCAAGTGACCCAATTATGTCCTAGAGGAAGCTTATGTTGGGAGTAATTGCTATAAAGGAAATGTTCAGCTATCGTGGTCTGAGTAACTTTCAACCTGGGGCTGAAGTGACAAGGGCAGACCTTCGCTGCTGGCGCTTCTCCACAGCTGCCACTTTTCTTTGCTCTCCGGTCTTTTGACTGCCACAAATCCTGCGCAGTGTCCCAGGAGGTGGCCAGCGAGGGGTGCGACACCACAGTCTGGTTCAGGAGGAAAGTCGTCAAAACTTGCTGAAGCTCCTTTCCCCTAATTATTACATATATATGAAACAGGCAACACCAAACTTTATGTATAGCAAAGGCAGACAAGCACTTTAAAACAACAGTAGCAGCAGTTACAGCTCCCTCCCCCCCAATATAATAGATTGCTTAGCAGGAAATTAGACTGTGATTGCCTTAAATGAAATATAATAGCTTGATCAGCAAACAACGCTCAGGTTAAAAATGGGGCCTTTCTGGCTCAATTTTCTTCAGTAATAATAATGAATGCTGTAAGATGATGATAGCACATAGTAATGTCAAGGAAAGCAAAACTCCCGATGTTGCACGAGGAAACATTTGCTGAGGGGAGGGGCAGGAGGTGGGCTGACTTTGCTAAAACTTCTACATTTTTATTTCCTTCCATCTTTCATGTGCACATCTTCCTCTAACAGTTTAAAAATAAAGGATGCAGTCTGTATTCCAGACAGATCGCATGAATAATTTTCTTTTATCACAGACCAGCCACACCTGTCCTTGGGTAGCTAACAAGAAACTACAGGAATTGCTCCAGCTCCCAGCTGGAGGAAGCATTAGGTTTATAAATACATTTTAGCATTTTAAACTCAACTGCACTACAGCCTCTCTTTTGCACCATGACATTGAAAAGAAGCAGTATGTTCATCTGTATGTTAAAAAAGACAAAAGACACCACATTGCTCAAGAATTTAGATCTACACTGTCACACAGTAGACTGGTTCCTAAGAGTATCCCACTGGCATCAGGAATCTCTTTCCTGTGCTAACTCCTCTGCTTCTTAAACGATGTGCTTTTGCTGGGAGCCCAGGTGTGTTCCTGGGGGACTTCACTCCGCATGGGGCCTGAAATGCAAAATGATGCTGGAGCCTCCTCTTTCACCCCCCTGCAGCTTCTGTGCCGCTTAACCTCACTGATGCGGGTGTGCTCCGGCATTTTACTAGGCACAGAAAGGGGCGCCCCTGGACAGAGGGCATGGAAGGTAAGTGTGGCTGCCCTCAAGCCTCCCCCAGGAGAAGGGGCTGCCCTCACCTTCCCACAAGGAACAGCCAGGCTGGCATTGGTAGTGCCATCCCACTTTGGGAGCAGAGGACAGCAAAAGAAGAGGCGGCACAGAGAGGTGGAGAAATGCGTAATTCGCTGATTTTTTAGTTTTGTGAACGCCACAATAATATCGGCAACTCCTAGTTTCGATGCTATCTACCAGCTGAGTCTTGATGCTGCCACAATATTGATGCGTGTCTGTCAAACAACTGTCAGGCTCTCCCACTTCGGTAGTCCATAATGGTTCATTAGGAGACGACTTCTCATGGGTGCCCTGGACCTGACAGCTGCCAGAGAAACAAACTTTGTTGTCAGTCCTGAAAGAAACAGCCATGACTTTTAGCTGTGTAGACTAAAACCGGTAACTTTCATGTTACTGTAAAGATTCTTGGAACAGCTCTGTGTAGCTGTATCAATAGTGGCTGAGAAACAGCTTTTTCCTGAACTGTGGTCCAGGAAGGCATCAAGAGTAATACTAGCCATCATATTTGATTAGTTACAAGTTGATCTACATTTGTTTGTGCTAGTGAAATAAAAAAGAGCAAGACAGAGAGAAAGACTGACATCCGTGGAAATTCAAGAGATACGGCTGTCATGAAATGTAGCCACCCAAAAAGGGAGCACAGGCATATCCACATACAGACTACCTACTTAAGGTACTAACATTTTGCCTTACATTTCCTTGCCAACTTCTGGGATCTTCCAATTTCACTTTCCCTTAAAAACGCATGTATTTCTCCTACCCCACTGTTATCTGAAAGACCTATATAATTCAAGAACTAACAACCATTTCAAGAGAGCTATGTCATGAAACGTGAGGCCTTTTACAGATCTATGGAAGAGTGGTTTAAATTAGCTGGCAACTGTTTCAGTTGCTAGGAATTAACACCATATTAATTCCATGAAAAAAATCATTAAGTATGAATTAGCTATCCAAGAAAATCCATAATTATTTGCCATTTTTGATGGATTATGGCCAAAAAAAATTACCTTTCCTCACAAAACTTTTCTAGTGCTGTTGACAATACCACTCCTCTTTCTATTACTCCGGCCCACATTTGGGGGTTGTGTTTGATTCCTTCCCCCTTAGCCACATCCAAACCATCTCCAAGTCACAACACTTATCTCTTCAGCATCTTCAAAATCCACCCTTTCATCTCCATCCTTAGAGTGCAATCCCTTGCTGCATCTCTCACACGTATCCCATTTTGATTACTGCAGCCTCCATCCCTCCTTTCTGGCTTCCCGTGTGCACAAAGGCATACAAATCAAAGTGCTGCCAAATAAACATGTGTTTCTTGCCTGGAAGTTTGATCACCTCTTTTCCTTCCTCTCCCCTATCCCTTTCTCAGCTTCACTGTTGGCTTCCCTCCAAAATCATAACAGATGTCAGCACCTTCCAAGCTCAATGTAATTCTGGGTCCTTTTAATTTATCTTCCCCTTGTTAAGTTTTATCTTAATTTCTTACCTCCTGCCCCTTTCCTCCCAGCCCTCCTTGCTGCTAGGTTTTCAGAGTTTCCTTGTCTTTTGCCCCATATCACCTCTTCTGTTCAAATTTCCCCAAAAGCCCTGCTTTACCTGAACCTGGCAGATCCACTTGCGACATGCTGCTTATGAAAATACATTGATTTTTAAGCTGCACCGAGTAACATTATTTCTTTTTGCCTTGCCAGTTGTCCAAGCTGCCATCCTCAAGTGCTTAGACAGTGCCAAGCATACAGCTGGCACTCCTGCAAACACTTAACAGCAGCGACCTGGGCACAACGCTGAAAACTGATTAAATGATACGCTAGGGGATACAGCAAACACAGCTTTCCTCAAAATGCTGCCAAATGTGTGAAGCAAGCAAGTTGGAAGAAATGAATAGAAGAAAAAGTACTTCATATGCATTTAGTTACAGGAACTTTGGCTTCTATTTTTATGAAGAATTGCTGTTTCTTTTTCTGAATGTCATCTCTACCTCCTCTGTTTATCTAGCAAATTTACTGCATGTATCACAGCAATTAATTTCTCTTCCATGTCTTAACCGCCCTTCTTCAGGTACCTGTTCCCCTTTACACTCTGGTGAAATCTACGCTAAAGCCACTGTCTCAAGGGAGTTACTCTGGATTTACAGCACTGCAAGTATTAACACAAGCTGAACCATACTCTTACAGGAATAGGAGAATATGTCTATGACTCAAAATACCTACCTAACAGTTTATTGAACAATTAACATTAATCTAATGCAAGTCCAACTCAGAAGTTGCCTGTTTACATCAATACATGCATGAACATATCCATGCGTGTGGACATTCAGACTTCAGCCATTCTGTCAGACTCCTACAAGGCTGCTGCCTCTGTCTGTGAGTAATCACTAGGAGTCAGCCCTATACCAGGCTAATTTTTGACTGTCCCTTCCAAAGGCATTATAGCAAGAACGTCAGCCATTGTAGTAGAGAAAACCCCACACTTCCTATTTTTATCGCTATTTAGGGTCTCAAAGGGGCAAACAAATGAGATTTGCTAAATGATCTATCTATTCTCCCAACTATTGGTGGACACTTCCAAAAACCCCACTAAATAGCCACGTTTAGGTGAACAAGCTTAAGGTACCTCTTAGAGGTGTTTTCCAACCTCAATGATTCTATGATTCTATTCTATGATTCTAAACATTGGAACAGGCTGCCCAGGGAAGTGGTCGAGTCCCCATCCCTGGAAGTATTTAAAAGATGTGCAGATGAGGTGCTTAGGGACATGGTTTAGTGGGCATGGTGGTGTTGGGTTGACGGTTGGACTCGATGATCTTAGAGGTCTTTTCCAACCTCAATGATTCTATGATTCTATGATTCTACCTTAGATTTGAAAATCTGAGCCCATGTGCCAATATCACATCACTTCCATCCTTTTCTCAATATAGCTTTTCAAATCCTGTTAAGCTATATGATTTAATACCAAAGAGCTGTCCACTCTTAAGACCACTGAGAGCCTGCACAAGGTAGCATCCTTTACTCAAGCAAACAAAAAATTCTAGGGTAGTTCTTCAGCCCCGACTGTGGCAAGAGATGAGTTAAATGCTGTTTGTGTTGCCAAAGGGGAGAAATTGCATCAATCCCCCAGATTTAAAACCTCAGGAGCTTTCAGCATTTCCTCTCTTAAGCATGAGGCAGCTGTTTCTCCTGGGAAGGTTTCTGGAAGACATCTGAGATGAATGCAGGAGGCTGGAATGTAGGATGGATGAAAGGACGCCAGGACAAGACTTCCACTCTCAGGCAATACCCCCAGCTCTCCTTTTAACAGCTTTCACAGCCCTGCCAGCTGCTCAGCCTCGGCCCTTCTGCACCCCCCCACCCCCGGCACAGCAAATTGGGAATACAGTTAATCCTCCTGTCAAGGGGCAGAGCTCTTCAGTGCGCACCTTCCTCCAGAGGCCGATGGGCAAACACAGAGGGTAGGAGGCGGCCAGCCTTGGCAAGAGCCCTGCTCTGACACATCCTCACACGGTCACCCACTGCAAAGCAACCACCCAAGGCTTCCATTAGAAAACGCAGAGGGGATTTTTTCAATGAACTCAAGATACCCAATTCAGAAGGTTCAGACCTATAGTTTATATGCAGGGACATGTATCCCTGTGTGTACGTGAAACACAGCTACACTGTTAAAAGGCCACAGCACACATTCTCAGATGCATTTAGATTTGGGATTATTTTAAAATGTATCTAGAACGACTTAGAAGGTTAAAAGACACAACTCGTGAATTGGGATTAAAATACAGTGGTTTATTATAACAGCATGCCTCCCGCTCTGAGCGGATACTGTTGGCAAAGAGGGCCGTAAAAGGGAAGTATGTGCTTTATGGCAATGGTATGTAGCTGTAGGTCATTTAGTTTCAGGGGAAAAAAAGAAAACCTATGAAAGGATATGACTACATGACTGGCAAATACAGTATTTAAACAAACAGGAACAACTGTTTATAAACTTGCATCCTAAAATGTAACTCAAACATTTGCTGCCCAGTTCCACAAGCAAGGAGCTCGCTCTGCTCTGCAGCAGCTTCTGCGGGTACGCAGCAGCACTCCTCCTCTGATCCACCGCTAGAGGGGAACGGTATAAAGAGAGAGAGACGGATTGTTAAAACAGATCATGCTGTGACAAATAATAAAAAGCCCCGAGCCAGTTTTTCTTTTCTTTTTTTTTTTTTTGTTAATACAGGGGGGAAAAAAGGAATATCTTCTACCTTTTTGTTCCTTTTGATGTTCTTTTTTTGTTGTTTTTAAGCATCGCATGGTGATAACAACGGGGTTTTATTTATGTGGCACACTGATAGCCTAGAGTGGACCAAGGAACAGGTCTCCTCCCTTATCCCCCTTCCACACCAAGGAGAAAAAGCCTTCATCAGAGGAATCTGATGTCAACTGCTGCCAGACACAAATCCTAGAATTGAATGTTTAGGGCTGATTTGGGTTGGTAAAACTCTGTAACTAAAGCTAGGTTTCACATTTTTTTCCCCCTGCAAAGCAAAGCCCTCTTCCACATCTGAACTGATGGATTGTGCTGGCAGAGGGATGGGGGGAAGATCCAAAGAGCCCACTGGAGGCACGAAGATGGGAATGTGTGTACAAAAATGACTTCATAAGAAATTGCCTCATTGTCTCATATAACACATGTAAGAAATTCCTCCTGCAGCTTTAATGATGGAGTGGGAAGCTAAACCCCACAGGAGTTCCTCCCTCTATTTACCAGAAAGGCAAGATATGGGCTCCAGTGATGAAGTGTTCCGTTAATATTAGCGCTAGAGGAAATAAAGTGACTTAATTGTAAACTAACGACCTCATCCTAATAACCAAATTCTAAACAGAAAAGGCAAGAACCCCCCCCTACTTTCAGCCATGCTGCCAACTCATAAATTAAGCAAATGACATTGGGATATAATTATACTAATTAGTACCGATGCCGTGCAAACACTATTTATGGGTATGCATTCACCCCATTTCTAACCCTAGAGCCTAAATCTGAAATAGTAGCTCAATCAGAGCACACTTTGGAAATTCAGTGTTATTGTTTATGCCATTGTGGATCTAATTTAATCAATACCATATTCTCATTAAATGCAAGGTCTGTTAAAGATGTTCCTTTCACAGGCCCCACAAATGAACTCTATTGGATTCGTCTCATTACATTATTGCTCTGGGCTTAGCTATGCATCATTAACAGAAACAGTATACAAGTTAAGTACGAGGCTCTATAGATCACCTTAAAACAACGAAGTCACACATGATTACGGTCATAAGTGATTGGACTGATAAAAGCTGGCATCTGCAGTGATTGTCAGATGCTCGTTGGCTCTTTCACATCAGAAAGGATGTCTGAACTCCTGGTGGCCTTTGTAGTGCCAAAAGGGAAGATAACAGAGATGGGCTCCCTGTTTCCCAGATGCCGTACTGCATGGGTTGAATTTTTTTGTTTGTTTCCTGCTACCACCAGAGAACTCGGAGAATGCCATTTCTTACCCTGAATTTACCCTACAGCTTTTTATGTTCTAGTCACAAAAGGACTGTAGCACTGTGGTGCAGTGGGGTTTAAGTGGTCAACACAAGGCATCTCTATCACAATATCCTGAAGAGATCAGCAAGCTCTATATTTTGAACTACTAGAAGTAAGAATAGACTCATTTCTTCTCTTACTCCTTCCTAATTAATACCAAGATGCATATTATACACATGAAGAGTGTACCAGCATTATTTAGCTTTGTGGGCTGCCTCCCTATTTTTTCTTGCTTTTAGATATGACCGTACATTTGTACTCTCCATACCTACTACTGCTCTCTGTTGGTCTCTGTGCTGTGCAATGACAGCGTAGCACATACATGACACACGCGGGCCTGTCTGGTTTACATTTGAAATAACCACACATAGAAGAGCTGCCAATAAAATTTTTCATTCATTTAATTATGGCATTAAGAGACATAATTAAAGCTTGCACCGCCTTGCCAGCATCCATTCACTTAAGTACACGCTTAGTTGCAAACATCTAGCAACTTCATTGACTTCAACAAGTTTTGGGGTTTTTGTTTGGTTTTCGATTGTTTTTCCCCCCTTCTTTTTCTTTTCCTAGAACTGGCCAACAAGGTCTGTGATCGCCATTTAATTGTTTACTGGAAACATATATATGTATAGAGAAAGAGCGAGCGAGTGCAGAAAACAGCAGAAAATGCTTCCTGGTCAAAATTCTTTTCTTGATATTTCTGCTGACCATTTCCACGTAGAGTTCTTTACTGATTGCAATTGCCAGAAAATTGCATGTTTTTCCTCGTCCCTTTGGACAAATGGGCTGAAATTAGTGGTTGCACAGATCTGCAGCTGACTCATTACAACATAAAGCAGCCGACTGCAGGGCTTGGGGTTTTTTTGGATCTGTTATTTTGGGATAGAAATTGCTGAGTTGGCAGGCAGTCTGACCATATAAATCAAACAGCAACTGCATATTTTTAAAATGACATGGTTCATAATCAATTTAATATGTGATGTTTGAGGGAAAATAGCTTTATTAGGGAAGCACTGCTAATAACAATTCAATCTACGGTACCTTTTAGGCCACTAAGGGCAAAGCCACGGGCCAGTATTTGTAACACCAGACAACTGTCTCTTTCTCAACCAGCCTGCCTTTCTTTGGATTGCTTCTGGATGAACAATAGCACCTAATAGGATTGATAGAAACAACAGAAAGAGACCACTGGTATCTAATGGAGTTACTGCTTTCATCAGCACTTGAGGAGGAACATGAATATTATTAGAGTGCAAAACCAGCACGGATAGTTCTGCTGTGACTCCTTCTTGAAGATCTTTCCTCCACTTTGCAACAAGAAGTCATGAACACCTCTACAGCATCATCCCCCAAATCTTCTGGTTCCAAGGCAGCTTTTTGATTAATGCCTTAAGGAGAAGCAGAAAGCCTGGAGGGAATGTGCATCGTTCCCTTCTCCCTGTGGTGGAGTGACATGAACTGCAACTTCTCTTTCTGGAGGCAACCTGAGGAGGACTTGAGGGGGCCCTTGTTCATGGAGTCAAGGTGTCATATCACACTAAGGAACAGCAATGGTCAAGTCAAGTCTTGGACATGTTCACAACATTTTATGCATGGGGAAAAGTTCAAGTATCATTTTCACACAGGATACTCTAGGGCAGAATTTACATAAATCTTCTTAGGGTGGTCCCTTCAGGAGGCTGGAGTAGGGGATGGTTGGAACCAATGCACTGCAAGATAGTGCACAATTTTGTCAGTTAGGGATGCCAAGACACTTTCTGAGGATGGGAATTTTCAGGTGGAAAGGTATAAAGATAAGGGGACCGGCTGGGGGATTGCATAATGGGACCCACAGCTCTTTCACCGCCATCACCTAGAATGGCTCACATCCAGAAGGGTTCATGGAGCTCCCATTATCTGTCTCACTATCTGGCCCTGTATTTAACAGCTGATTAATGGAATTGCTTATTCTCATGTTGTAAATAGGAAAGCAAAAATCTGCTCACATATAAATGGCACATGTTTTCTATTCAGTTATTTCATAGGTCTTGACAATACCTCCCTGGAGGTATTTAAAAGATGTGTAAATGTGGCGCTTAAGGACATGGTTTAGTGGGGGACTTGGTAGCGTTAGGTTAACGGTTGGACTCGATGATCTTAAGGGCCTTTTCCAACCTAAATGATTCTATGATTCTATAACTGGAAAAATAAAACCAAAATACTATTTTTCAAGAATGGCTGAAATTGGCAAGGTGGTCTAAAATTTGCCAAAGAAAAAGAGCAGAGAGTTAACAAATAGTAAAAATTTTTGTTCAGCAAATGCTTTTTGAAAACAGAACTGATCAATTTAAAATTACAGGGGACTAGCCCTTTTGTTTTCTATTAATTATGCATTATGGAAAACACAGGGGCAGATATAAGACAACATAAAATTGGCTTCTCATCATGGAGAGACCAAGGTGGTGTTCAGTGCATCCCATTTGGGTTTTGACATCAGAAGCATCAAAATTGAACAGATTAGATGGAACCTATTTCTTGAATTCAAATATTGGAGCATAGAATCAAGACAAAAATCCTTAAGTCATCAACGTATTTGACTAAAATGCTGAAAAGATTTAGGGGAGGGGGAGAGGGAAGAAAAATTGAAGGGGCCCAGATTCCTGATAGGAACAGGATAGGCGTAATTAAAAGGAAAGGGACAAAAAAAAAAAAAAAGATAGATTTTGAATTTAAAGATATCTTCTGGAGTAATTTATTTATTCCTAACACTGATTTAACAGTAACAGATAAACATTCAAATATATGGAGGTGGTGATTGGGAGTCTTCTGGAAAAGCAAAAAATACTGGGAAAAACAAAGAAAGAGGAAACCAATAACCCATTTAACTTGAATAACATCTTTTAAACTAACACCTGCTGTAAAAAAATAAAAATGAAAAATCCTCACTTTTAAGCAAATGAAAGTCCTCCTGAGAATCAACTATTTGCTGTCATTCTCCAGAGAGCCTCATAAACAGGCACAAAATATGTTTTAAAGAGGAAAAAAGGTTTCTTTCTAAAATATAATTCCCACTTTGGCATTCATTTTTAGTGCAGGTAATGGACATAAAACAAATGTTTAGAAAATGGCTTCTAAAAATAAAGTGCTCGTGCACCATTTTCTACTTTTTTTTTGCATTAACAACACTATTCTCTGTTAACCAGAGGCAAAATAATTTTAATAAAAGGGGCTTCACTGATACTCTAAAACTAAAAAGATGATGTAAGGGAAGATTTTCCAAACGCTGTGGGAATACAGCTCTGACTGATTTAATGAAAAATGTCTAGTGGCCTTTAGAATGGTTTGATGACATATCCCCTGAATAGGATGTGATTATTGATATACCACTGATATCCAGGAAAACAACTGTCACCGCACACAAATTCTAAGTCTGTACAAAAGCTACTAATTTCTCTAATTCTTTTTCCTGCACTCAACAGTATTGGCTTTTAAAACCATATTATCTTGTCATAGCAGTTGTTCTGCAATGTCTGTTGCTACTGAGAATATGTACCACGAAAAAACCTGAACTGGTAAGATGAATAAACTTTAAGAATCCAATGCATGCATATCTTGTTCTTAGAACTGATTTGATCTCGCTTATTTTAAATCAAAACTTCAGAAAGACAGAGTAAGCAGTACCTTTTGATCAACATTTGCTGACTCTATGAAATGCAGTGGAAATTACTACACGCTTGTCACAAACTTGACACTCCAGTTCTAGGACTGTAATTAAACCTGTTATTTAAATTACACTTGCTCAGTGCACCAGCTCAGTTTCTGCCCACTCTACAGGACCAGACATGTACGTGTATAAGCAAGACAGCTGCTGGCTCTTGCTCACCTAGGTGGAGAACATTTTTCTCTAAGTTCAAAGAAGAAACTCAGGCAAATCATACTCGTTGTACCTGCTTTTAGATGAGATTTCCCCCCCGCCAAACTATTGCACTGATGATAGATGCAGAATTCTTATTTGCTACAGCTGTAACTCAACGTTCACGGATTTTTTCAAAACCTCTCAACTGAGTTCTCGGGATTTCTGGATTCAGTAGGACCAGTTTTACAGTAACTGAGTGTATATATACAAACCTGTGTATTCAGCCATAGGCATCTATTACAGAGGGAAGAATAGCAACTATCATGTTGAATTAATACCTCTAGTGGATCCTCTTGATTTTCACACCTTTACAGCTACAATTGCTATTACTTTCTAGACTCACATCATCTGTGTTTCTTGTTCTTGGAGGATGAATTTTCCAAAGTTCAAACATTTTAGAGAACTATGAAAACCTAAATGTTATTTTCATAATTTCTACCATTTCTTAAAAAGAGTTTTTATCCCCAAATACCTAGCAAGAGAAGAAAAATATTTCATACCAAAATATTATTTAAGGAGCAGTAAGATGCAACTTTCAGTTTTCTGGTGAAAAAAGATTTTGTCTTGTCTAAGTCTCAGATTTCAAACATACATAGCGGTGCAGCATGCAGGCCAACCACAGGGCAAAATGTTTAGCAAAGCTGCAGTGGTGAAAATGCCCAGTGTGATGTTTTCTCATCAAGCATACTCAAGTAACACAGCTCAGAAGGTGCTCAGGGGAAGGAGCCTCTGTCATAAGCTCAGCATGGGGTGTTTGGATACGTCTTTCTCAAGGCTTTTTCCACACACACTAAGGACTGTGAATTTTCCACTCCTTTTCTTTGGAAAATGAGTTTTAAAAGATCTGAAAGCAATGTATCCATGCAGTTTAAAAGATGTGTTTGGCTGAGATGAGACTGTCTGGACCAGTGATTTCAAGGGGGAAGAGGTGGGGGGAGAGGGAAGGGAAAGAAAAAGTTCTCAGGTTCCCTCCTCTTTCTTCTCTAAGAGCCTCAGATTGTGGCTGGCTGTAAGAGGAAGGCATTTCCTGACTTCAGTCTATAAATTGAGAGAATAAAAAAATCCACATAAACTGAAAACCGTAACCCAGCTGGATATGTACCCCAATTTCTTAGGCCTTGAAGGAAATGGTAGGAGGCAGCTCTCCCTCCTTTTTTTCATCGCTACTGGTATAAATATGGATGAAGAAAAAAAGCTGGGAGGGAGAGGGGAGTAAGGGATGGGAAAGAAAAACTGAAGTTATTCTTGCATGCATCAAGGAGCACATACAATCTCTGTAAGTCAGGAATTACACTGCCATGGCAAGCATCCCAGCATCAGACAGAAGACTTACAGTATTAGAGGAAAAAAACATAAAAACTTGACCAAAACTGATGTGTGAAAATCCACCAAGTTTTCATCTTCTCAGTCAAAGAGCTGATTTCTCCCTTGTACTTTTTTGTTTGGTGAGACAAAACAGGTCCAAATCATTACACTGATTTAAACAGAATGAGAATGTTGTGGTTTTTTTTTTTTAAAGTATTATTAACTAATAAACTTCTGATATATGTTGTGATACAGCAGTCTGAGGCAGTATTTTTGCTCTCAAAAAACCCCAACAGACCACATCTAAAAATTTACAAATTAAACAACAACAACAAAGTGCTTAAGAAATTTAAAAGCACTGGCATGGGGAAAAAGAAAAAAAAACCCACCATATTTTTAGCTATGCTTTGAAATTAGATGGTGAACAGATGCTTCAGAAAGATAAAGGAGGGCTCCTTTCAGGCAGCACAAGTTTTAGGCAGCCTTTGGTAGGACCAAACGGCCTCTGACGCTAGATGAGAGAGATGAGATGAGACAAAAGCTGTGCGAAAGCAAGGCGCCTTTGAAAATGAGGGCCTTGCAGAAAGAGAAATCTTTTGAGAGAGTTGCCACACATCTGTCCAGTTTACGGAGAACCACCTGCTTCCTACTATCACCTCCTAGCACTGATAGCAAAGGAGTAGATGGAGGGTCTTTGTCTTCCTCTGGCTTAACTACCCTGTGTTTCCGTCATCTCCACCCTGACAGCTCCCTGTGCTCCACAGCTTCACAGGAATCATATCAGAAAGGCCCTTTTTTTGTCAGTCGCACGTGACAAAACCTTTCCAATAAGCCAAAGTGATCCAGCACACATCTCGCTGGAGCACAGGCAGGGAACACCACACGTCAGCTTCCAGAGCATACGTACAGGGCTCCACTCTGCTTGACCAGTGCTCAGGCTAAAAACATCTGCTTGAAATTTTTGTACGCTGCATCCAAGGTCTAAAATTTAAATACAGTTTTCTGGATGTTTGAAAGCTAAATGAAACTGCCAGAAAGCCTGTAAAGATGAAAAAACCCCAAACCCTCTTGAACTGATGACAATTCCTTCTCTTATTTTTCATTATGCCATTACATTGCAAATAATGAACTTTATCGCTAAAATATAACCAACAGCAAAGAAATGCTAGGAAGAAGCAACTTGAGCCTATTCAGCTGTTTGCAGGAGACGGATTTTATAATTAGTTCAGAGCAAAAAATCCCCTTTATTAGCATATTAATCTTGTTGAACGGTATTCATCTTTTTCACTTCATTTTGTAGTGTGCTATTCCTTTATCAATCATTCAATTATAACACAGTGAGATTATTGGAATTTAATCTAGGCACTTAACACAAGGTTTCTTCCTTCTGCCTTTCCCTTCAGACAGGGAATTTAGAAGACTTTGGGCCACATGCTATATAAATCAATGCAATTGCTCAACCCAGATTATACTGTAGTCTAGCCAATGTAACAGGTTTTCACCTTGTGTCCTGAGCCCATGGGACCCAGACTCCTTAACCATAGTCCAGGGGAAGGGACTACTAAGCGGGATTTTATCTGCATTTTGCATGGATTTGAAGGGCCTACTTTCAAGACTAGAGTCAAGTCAACTGCAAATTTTTTCAAAAAAAGACATCCTAGCTTTATACAAGATTTTAATTTGCCAACAACAAAACTGATTGCAAAAGTTGGTATTTTCTGTGGCATTTGTTTTGTATTTTTTTGTTGTTGTTCTGAAGGATTAGTAATTTTAGACCCAAAAAAATGGGAAAACAAGGTGCAAAATGGGAGGAAAAGGGACAGAAAACAAAAAGAGATGTTGCGATTCATTTTTTATTTAATTATTTTTAGTTTGTGAATTTATGATGCTTCCCAGGATTTAGGCTTTCCATCCTACTATAAATTCTCACTGCATTAAAGGATTACTTCTCTACTGTGACCAGTCAGAAAAAACCTTTTCTAAGTTCAGAAAGATCTAAGGGTTTGCCTGTGTTGCAGCAACCCATTAATGCAAACCTTGCCTTATTTTGGGGTACAGGAAAGAGGATCAACCCTTCTTCTGATTCCCCCTCTTCACTGAGTACTTCTCTCCCAGTGGTTTTTGGAAGGACCCCTCGGGGACCACACTGCCAGCTTCTCTTTCTATTTCCCAAGGGAAGCCTAAGCCTTGGCTTTGCTTTGGTCCTTCGCTTTGGCAAACATTTTAGGTAAGCGTGCAGTCACATCTTTCGAACAAAGATGCCAACCACACCTAAGGGTGGCCAGATGTGACACGTTAAATGCGGCTGAGGAGTTATAAAAGGCTGGGCAAGATTTAATACAAGCAGTGACTTCACTCATTAAGCCGACAGCGAGGAGTGACCAGTACGTGTGGTAACAGAGTGGTTCTGTCACCCTTGGCTTTGACTGTGTAACAGTACAATTTGGAGAGAAATATTAAATGAAGTCCAAAGGCAGGGTATGTCTAAGAAGGCAGAGATACTATTTTGATTTACAGATAAGAAGGACAGCATGACATCTTTTTCTCTGCTTGAGTTTCAAATGCAGCACATCGCTGTAGGGGGATGGGTGCCTATATGTAGTTTCACCCCTGCATCTCTGAAAATAAGACATATAGACCTGGAAATGGATAAGAAGACAGTTTGTTCTTTTTTACTTTGTGCTGCAATGATAAAAGGTATCGCAGAGTTCCTAACGAGGTAAAAATTTACATGAGGTATGGGGTACCTTCACTGAAGATAGCACAGAAATTCAGCATCTGTGTGGGATCACAGCTCTGTTTTGTACAGGGGTTGCTGTTAAACAGTTAAAAAAAGCACACACAAGTGGTAATATGTCTTCTTACAGAGAAATGTCTGCTGCAGCTACGAGAAATTAACTGATTTATCCCAGCACTTTCTTGCATGTCAATGTCTAACTTTTTAATCACAACCACCCTGCATAATATGGAAATTAAGAACAGCATCATTTTCCAGTAATTACCAGAAACATACACATTTTCCAACAGAGTGACATTATGTCATAAATTCCCTTGTCAAGAGGAAAAAAAGACAAAACATATCATACTTGTTTGAGAAGGCAAAGTGATAGATTTGTCATGAGGGTAATCATCTATATAAAAAAAATCCACTATTATCTGAACTTCCTGAATTTCTGAAAAGGGATTCATTTTCTGCCTGAGCTAATAATGGACATTTTTCTTCTATTCATCATCTTCAGTTATTTTCTCTCTTGAGATTCATTTATCACTAACTACTGAACCCAAGAAATAAAAAATAGGCAACATCCCCTTTTGAAATATTGGCTTAGAAGACTATTAAATCAAGAGGCAAAAAATTGATTTTGAAGATATACGTTAGAAATTCTTGTAACAGCTGCAGGTTTTTCACAGGGGATCTGCACCGCCAGTTTAGTAAAGGTATTGGGGAAAGTAAGTTCATCCTGTGACAGCAGAAAGTAGTGAACAGTAAGTTGTTTGGGTTTGAGGTTTTCTTTTTTTTCAGATAAAACTCACAATAAAAGGAATGAAATTGCAGAAATAATGAGATCATTGGCACTATAAAGTGCAGTTCATGTTGCAGGAATTAGTCTAGGATGATAGTTCAAGCACATTTTAAATCTAAAATAGCCCACGTTAAAGCAGATCATGCAGATGCTTGAAGCCTTGCGAACCCTTCTGCCCATGCACAGCTCCCAGACTGTCAGAGCCTCGCTTGGGGCACTGACAACTGTTCCGCACTCTTGAGATATGGAGCGACAGCCACGCTGGGGGGAATGGCCCAAAATGCTTTTCCTACGGTACAGTGTGGCCTGAAGCTCCCCTGAGGATCTTGGAGTCCCAGTGTTGCTGAGCTTTCTCTGCTGCCGGCATCCCTGCTCTTTGGCAAAGCTAAGAAATGGGGCATTTCTGGAGGGGAAAGGAGGAAGACACGGAATTTGCACTTTAATTCTTCTCTTGTAAGATTCTGCTGTTGCATTGTCTTGTTATCCCTACCTTGTATTTTCCAACAAAACAAGCCCTCATATCATCAGCCTGTGGAAACATGGGAAAGAAGATCCCTTACAGACAGGAGATGGAAGGAACAGGACTTTCTTCTTTACTTTTGAGTAGGATGGAGAGAAGACCTCCCCAAATTCCCTCTTACCTCATCCCTTGCTCAACCTTTTCTGGCACACCAGGTAAAAACCATACAACAATCGCTGTTGGAGGTGCTTGCCTGATGCTAATGGGTGCACTTTCGCAAGGTTATTGCGTAAGCGCATTCAGATCGCTCACTTGGGTGCTGGCAAAGGTCTCTGGGCAAATCAACGAGTCTAACTTCCAGGAGGAAACTTCTGAGAGGTGTGCTTCAGCAACACCAGGACACTAGGATTCACATCAAGGTACAGGTTTCTGACATTAATTGGTTCCATACTTTCCGTGCTGTCTCACTGGGATGCTGTCCAAACACAGCTTCTTGCTCTAACTTGCTACGCTAAAGCAAGTGTATGGGATGTGAGAGATTACTCTCTTAGATTCTAGCTTGTTGGTCTGAAGCCAAAATGCAGACACCACCTATGAAGTCCCAAAGCTAAGCAATTTTAGTACGCAAGGCTGCCTCTGTGCAGGAGAGGCTCAATTTCACCAGCTTGCAAAGCTGATAGCAAAGCACAGAGCCTCTGCGATTTATTTCTACAGTGCTTCCAAAGCCATGGGGCAGCAGAAAGGAATGGGTGTAAATTTAGTCTCCGCATTTGGACAGTGTGACAATATGCTTTTTGTTTTTATGAAGTCAACAGTCCGCATGGATGTTCCCTTAGTTAAGCCAATACAGCGGCTTTCCTCTACAGACGAAGCTCATGGGTTCCCTGCTTAGGAAGCAGAGACAGCTTTTCAATAGCAAATTCTCATCTCAGTGTTGTATGAACTAAGAGCAGGACTGGAGGAGGAGCAGAGGCTTCAACATCTGGTATTAATGGCATCAAATCGTGTCACAGGTCAGCAAAACAATTTTATTCTCTAGGTGATTTCTTGACACTGATTGCTGTAACAGAGAGATGCCAAGAAGCCCAGCTATCCCAAGGCAGCACCCTAGAAGTAAATACTCACAGCTGTTTCTAGAATTTTGCATAGCGGGTATTGAAATGGATTCTCTGCTTAACATAGCAGACAGCTAGCAAGAACAAAGCATGAAATCAAATTCCATCAATCCCCTAAATTTGTTTACGCAACCCATTGTTACTGCTCACAGAACAGCTTTGGCAGGCAAAGGCCATGACAAAATGTAGCCTTAGTTTATACAGAGCAATTTTTCCCATCTGCCATTTTTGTTGTCAGTTGTTTTATATTGATTTCTCTCCATGCAGTTCCAAGTTTAACCCGGGCACAGCTGCATTGATCCAGGAGAGCTGAGGTAATTTGTCTCTTCTAGCGAAGCAGAAATGGGGCAGGAGACGGTACCTATCACCGTTTTTCTGGTAGGAATATGTTAGAAGCTCTTTCCCATAGCAGTGATGTAGATTAAGCCTGCACTTACGGCTTTTCATACAAATATTTCTGGTAATTCCATTTTATCTCTGGCAAGCGAGATGAAATTCACACCGAGGAGCATGTTCTCAAGTAACTTCTTCCTTCACATGGGAATGAGCTGACTCAGCACATGAATTATGGAATCACAACTATGCAGTGCCATATCACAGCCCTTAGATTTATAAAGGAGATTTTTCATTAACTATAAGCAGCATTGCTTGGGCTCTGCAATAAAGGGATTTGACCTCTATCTACCTGGAGCCCCACTTTATTTGCTGATCTGGCACATGGGATGTGCCCTACAGGTCATTCTCAGTGGTCACAAGTGCCTATTCATTTCTGTGGGGTCCCTTCTTCAAAACCCTTCTGGTCACTGCACAGTCACGAAAGAGAAATTGTAAGCAGCCAGGGTAATCATGGCAACAGAGCATCTATCGTACGTGAGAAGAGGAGCAGACGCTGTTGACCTTAGTAAAGCGAAGTCTGAGATGGAGACCTGCTCACTCCAAGCAGAGGGAAGAAAACTATTTAAGTTAAAAGCATCTCTCTGTAAGATGACCGCAAGGGCATTTAAATTAAAGGGTTGTTGAAGCAGTGAGGTTCGGGGCTGCCAGCCTAACTACCAGTAAGGCTCAGAAGGTTCCTCTCAGTCCTTTTGTTTCTACGGTAGCTGTAGCCCTGACATGAAAAATTCCCAGGCACAGGAGTACTATAGATATATTTAAAAAAATAAAATGTAAACGATAGAAATCATTATATGCTGTCAAAGAATTAATCTAGCTTAATTTTAAGGCTTTTCAATGAGAAGGCTCCACTGTAACAGTAAATGCTGTTAGAAAGTGTGATCACTTCTATTCATAGCCACCTTTCAATGCACTCCGAAGTCAGATGAAATCCAGTGGGTTTTATTTACCAGCAAAGCTTCATGGCAGATAAAGCATCAACTGCAAGAAACCTGCAATTCTTTTTTGCTAATGAGCATTGTTAGATTATTGTGTGACAGGAAGAATATGCCCGAAGAATACCCCCCCTGAACATTTCATCCTCCCTGGAATATGCTTTTGTGAGATAAGTCATAATAAATATAATGTGCCAATTGTCTAACCTATTGGGAAAGAGCAGGTACACGAACAACTCAGTGCAAATATGAGAGAACCTGCTGACAGGCATGGACATGGTTTAAATGCCATTTCCAATCAGAGCACTATAGGTAAAGGCCAGGCATGTAGCCCAACTGTATAATATCTGGAAATTGTCCTCTTGCTGTTAACAGGAATGACTGACAATGGTAAGTCACCTCTTACAACGCCTGATACAAAAATTCAGGAATTATCAAAACGGCCAGCAGAAAACTGCAGAAAAAAAGAGGCTCAAACAGGCAACTGATAGGAGCTCAAAATGACTGATACTAGCTGAGAAATGCAAAATGTATCTTTGTAATATGGAATTCCAAACTTTACGCATTCCATCAATGAAGGGCATGAAGTGACCCACATTTTAAAGGTCTAAAACCTACATGGTTTATTCTTCCAACTAGAAACTTCTAATTTATTGATTAAGAGAGTTGACTGATTTTTCTTTGAAAGGGGTTAAGAGCATGATTTACATTTTCATTCTGCTGAGTACCCAACCAGAATGTCCTTCCCTTCTCCCATTTGGATAGCCGTCATCGGACACAGCTTCTCTATCTCCTCCCAAACTCCCAAACGAAGCTGTCAAAGCTCTCCCCATTAGCTAAGCATATAAGAAAAAAGCTCCAACAGTTTCCAAGAGAAGAATGATAGACAGGATGTTGAGTGGTAAATGAGGATATTTGGAATACATCTGTGGACATATACTTTGTCATTCGCTACACAGCGCATCTCCGGCTCAGAGGAATGGATTCTCTTACGCAGCAACAGCTGTTATTGTTTGGATTGTAAATAGTCATAAGCCATATGGTGTGGCAGAAGAAAAAAACTTCACACTTTCTCACATGGACAAATATTATTATTGCAAAGCATAAACACATCAATATATGTGTCTTTTCTCTGGGGAAGCATATAGCCTTCAACCTGATTCTAAAAAATTTACCGGCTTCCAGATGAGCAGATTACCAGTAAATATTGGGTTTGGATTTTTAGAATTTGGATGACTTGACAGAAAACAAATGCAGGTGTGCAGTAGATACAGTGCTTTCAGTTCCATAGATGGGATGAAAAAGAAATGCAAAATATAAATCGAGGTAATAAAATGGGAGTGAAAATTAGGAGGAAGGGAGAAAAAAGACATTCTATATGCAACTACTACAGAAAAATATATTTCAGCATCTTTTGCTATCTACTACCTAACTACATAAAAAACAGCAGGACTGTGGCATATCATGCAAATGGATCAGCAGTTTCTTCATGCATGTGAATTTGAACTCTCCACCTGGTCAGTGATGGGTAAAGCATTTCAGATGTTGGTGGGTTGTATGCAGACAAGAGCAGGCCTCTCAAAAATGGTGGGACCTTTGCTAGGCAAGGGAAGCTGGCTACAGTCAGCGCTTCCAGAGCTTGGAACAAGGAGAAGATGCAGCCCACTCCCTTGCTGCACCCAAGCTTACAAATCAGGCTTTCGCCCCTCTACACCTGAGACTGCAGAAGACCTGTTGAGTTCAGAAGAAGGGTTGATTTCTTTTTAAACCATGATTTCTTCAGTGTTTAGGTTTAAAAACTGCTAGTGCTTTTATTCATGTTATCACTAAAGCACTTTTTATCTTATCTTTTTATTTTAAGCAATTTAATTAAAGGGAAGTGTGATCACTCTTTCCATTGTATGGTGAAGCTGGCAACACACAGAGTTAACTTACAGTTTTGCAGAGCCAAGTTTCTGAACTACATCCCAAAAATCTTAGCAGAGTGACACTGCACTTGCCAATAGCAAACACTGGCACATCCTGTTCCTATGGTTAGACAGACCCCATGAACCCGTGACCTGGCAATTAACAGTTCTTCTGTTATACTCTCCTTTTCTCAGCCTGTTTCAAACACTGCATTGACACCAACTGGCACACCACAGCAGTTCTGAATTTACACGAAGAAACCCCCCTTCACTAAGAGATTTTGTTGGTGACTAGCTGTACCCCAAATGAAATGATCCAGCAGACGATAAGGACGGCAGGGCACTCCTGAGCCTGCAAGAGTGATGCCTGGGCTCAGGATGCCAGCAGCCACGAAGGGAAGTCAAGAGACCTTCCACATTCATCAGCCCTTGTTGAGAGTCACAGTTCAAACCTGACCCATAGATACAAAAAGAGGCAGCAAATCAGCGTCTAACAGGAACTGAGGAAAAAAACCCCAATCTTTCCACAGGATTTGGTTGCCCTTCATCAAACAGCCATTTTGCTCTAACGACCTCCCTCCCACTCCGCCGTTTTCAATGTAAGATGACTATAGGATTAAACACTTTTCTACCACTGTTACACTTTCTATTCTGACATCATTAGCCACATTCCGGTTAACATGTATTTCTTTACCAAAACTCAAAACTGGAACTGAGGTCAGCAAAATGCCTGCGATCAGGAGAACGAGTCCACTACTGTCGTTGAAGCATTAGCATGCCTTAAAGTGTTTTCTTCTTTTTACCTTTGACAGGGGACGTGGCTCAGTCCAATGACCTAATACGCACCAGCTATCCTGACTCACTCTCACCAAGCTGGCTGGATAACCCCATCCTCAGGACACGTGGGGAACCAGCTCGCCAGCTTCCTGCGTTGAGATACTCTGCAGAGCAACTTGAGAACCCCCTCCCGATCTCAGCTCGGCACAGCAGTGTTACCGCAAACCTCACTAACAATGCGGACACTGGCATATGTTCTTTGTGACAATCGGCTGGCTTCTTCCACAGGAATGCAATGCATTTGCTGGTTTATATTGAAATTACAACCAATATTTCCAGGCACCTTGCTTTTAAAATACTTCCTGAAAATTACAATGTTCACACAACCATAGCCCAACTTTTCAAAAATAATTTTTGCTCCTTTGGACATTTTAAATTATTAAGCTGTGTTCAAGTGCAAATAACAATGAAGAAAATTGCATAGTCTTACAAGCAACGCTCTGTGACAGCAAAACACATGGACACTGATTTGAAAATTTGATTTCAAGAGATAGGAAATCCCATAGACAGAAGTTTTCATTGCATCTTCTTCATGTAGTGTTTATAAAGCTCTGCTCTGAGCGCAGGGCTCTGCTCTTGGCAGAGAGAGCTCACCCGAGAAGAGAGTACAGTCAGGTGAAGATGGAAGTGCTACTATTCTGGGAGAAAGGCAGTAAAAAAACCCAGTCACTGCAAAAAAAGAACAAACTGAGCGGCGCTCTCAGTTTTATTTTTTAAGAAATATTTAAACCAGTTAGCAAATCATGAAGGAGACACATTCCCAAAGCTGTCACTGGACACAAGTTCACCTGAAATAACTAAATTGCAACGATAACTTCCACGCATAGGAACCCACTCAATATATACGTTCAAACAACCACAGGGGCTGTCTTTGCCCACAAAACTCTTGGTTTACAACCAGATTGCATGATCATGGCCTAAAGGTTCAGCAGGACGATCGTTTCCACTTGCAAACCTGCTGTCATGAGCTAATGATGTTTGTACAAATCATACACACAAGATCGCAAAATGAAGAGCTTCATAGCTTGCAAACTTGAACTAAATTATTAGCTTAACTCATACAACTAACTAAAGATTAGCTTAACCCATACATCTCTAAAATGCAGGTTGTTTATGTACTCCTGTATTTTCAGCAGTTGGACAGCCAAACGGTTACTTTAGTTGCCTTCTACAGGAAATACAAATAAGTCCTTGCAAATTTGAACAAGTTTTATATTAATCACTCTCTCCCAACTGCAGTGCTGCCTATGGAGGAGAGACCTAGAGATGGCTGACACGGTGTCATCAAAGACTAAATACACCAATGGAGTAAGAATCATAGCAGCCCTGTGAAGGAGACCAAAACTACTGATATTTTAAAAATATGGAAACCGAAAGATTTTGTGGGGGTACCTTACTACGTGAATAAAGTAGTAAGGTATACAATTCACTTTGTAAGCAAGCGTAGTAAAATTGGTTGTACGGTGGCTTCCTCAAACTCATCTAAGGCTGCCTGTGGCAGTGCCTGAGACGATAAGGCAGACACACTGATCATACGCTTTACCAGCTAGATCACGCTGCCTCTCTCCCTCAGAAAAAAAAGTGTTCCTTAAGTTACTTTAGAATACCTCCGGTTGATTTTTTCTTTTCATCAGGCTAATATGAATGTCCTGATTGCCATCAGCAACAAGAGAAGGCACAATAACGTTTACTTGTCCTAACCTGCAGCTATGCATATGGTTACCTCCCTATACTTAAGCAGCATTGTTCTGTCTGGCCTTTTTACTCTTACGGGCAAAACTTGGACTTAAAAAACCCCACCCTCTCTCTTTGGATGAAATCGATAATTCAATGACTGAAGTATTATTTGTATTTTGATGGCAAAAAAAAAAAGAAAAAAGAAACAAAAGAAAATGGCTACTTACAGAACATGCAGAATACAGTTAATACAGAGAATACAGTTCCCAGAAAGAGAAAAATCATAGTTATTAATTTAAAAAGTTTTCCCCCATCTGAAATAAAGTTAGGTTTTGATTTTATTTTTCCTTTTTTTAAAGTAAAAAAAACCCAACCCTCTTTAAATATCTAGATAGCAATACCACAAATGATTTTGAAAATCTAGGTTACTTTTATGTTAAAAGCAGCTGCTTAGACAAAATGCATCTATTTAATGAGCTGACATGTTTCCCTTTCAGAAGTCAGATGAACTAACTGTGAATCAGATTTGTATCTCGATATTAAAAGAGAAATCACATCCACTTTCCCATGGAACACGACAGCAAGCGTGCCTGTTACTGTCTCACCCCTTCTTTAATTGTTATGTTACGTTTTCCACTTAATAAAAAAACATATAACCCTGCAGTCAGAATACCAAAATCACTTCCATCTTAGTTTTCAGAAACTGCTGAATAAAACGCAGAACAAAAATAATCCCTCCTTCCCCACTCACATGGTTTACTCACCATCACTTTATTCCAAAACTCAGTTTCACTTGAAAAATGATCCATAACAATGAAATGATTTCTTCCTTGTCAAAAGTATCACTCCAATCATTTAAATTACTGAACGAAGGAAAGGAAACATTGTGCTCCACAGAGCACTCTAAACGTGCACTGTTGTTTTCACTGATGCAATGAGACTTCTAAGCAAACGAGTTTGCAAGCAAGCTGGGTAGTGGCATTTTCCTTATGATTCAAAAGTGAAGTATGCCTCAGCTAACTGAATGCTTGCACAACATATAATAAAGGAACTCAAGGATTCATACATGTCTCCAACATAATAGTTTGTAAAACTTCAACTCGTATTACCATCTATAACTCTGCCACACCTCAAAAATGACGTGCCAGATACAAACTTTTACTGGGTGCTATGTGCAGCCAAGAGAAAGATAGCTTCAAGCCAGAGGCTTGTATTTAAAAGTCTCTGAAGTTAAGTCCCTAAGGTGTATGAAGTTACATTCTGTGTATGGAACGTAACTGTGGATTCCTGCTTGCTCTGTATATAAATATCATAAAGTTCATCATAAACCACACGTTAAAAACATCTAGTCTGCCACAAGGCATTACTGGATTAATGCACAAAACCACTGCGATAGGAAGAAGTTACAAAACCTTATTTAAATGTGCTTATAATTGCCACTTTTAACAGCTACACACCACACCCCCCAGACTCAAAGAAAAACACAGAAGAATTTGCAGTGCATTTCTTGAGAAATGGGGATAACAAGATCCAGGGACAATTTAAATGCTGCGTCTTCTTTTCCACAGACACACAGACCTGTTTGTGCCCCGAGAAGAGAGGCTGAGGAGTTTAGTAACAACTCTCTGCAGTAAATTGAAAAGGGAGGAAATACGTAACAACCTAATGACCGCCTGCTAGTTGGGAGACTCCAGTGAGAGGTTTGCCATTTATTTCATCTGCCTATCTTTAAAGCTTTCGGTCAGCTACCTTCACAGGTAAACCTTGTGAAGGTTCAAAATCTTTCAAGTCCCGGACTAAAAATACCACTCCAAGCAAATAAATGCTGTCGCAGACCTTTACATTGACCATCAAAGCCCTCACCAGATCCGCCAGATAACTTTTCTTTCTTTGCAAGCTTTTGCCTTTTCCGACACGCTGAGGTCTGAGGTAGTATTCACTCTACACCTCTTGACGTTTCCTAATGAGCTGGGACCACTGCAGGTGCTGCGGCTTGGAAATGGCTGAGGCAAGCTAGACGAGCGTTGCCCGCAGCTCCAAGTTTCAACATTTAAAAGCTTACGTTTTCTGCCAAGCTCCTATCTTTAACATCTCCCTCTGACGCCCTTGCCGTGCTGGCCGGCTCTTCTTGTAACTGCGAGAAGCGGACAGGCCGAGCCGAGCGAGAACGCGGATGGAAGCGGGAGCCGCTCCCCGGCGCCCCCG
>NW_008795490.1:872713-878864 GCF_000699145.1 Aptenodytes forsteri | reverse complement strand
GTTCGCGCTCACGGCCGGAGTGACCCCTCAACAGCCGGGTGGGACCCGGCGAAACACCTACCCGGTGGTTTTCCGCTGGGTAAGGCAGTAGTAACGCCACCACCCCGTGAAATCATTTAGAACGTAGGGAAAGCCTTCCACCTTCTTACAGCTTAGGAAATTCTACCTGTATATGTAATACCTAATAATACAATATACATACAGCAGCGTAATATCCACGCTGTTCTAGCCTGAACCACTTACGCACTTTCAGACAGCATTTAATTAGACCAGTGGGACAAAATGAAAAGGGGAATAAAAATGCCACGTCTTCACCCAACAGAGTCGCCCAGGCTAGTAAAACATCCCTACCGGGCTCTGACTGCACGCTTTGGCCTGCGATGTACTTGCGCTATTTAACACGCCGATCAACACTTACAATCCAATGATCTGATTTCAGATTTCCCGAGCCTATGCCATCCCTAAACAACGTGGTATAAATTTAGATGCACCTTTAATTAGCGCTTTTCCCCAGTCAATCACTTCAGTGTTCTACTTATACAAACAAAATGAAATAGAACAGGATGCCGGTCATCCTGTATCTGTCCAGAAATAAATAATTACAAAGGATGTTGTTTGGCAATAAATCTATTAATAGTGCTTTTCAAGCTCTTTGATTGAGAGCTAGCAAACTAGCAAACTGTTCCTTATCGGCATGTATGTTTTTCCTGCTTTATTCTGTGAATCCTGCAACTTGGCAAAGGAATATAATTCTTCTGGCATTTTGTGGAACACAGATATCTTTGTCCTATTGCAAAGGATCCTTAACCCTGTGGGCTTTCCAGTTACAACCAGGATGTCTCCAATACTTCATCTGTTGTTTTGAACCACGTACGTTGAACCCAGTGGGTTGGAAATACGTCCTGTTGCTGAGCTCCACTGTAAGCTCTACGGAATTTTTGTAGATCCATTACTTTACCATGATAATGTTACTTTATTTTACTTAGGCATTTTATTTTGAGGAGCATTTGAATTTGTGTTACGAAATTTAATTTACACGGAAAATTACCTCATCTTAGATTAGTTATTTTGAAAACTAGAAAACAATTTTGACAGAAATACTGTGGTGAAAAACTGCAGTGAAAACTCTAAGTGACTAACTTCTTGGTTTCAAACTAATATTCGGAGGGGGAGGGTGAAAAAGAAGAGCAAAGGGCGAGTGATGGCAGCTTGTGCATTACTGGATCCGATAGTCAGGAACTCGGGATAGAGATGGCAAGGAAAACCACAGAGGTGAAATGGCACACAGTAGAAACCAACTTTAAAAGCCTATTTTTTTCTTTTTTCTCCCTTGATTCTTGTGCTACACAGCATAAACTCTTCCATCAGGATCATAATAAACATCTATCAAAGATCTTTCTCTGCTACTTTAACAGAAGGCCAAATAATTCAGAGACCAGTTGAAGTTCAATTACATTTTTCTGCAGTAAGCCAGAAAAAGGTGAAAAGTAAATCACCTTTATGTACCCTTCCTGAAATTCTTTTATATTGATCCCCCCAGAAAACATGTTCTGAACATGCCCATCATCTAGCTCCATGCTTCTGCCTGTACCAGGCAGACCTCCACCCAACTCTGTATTTTAATTTCAATACCTATGGAAATAGCTCCATGTTAAAATCATGCACTTGTACTAATGACTTATAAATAGTATTCCTTAGCGCTTCAGCACACTTTACCTGATTTGATTTGTGAGAAAGATTTCCAAGGTTTGGTTTCCGTAGCAATCGCAAGTAGATTCTGCTTTTTATCACCTATTTCTGAAGCAGACCTCGGTACCACAGTCACATTCTAATGGGCCACCTCTTCTCTCTCAGCTGTGGAAGTGCAGCAATTCACCCCAGCGAGGGGTCGTCTTTACGTCCTGATGTAACGCTGCAGATTTCCCTTATCCTGTGGGTAAGGCCTGTGTCATTACTGTGCCAAACACGACATGCACATGTGCCTTTGTCGCCAAATTTAAAGCACACTATTCTCCAGCATCTTCACTCCAATCTGACAAGGCAGAGAAAGATTTCACTTCAGGTTTACTGGGTGAGGTCTGGCTTTTGCAGCATGAAATAAGGTTGCAGATCAACTTTTACTGACTAATGAAGTCTTACACTGGCACAGAAGTCCATCAGCCTGAATGTTAGGATCTAAAGTGAAATTCTTCTAACCGCTGACACAAGTATATGCATTGGCTAATACGACAGTCAATCATTTTGGACTTCACTTAAAAGCAAATTACATGCTCTTGGAAGGCAAGCAGCTAACTTGCAGCAGAGGTCTATGTCCCCTGCAGCTCTTTGGAAAAAAAACCCTGATCACCAACAAAACTATTTTTAACTGCTCCTCAACTATTAACAAAACTGAGATTACTACTGTAGAAAATATCCTGTCTCCTTTTCCTACACCACTGTGGCCCCTGAACTTGCTCACTCAAGCTATGATCAAGTATGGCTTTTAAACTGGTGGCAACTGGCACCACGAATATTTCTAGATTCAGTCAAGCTGAATACCGATTTAAAAACACTTAAAATCACATGTTATTGCACGTACCAACCCAACCACGCTCACATCCTGGGCACAGGCAAAGTGGACAGGGCAACACCTAACACTGTCACTAAAAACAGCTGGACGAGAGCTTTGCCATACGCGTGCGACCTGCCAGCATCTTGCTTCCTACTTGCAACTGTCTATTTTATGACTGCTGACCATAGCCCTTGAGCAGCGCTTGGTGAAGTTATATTCCAGGATGTGGCATTGGGAGTTTGATATTCCTTGTCTTAATGGCCTTCAGCAACTTCAGCTGCCTCAAATTAGCAGCGTCAGAAAACTGGCACACTCCTCCTCCCACTTCATGCACAAATGGGTGCTGTCAGGTCAAAGCCTTATCTGCAGCAATGCAGGATGCATCTCACTACGTGATGCAGAGAGGAACATGAGGCACATTGTGGCCGTCACTTCACTCAGGTTTATAAGAAATGCCACTTTGTAGAAGAAGAGATTACAGATTTGGAAACTATATAAAGTGGCTGAACCCTTCCAACATACACTTTAGGGGAACTATAACATAAATACAGAATATTGCACAGTAAGAAGTGAAAGCACAATGGAAAGATTCATAACCTGCAATAGTAATTTAATAAACAAGCCCTTATAAAATAACATCTAACACCAGCTGACACTGGGAGCTGACGGTACCTCCTCAATCAGTGCTAAATAATGCATCCATAACAATTGCCTCTCACTTGATTATGCTAATGTAGTTGATACTAGATGCAATTCAAAGATCATTGAAGTCAATGAGTGTTCTTCATTAATGCCAATGGAATTTGGATCAGATTCATCAAGTTAAAATATAAGAGAGGAGCTAGAAGTGTGGTAGAGGCATAAGCAGCAATGGTGGTTCTAGACCTTGGATATTAAATATTACTGTATGCTCACTATGTACCATGGTAGAAGACCCTTGAAAATAGTTGTTTTGGATTGTCTGTGACAAAGGTAAGTGGTCAAACACAACCTTACTATGCAACTTACACAACTACCTGCACTGTTATCTGTGCACATGATCTCCTTTTGACACTCCAAAATACCCTTTGGGTCATGAAATACCAAGAGAGTTTTGATCATAAAATCCTGCAGTTCTGGACTCTAAGTAAACTCTCCATACTGGACTCAATTTTACAGTGGAGATTCTCATGACATGAAATGGTAACAGTTCTAACTACAAAGTCTGAGGAGTGAGAGGAATTCTTTTTCCTGTTTATTACAGAGCAGTACATGAGGATACAACAGAAAGGACTCTGATAATTGATAAAGAGGAAATGGGGCAGAAAGGTCTCTAACATCTCTAACAGTGACTCCAAATGCAAACTATGTAGTAAATTAGTAAATCTGGACACAGCTGTGCTAAGGGAACCTTAAATTTTACCATTTGACTTTGCTTAGAATCATAGAATCGTTTAGGTTGGGAAAGACCTCTAAGATCATCAAGTCCAACCGTTAACCCAACACCACCACCCACTAAACCATGTCCCTAAGTGCCTCATCTACTCGTCTTTTAAATACTTCCAGGGATGGGGACTCCACCATTTCCCTGGGCAGCCTCTTCCAATGTTTAACCACTCTTTCAGTAAAGAAATTTTTCCTCACGTCCAAGCTAAACCTCCCCTGGTGCAACTTGAGGCCGATTCCGCTTGTCCTATCGCTTGTTACTTGGGAGAAGAGACCGACACCCACCTCGCTACAACCTCCTTTCAGGTAGTTGTAGAGAGCGATGAGGTCTCCCCTCAGCCTCCTTTTCTCCAGGCTAAACAACCCCAGTTCCCTCAGCCGCTCCTTGTAAGACTTGTGCTCTAGACCCTAATGGCTTGTTAGACCTAGTGGCTTGTCATGCTACAAAGATTTGTAAGGATCAATTTGTAAGGATCAGGACAAAATTTGGCTAGGAAAAACTTTATCACCCCTTTACTGTATTTTCTTCAGTCCTCATTTTCATCCATTTAAAACACTGGAAGAGCATGGAGACTTCAGAGGGGTTGGGACACTAAGTGAGGACAGTAAAGTTCACGGCAGGTTTGGGAATTCAAAGCAGAGGTTAGCATCTTCACCCTCTGGGAACCCCTACACAGGTCTTCAGCATCAGCAAGTACCAAAATTTTGTCACGTTCCCAGATACTTTTGCCAAAATGGAGGAAAAAGGAAATGCTGCTTTTAGTTTTCTAACTATTTATGCTTTTTTTTCCCTCTCCTTCCTCCTCCTTGCAGGAACAATGCTGCCTTTTGAAATCAGGATGCTGACAGGAAGAGTTCCCATTGCTCTCTTCCTCTTTATAGATCCTGTAGCAGAAAACCCTGGTATGAATAAAAGTTTGCAGTAGCAGGTGTCCTTCCACTGCTGAAACGAAGCTGGGACATCAAGATCAACTCCTATGGGAGGTGTGAGAAACTTTTAAGAAATATTGCAAGCAGAGGAGCACAAAGGCATTCCCCTGGATCAGATCTACGGTCTTTGGGGCTGCGAGTTAGAGGTAGCAGATGGTGTTGCTCTCCATCTGGAGCCAGTCTAACTCAAGACATTTATCTGTGCACACACATCCCTGTTTATCTGTGCACAGATCATGACACTTGGACACTAACACAAGCAAAGCAAGGGTTTGCATGCAATGAAGGAGTGCACAATAAAATATTCACTGTTTTAAAAATGCATTTTTAGCTACTTTCCAAGGAAGTGGCTCAGTATTTCTTCCTTAGCAGCGTTCACCAGCTTGGACAAACTGACAACAGGAAATTTAAGCTTAGTTAAAGACCAAACCAAATCAAAACAAAACAACCCCATCTCCTCTTGAAAATATTTGATGTCTGCTCACTGCCTTACTTTCATCTGACCTAGGGTTTGTGTACTTAGGTTGTTGACCATATACGCTGTGCTGTATGTTGCAGACAATGTACACAGAGCACTGCCACTCCGGAGGGGGGAAGAGAAAACCATTAGGCAGCTCTGCTACCTCTGCAGGAACGATGCCAGCAATCTCTGCGAAAAGTGGGTTTGTGCTTCCATGAATTTCTTACATGGCACATTATCCTACAATTTGCCCATGCTGGAAGGTAGGACACAAAGGCACTGATGCTCTTTGTTCAGTCAGGCCTACCCAGACATGAACATTATGTGTTTTTTGGAAACAACACAGTGAAAGTTGACACTGATTTTTAAAAAGTTACCATCTCATTTACCAAAAAAGACAGAAAGAGACAGGAAAAAGTCATCTTACTCTCAACTTTCCAGTGGCTCTGTAAATGACACTATTGTTCATGTTGCTGGCTTCCCACACAACTTTCTTACCCATTAATAGGAGGCTGCTACCGATTATTAGAGTTACTATCCTAAATCCTAGAAACTAAAGTAGTTTTCAGTCAACAGGTCTTGACTGGAAACAAGAAGCTGATTTGTTCTTGTATAAAGTTGTTGTGGTTTAACCCCAGCCGGAAACTAAGCACCACACAGCCGCTCCCTCCCCCCCCCCCCCGGTGGGATGGGGGAGAGAATCGGAAGGGTAAAAGTGAGAAAACTCGTGGGTTGAGATAAGACAGTTTAAATAGGTAAAGGAAAAGCTGCGTGCGCAAGCAAAG
>NW_008795490.1:870394-872496 GCF_000699145.1 Aptenodytes forsteri | reverse complement strand
GTGAGAAGCAGAAAAGGCCTTGGCTCTGTGTAAGCACTGCTCAGCAGTAATGAAAACATCTCCGTGTTATCAACACTGTTTCCAGCACAAATCCAAAACACAGCCCCATACTAGCTACTATGAGGAAAATTAACTCTACCCCAGCCAAAACCAGCATAAAAGTCCCCCAGTAAACAACAGTAAACAACTCTTCCTCTCTCCTGTTTAGACTTGCAAACAGAGATTTTTAAGCATCATTTTCTCACGCAGCACCATTTTCTCTCCATCTGTGGCAGACAGTCCCTATGTTCAACTTAACGTAGCAACCCAACAGCATGGGAAAAACATTTACAGCACAAGCTAGATTGCAGCAAAGACTGATATGATTACCTGTCAAAAATAAGCCAGAATTATATAAAGTATATAAATAATCAGCAAGATATTTATCAAACTCCTTGACAGCACTATATGGAGGATAAGTCAGGCTTTGAGAGTTGATGGGAAAAAAAATGCCCAAGGCTAGAAGTCAGTATAGTCCCAACCTGGCTCTCAGCAAAAGAGGTGGTTGCCTCCCCATCCCTCCCCAGCCTATAGCTTTAATAGAACAATATTTAGCAGTATTTTTGGTCAGCCTCATTCCTGATTATCTACATGTAATATCCACAGATGCTTTGATAACTAAAAACGGCACATAAAACCCCAACCCCCCCAATTACTGTCAATTAATTAACATAATCTTCATAACTTGGAGCTTTCTCAAAGGTATATAACCATAGCTTTCTTTTTAAAGCTTCAGCTTATGGAATCATGTTATTTATGAGAAGCTCAGATTTCATGAAGAATATCATGATGTTTTAAGTACTCAGGGTCACTGAGAAGGGACATAAAGTCTGATGCCTAAAAGATATAAACATAATAAGGTAAAGAAAACTGTTTTTTAAAATGTCTGGCATTATCAATGGGGGAAACAAAATCTCTTAGCACCAATCGAATCCTTTAGCATTTTGCTTATATCCACAGTTCTCTATCATAAAACACAATGGACTCAGTTGCCTCATCTATTCCCATCCAGAATATCATGAACAATCCCAAATTTCCTCTCTCTTCCAACATGCTCGGTTCTAGTGATTTCAGAAAGGTAGTGTGGCATAGCAGGAAAGCACACAATGAAACAACTTTTCTCTGCTATAAACAGACTACTGATCTTGCAATGGTTAATACCAAAATACAGTGTAAATGCTAGCAACCTTACAGTAGAGATTTTGGATATGAAGTGGCTGTAAATAGTAAATAAATCTGTAGTTTCAAATCCGGGCCTTGAAAAAAAGCCAAAGGCATAAATTCATTTCAATGAATAGATGCCAGATAATTCAAAAGAACAGTTTGGATGGCTAAAGTGTTTAAGCCACATCATCATCCTTATCAGAAGTATTTCATTTTTGGAAAAAAAAAAGGCAAGTAAAATTATGATTATTAAGTCAGGACAAAATATCAGCTCTTTCCTCTATACAGTGTTTAAATTGCGATCTTGTACATAAGGAAATCATGCTTTCCCTTCTTCTTTGGCCTGTTTAAGTTAAGTTGTCCTATGGTTTTCTTCCTTTTTCATTCATTTTGTTGGGGTTTTGGGGGGGGGCTATTTGGCACGGACTTTTTCAGCAGACACGAGGTATTGCTTCAGCAAACATTTCCTTCTTTTGAAATACAAAAGCAAATGATAATGCCGATTCCTCCCCTGTTACTGGTGTTGCGGGGGCCCCCAAAAGCCCCTGATCCCTCCCCACAGTGGGCAGCCGGCTGCTCTGGGCGGCCCAGAGGGCACAGCCCCACACCTCTCCCCACCGCACCCACAGCCGAGAGCTGCAAGGCGGGCTGTGCCGAGCCCAGGCAAGCACCCACACGTGCAGGTGGAGGGCTTTCCCCTCCCCAGGCAACAAATAACAAAGACCCCCAACCCAATCACAGCCCCAAAGCCCTACCGTATAAACCCAAGGGACACTGCGTAGGTTTTCTTTTCTTTTTTTTTTTTTTTTTGGGGGGGGGAGGTTTGTTGTTTAAATGCGTGCTCTCAAGGGCTCAAATTTGTGACAGGAACCTCTGGTGTTCATTTTACTCCCTCTCAT
>NW_008795490.1:869483-870156 GCF_000699145.1 Aptenodytes forsteri | reverse complement strand
GGGCGCTGCCCGGGGCGCTGGCCAGGAAGGACGTTTTCGGCGGTCGTTAACGGGATACACTCCGCCCCAAACTCACCGGTACGGTAGATTGAGTAGACGTGGTCATTTCGGCAGAGGACACGTTCGGATAAAACTTGCTACAAAACTTACCAGTGGTCTCAAAGACAATTACTGATACCCGATATGGCTGTAGAAATACCGCGTGTGGTTTGGGTTGTAATTTAATTTAGCAAAGCGAGTTTGGAACAAAACGTCCCCACCGTCGCTGTTTAGGCCAACACAGAGACCAAGCAAGCGAGCTCCATCACCGATGAAATTGCAGAGAGACAAATCCTATGAAGCATTGAACGTATTGTGCGCTTTCCCCTAAATAGCTACGACTGCAAAAGCATCTCGGATTTTATGCACAGTTGAATAGTGCCTATTGGATTGGAGGCCCGGTGTGACTTTGCCACCCTGGTTGCCTCCTCACAAAAAAGCAACAAAGATCCGTCAGTGATCTGAAAGGACACAGCACTGTTTTGCTTTGCATGTCAAAAGAAACAAGAATGAACCATTCCTGCTGAAAATAATTCTCTGCAGAGTAAGAATAAGAAAAATGAAAGGGATGCTCAACCAGAGACAGCTTTTAAGAGAAAACCCAAGTGGGTGAATTTCAGCCGAGTGCCTCCCC
>NW_008795490.1:858095-869466 GCF_000699145.1 Aptenodytes forsteri | reverse complement strand
CTAACCTGGGGAGCGAGGGAAAGTTGGCCACAGCCTGGATAAGGAAAGGGACTGGACCCAGCAGTTCCTACCCACTGAGTGCATCTCCATCACCCCGTCCAGTACTCTGACCAAGGACCAGACCAGACAGGTAGCGCAATCCATTTACTGTTAAAAATACGGCTTGTTTCTCTCCTCGCCAGACATCTAACGCTGAAAAAGTAGTATGGCTGGAAGAGGGGACACAGATGACTGTAGATAAAATATTAGCCTATCCCTTCGTTTTTATGTCAGGGATATTGTATGCCTACAGTGACATGAGTAAACGCAAATTCTGAAACACAGAAGGTACGTTTAACATCAGCGTGTATTTACATTCGTGTGGGTCTCTTTCCTTCTAGAGTGTACAACCACAGCAGAGCACTTCCAAGCCTGTTGTAGGCCAGGGAAATGACTGCCAGATTACACTGTAGAAATAAATTGCCATCTAACTTTCAATGTTGCGTTTGGATGCCTTTTTTGCAGTTCTTTATGACACAAATTTGAGGCTATATAAAGCCATTTGATTACCCTCATTGTATATCCTTGAGCTAAACTTGCAATCTGAATTGTCCCATTTGAAATGAAGTAAAGAAAAGATTGAATAGTAGGATTCAAACAGCTGCTTTTAACACCTGTTGTCGTGGTTTAACCCCAGTCGGCAACTAATAATAGAGTTCCCACATAAGATATGCGCTTTTTTCCCCCCTCAGACCGAGATTGGTGTGAGAGAAGTAAGAGCAAATTACGCAAGCTGATGAACACACACAAAATATTCAGCAGTTCAGGAACACCCTGCAAAAACCACTAATCAAGTAACTCGAGTCCAGACAAGGCCAAACATGGGAGGCTACACGTGGATGATGAAGAGATGAAGAGCAATCTAGCTTTAGCTCAGATTTAACGGTTCCTCCCCTCGCCCCCCCCTTTTTTTCTTTTTCAGTATCCAGCATTAACATCCAGTGCTGCCAATTTTTCTGAACCTGTTGTTAGCAAGCACTGACAGTAACAGCAGAGCCTGTCCCATAATGAACTGTTATATCTTGTATATTGAAAAGTCAACTTCTTTAGAACATCTCTCTCTGAATGAGGTTTGTCCTTCTCCAGCCAAATCTTCATAAGGCAAATGACCTGAGAAGTGTCGTGAACCTTCCCGCTTTAAAATCAATTATTTCTTCAGGTTGTAATCATCAGAGGTCACAAGGGTTTTCAAGGGGATTTATCCCTTTTCAGAAAGATACTTTTTAGTGCACTAATACAAACAGAAACCTGCTTTGGGCAGTTAAGGCTCTGGAAGACTGCTCAGTAAGGGAAAAGGAGGGAGGGCAAAGTGGATTTGCTCCAGAAAAGCAGCCTGGCTGGGGAACGAACAACTTTTCAGTCCCTATCTCCCAGGAAATGCAACGCAGCTGAGATACTGACCCGACCTCTCAGCCTGCACAACCTGCGCAACTCATCTTCTCTGACGTGGTTATCACAACTCGCAACTCTTCCCAGAGTCGCAGACGTGCTGCTCCTCACCTTCACAGGGCACAAATCAAACCGCAGAGGGATTGTCTTACCCAAGACCATACAAAGTCTGCAGCAGAGCAAGGACTTGGAGCCAGGTCACCCATGCTTCCAGCTAGTCACCTCATCCCTTTCCCAGCCTTTCCCTCAGTCAGGAATCACTCTGCAGCCACAGGCAGGGTGGAGAAAAAGAGGGGCGGTAGGAAAGTGGGGTGGCGAGAAACTGAGTTAAGGATCAAACATCAGAAGCCTGCTGAATATTAACAGTTAAACTCATCTTTTTGTCAAATGGAACTGTGAAAGAAAGCTGTGATAGGAGGCTTTCAAAGGCAGCTGGAGCTTACATACATAGGGAAATGATTGGACTTACGACTTAAAATGTTTATTTTCAGGGCGTTGATGAGAATGTGTGTCCTGCCTAAGGCCCTGGCACAGCTCAGCGTTTTTTTTCACCATCAGCAATGCTGTCCTGAGCATCTCAGATGGCAACCACCTGGCACGCACCAGCTGGCAAATGGCCTCGCTGTACTTGTATGGCAGCACATCGCTGTGGTTATTCTGGTATAAACTCCCTGCCCCGGCACTCCTCCTGAAACAAGAGTGACCGAAGAAGGAGTTATACCTGTGTAACTACAGCAGTTTAATTACACTGGCAAATTTTCCCTGCAGACAAGCACTAAGAGAGCTAATTCTGACTCTTTTCCAGGAGAAAATAACCCTGGATGTCTCTGCACCTTTGCGAACTCTGTGAGTGCTTACAGTGCCTTCACCTGCAGCAGTAATAACCTGCAACCCTGGACTTTCCAGTTCCTGTGATTTTGGTTCAGAATACCCGAGTTGCCTGTGCTCCCACTTCTGCGATAAGTATTCTGTATCTCTCAGAATGCTGATATTGCTTAAGAAATAATAATAAAAAATATTAAGAGAAATAAAAAGACACACACCCCCAAATACTACATAAAACCCCCAGCACCACAGTTTGAGAAATTAATGCCATTTTTTCACTATTGTTGTTGTAAAAGGCTTAATTTTATTACCTATTAAAGCTTTTCAGTTCTCCTTGGAGAATTTCAGGAAGCCAATAAAGGCTTGGACAAAAGAAAAAAAAAAAGAAACCTCACAGTACCAACGAGGAGCGTGCACGCAGCTTATTAACAGCACACTTGATGAAACGCACCCCCGTCTTCTTCTCTTCCAGCCTGGCACTGGTCCAAAGCAGACTCAACTGCAACAGCATGTGCCAAGCTGTGCCACAAGCTCATTACAAGGTCTCAGCCAGGTGACCTCCTGACGCTTCCACTTGTTCCTGCTGCTTTGGAGGCAAGAGCCCAAACAACATACCCCCAGACCTTGTGCCTGAGGCTGTTCAGCATCTTACTTCACAATTTTAGAAGCAGCCCAAGCTAGACCTGAAGAAACTTAACGCTGGATGTCGTACCAACACTAGCGTTTAGGTTATGACCTAGGTTTTGACAGCTCCCCAGTCAGCAGCTTTCAAGCAGTGCTGGGCCTGCCCAAAAACTTCAACTTCCCAAATTAGGCACATCGAATGTATCGAAGAGCAAATTTGATCCAATCCCATCAGATTAGATCCCATCTAATCCCATACAAACGTGAAAAAATCACTTGCTCCTATAGTTGCAGCTTGTTATTAACCAACTCTAAATAGCTAGTAAAGGCTGAGTGAAGGAAAGGTATCAGGTTTTACATGCAGTAACTCTCTCAACTGAAATTCAAAGTATGAACCCTTGATCATGAGTATGTGCAACACTTGGACTACTTATCTCAAGTAACAGAGGTATTTGTGGGGGAGAAAAGCACCGATTCCCATACAGCCTAAGAGTTCAAGCAAGTAAACTGCTTATTCAGGGATGAGAGTTTGCTGGCAGTATTCCTGGTTTGAGATGATGGTTTCTGTGCTATGGAAACATAAGTGAATATTTGCTTTCTCTGGAAACTAGTTAGGGTTTGTTGACAGTCCGGTTTAAGGAAGCATTATGGGATCCTTTTCCCTGTGTCTGTGTTTCTTCACAGGTGAAGAAAAAACCTGCCACCACTCAGCCCTAAAAGCACATTTAGAAAATAACGGAAACAAGCGTGACTAGGGCTAACCTGAAAGAAATGGCAACACCGATGGCACACGCTGTACGCTGACAAAATTACAAGGGCCTTACATGGAATTACCAAAAACTGCAGAAATACTCAGACTTTGGGCCAAACCATGATTTATACTACAGTAATTCTACTCATTTCATTGGATCATTCCAGTTCCAAAAAAAGTTTATTTTAAGGTTTTTACATTTCTCCCCATCATTATAACTTTCATGCATCTTCCATATAACAGCAACAACTTCAGAGAAAAGTCTTAAAGTTCTCAACTCTCTGACATTTTCTCTTCAGAATAAAAATTATTTTGGCAAGAGTAAAAGGAGCTGAGATTTATGGATATAAAGCAATGCCAAGTAAATATCATCATCTTATGATGGAAAGTAATTTTTCATGCTGAACAATGGTCAAACTAGACATTCACCTAATATTTGTCTTTCCAGGACCAGATGTTCTTGACTTTCTCACAGAGGTTCACCGATGAATATAATTTTCAAGATGATGACATCATAGAGGAATGCAAGGTAATTATTGCTTTTGAACACCCTTCCGCTGGTTTTGGCTTTGAATTGGAAGATTAAAAGATTCACCTTCTTACAGCAAGGTGAACAGAGAATGCACATGCCTGCAGCGGGGAAGGGAAGCAGAAGGGCTGCAACTACGACCTCTCAGATGCCGCTTTAAATTGGGGAAGGAGTTGCCAAAAAGGCAACAAGCTGTTGCTGCTGCCTTTCAAGATGATGACATCATAGAGGAATGCAAGGTAATTATTGCTTTTGAACACCCTTCCGCTGGTTGTGGCTTTGAATTGGAAGATTAAAAGATTCACCTTCTTACAGCAAGGTGAAGAGAATGCACAGATGCCGCTTTAAATTGGGGAAGGAGTTGCCAAAAAGGCAACAAGCTGTTGCTGCTGCCACTACACCCACCACACAAAGATGGGCAACAGATCCTTGTTAGCAGGTTTAGCAAGGGTGACTAAAGCTGCTGGAAAGAGCCCAGCATGAGCGCAGTCCAAGGGGCTGTCCCAGAGGGCAGCTGGACAGCCTGCCAGCTGGGAGCTCTGCTGCATTTTTACATGCAGCTACAAAGCCTATAAATTAGGATTGCCGAGCCTGCAGTTAATATGTGCATGACTCGCAAATCTTTATTGGGGGGAAGGAGTGACATCTCCAAGAGAGCTTGAAGCTTTAAGCGGGGGGGGGCGGGGAACCCCAACAAAAACCCAGAAAAACTCCTCAAGGTACTGAAGTTTTGTGGAGTATCAAAAAGGAGCTCGTGCTTCTCGCTGCTCATAGGGACTGTAAGACCAAAGTAACATCTTGGTTTAGTTCTTCAGTGTTTCACCTTTTCATCCAGTGTCACTTTTATGTTTGCTCCTTTTCACCCACAGTCTTATTTCATGCATAGATTTTAACATGTTAGAAGCAGAGAAGATTCCTGTCATTTGCCTTCATTTCAGAGTTACGGTTCACCCTCTGCAATTAGACCACTCAGTTGTTTGAGCAGGCACTTGTTAGTCTGCCGAGTTTATTTTAGATCAGAAGAGCTTACAAATGTATAATCCTATTTATGGGAGGTGTTTCAGTGAAAAGTTGAAGCAGAATTCCTTTCCCTTTTCAATGATGTTAAAAGTCTCTCCATTAGCTAAAGATGGAGAGTGAGATCCTGGCTCCTCTCTTTCCCCATCAAAGTCAGCTGGACTATCAATCAGCTTCAATAACACTTCATTACTATTGGGTAACAATTTCATTCATAGGACTGATTGTACAGCAGTGCTACAGCCCAACTGTTTTGCGCATTCTTCATTAGCTGATCTCAGTTAACGACTAGCAGAGATTAGACAGGCATTTAATTGGAGAGTGTTTGAAATGGAAGAATTATTTGCAGTTCTTTAATTTTCCTTTTTCATTGTTCTTCTAACATTGCATTTCATACTTCAATGACTTTTTAATAATAATAAAAAAGTGTCTGTTTTAATGGGGGTCTAGTGCTTTTAGATAGCTGGCCCTGCATATCGATGCATTGTCACCATGCCCTGGTCTAGACTGTTACCTAAAGTAACATTTGCATTTCTCAAATACATCTAACCACCCGTCCAGCAGTTTAACAGTCCCCACCCGTTTAAGACACTTTTTTGGGGTTTGGGGTTTTTTTTTTCCGTTTGTTTGTTTGGTTTTTAATCAGGCCTGCAGCTACTCCACAAATACAGTAAGAATTACAGTAACAGCTTCATTCCTAGATTAGGGAATCTACAAAAATTTGCTTACAATATACATCATTGGAAGGTAACTTTTTTTCCTGTGACCTCTTTATCTTTGCTGCAGTGGAGCAGAGGGACAACAGACAGGAAAGACTTAAAACATGAGAAATCAACAGCTCCAGCCCGTGCCCACCTGAACCACGCTGTAGGGCCGTGCTCTTTCTTCCACAGTTGCGCCATTTCATCTTTACACCTCTGATATTGCCAATATAGCTTCATGAGTGCATCAGCACTTCTCCCCCCACCCCCCCAATTTCTTTGCATTAGAAGCACTAACTGGTTAGTAGATTTACCGTCTGAAAGAAAGACAGTAAACAGAAAATGGTTTGTAACTACACTCTCCTTGCTAAAACCACCTCAACTATTCCAACAGATATTCTCTAGACAGCCTATGTCTCTGCTCTCTCCACTAATGCTTTTAACCTTGTCTGCCCTACCAAAAACTGCCATTAAGTTAGTCCCATTCAGTGTGTTAAAAGAGCATATATATCAGCTCTGGAAACTCTGACTTAATTCACTGTAAAAAAGGAACGACTTTTCTATTAAGAGAAGAAATCCATTTTACTGAGATAAAGCTAAAGGCTCAGTACTTAGAATAGTTTTAGAAATCATTTTAGTTTTCAGTGTTTGCAGGAGCAGAGTTGCCATATTTCTTTGCCCAAATCACTGTAACAGCACCGTCTTTGGCAATATTGGAACTAACTTCTCTTTCAAGAGATTTCTTCCAGCTCATCATATCATCATAGAATGGTTTGGTTTGGAAGCGACTATTAAAGATCATCTAGGCCAACCCCCCATCTTATGAGATATTTTGTATCCTCTACCAGAAGTACATCAAGGCACTTTCAATAACATTGTGCACAAGGCAAAATACATCTGCAGTATGTAAAATAAAGTTGTCACTGTAAAGCAAGGACTTGAGGTGCCTGCATTTGCCGTAACCTCTGCAAGCACATAAAATGTCCGCAGCTCCCAGCTCCTTCTAACACCACCAGTGCCAGTGCTCTGGCTTAGCCTGGCATTAGCTCTCCAGCACTGCCGAGAGCACGATGTGTCCTTTTCTGCAAGCTATCTCACTGCTCAAGGCAAACCATGCTCAAATACAGAGTAATGTAAGCAATTAAATGGTCTGGCTCGACATAGGTAGATCTGTGAAAAATATAAAAATGTATATCTTTTCTTCATCCCAGCTTAAATGTTTTGCAGTCTGGGAGACAACTGATTTACTATATCTAATATCTGAATTAATATTAATAACAGTATAAAAACAAAAAAAAAAAGCCCAATGAGAACCTTTAATCCAAACCTTCTCAACTTCATTGCTCTGAAAGTTCAAATAAAAACAAAACAAGGAACTTTCCTTGGAGTTTTTGCAAAACCAAACCCTGACCGACCAGGTTTTACGAACATAAAAGCTCCCTTGGGCCATCTTTAAGTGCTCTGATTTATTACCATTTTGTAGGTAATAATTACTTTCAGAGGGACACAGAAAAGGTAGTTCCAGTTTGTAAATTGTTGCTTCATGATGTGGAAGGACAGCAATAGCCAATATGGCTCACTGAGGTGTACTGCTTTAACAGATTGCAAAGTTAGGACCTATAAGGGAACAGCTTTAACACCGAGCAAAGCCCTCAGACAGCCACTGGACCAACAGCAATAGTGCGTGCCTCACTGGGGATGAATGCTTGTGGGTAGGGGTGACAGCAAGCCGCAAAATGGAGAATAAAAATTACAGGTGCTAAAGGGATCCATCCGGTTGATCTAATAATTCCTGAAAACGCAGTGCACGTCACAGACATAAAAACTGCATCCAGGTAATTTTCTCAAATAAGACCTTGAGAAACATAATTTGATAGTTAACATCTAGACACTAAACATAGTAAAAACACAGGCCGGGGAAATGCAGTGTTGTTAAATGAATTTGACCTTCCTTCCCCACATCGAAATAAATCATGTTCCTGAATAACAGCTATGGAGTTAGCAAGGTTTTGTACTTGGTCATCAAACGTATCATGAAAGAAAATGGCATACAATGAGCTCTTTGCAAACACTGTTTTGCTGTGGTCAATCACTCATTCTCCTGTATTATGAGAGTGACAATTACGCACTCAGAACCATTAACAATATCGTATGTATAGGAGTTTGATTGCAACCCTACCACTGGTACAGAGCCACTGACAAATGCAGTCTTTGTGATTTTTTTCTGGTATATATAACTTGCTGATTTTAGAATAACTGAATGTAATGCTTTGAAAAACCCAATAGAGAGGCTGTTGAAGAGTGGTGCCTGACTAATGAATTTATGGAAAAGCAAATGCAAGAATACAGACGCTACTGGAAGCAGCAGCCTGTTGTTTGGTGCTTGTACGTCTAAGTAGTTTTAAATTGCATGAACTAAAATAAGTCCGTTTAACATGTCCCCCCCCTCCAGGTTGTAAAGACATTTATATTCTTGATTTACTGTTTTTGAAAACACAAGATTTTATTTCTGTATGAAAATACTTCAGAAGGTTTATAGCTTTATACTTTCTGTAATGGCTCTTGATATAACTTGTCTGCTACCCATTAGAACATGACCACAGAGAATATTCCCGAAACACTGGGCAGCTAGTGTATATAGTATATGACAAGACTGAACTGCCTAATTGGATTCACTGCAGCAGTTTCCAATAACTAGAATAAGAAAGTGAAATAAAACTTACTTCCACTAAAGTAAATATTTCCTTCCACAAAATGTAAAGCAATCGTCTAATCGCTCTAGGAAGGACAATAACTGTTCTGAAACAACGCTTGTTCCCTTATTCCTTGCTAGTAAGTTGTTTATAGTGTACCAGAAAGAGGTTCTATTTCTTTTCAGATAGAAAATTCTTACAGATCCTCTCTCAAAATGCTTGTAATCATTATTAATTTGCTTATAAATGAAATTATAAATGAAATAAGACGTTCCCTTCCACAAAAAAATAGCAAGAAAAAGTCCAACCAGACAAATAGATGAAAACGTAGTGAGAAAAGAATGTATGTCCCATGGGAAACATACCATCATTTTATCTTTTGCCCTTCCTTCAAAGACTTCAACTACGTACATTTGAAAATTTTCCCTTACATACAGAAAGCAACTAATTCTAGGACATACCATAATAAACCACAAATAAGTTCTAACACTTTGCTATGGGCCAACCGTTTGCAGATGGTATTCCTAAGGGAATTACACCAATCCAACCAGTAGATAGAAATAAGGTATATGTTCATATGATCGATGACTACTAGCTAATAAAGCCTGCGGGCTGAATATCAAATATTCTATAACCACAAATTGCATGCAATCCGAAGAGTAAAAAATAAAACAAAAAACCCCCAAACAGTGCTGCAATTCTAAAGAATAACCAAATTTTCAGAAATTACAATATGTTTGAGGACATTTGGTGAGCAGACACAGAGGCTAAATTCATCAAGCAAATTATTCACTGAGCATTATCATTACAGCTGTGTTTTGCCTCCCAAGACTTTTGCCTTTATTTGCAATTGTGTTGATTATGCATATGCAAAATATTTTATCTATTCTATCTACCCCTTTTCCCTCTAAATGATGCACTAATTTGTAATGACAAGCATGGTGCTGCACGTGGAAAACTCATCCTCAGGGCAAGCAAGTGCACTTGCTTCATATCTAGCAACTTTCAAAAATCTGAATGCAGAATGAAATTGGTATAAATCTTCTCTAAGAATATAAATGTGCTGTGTTATACAAGAATGATGCTCTGGTTTTAGGAAACAGTTGTGGTATGTCTGTTGAATTCATCACTGATTATTCTGAAAGCATGACTGCGGCAGCAAACCGGCACTTCAATTTTAATTTGTGAGCTTTGTGCGGGGTGACAGACATTTGCATAAGAGTGACAGTAACTTTAATCCCCCTATACCCTTGACTTGCGTCTTGGTTTCTTTGAACGCATTTCTAAATCAGCAAAGCTTCAGTCAATTAGGAATTATAATACTTCTTGGGAAAGAAAAAACATTTTCAATCCCAACACAATTTCCCTGAAATAAATTATTTGCATACAGCACAGCCAGTGCCAGTAACTGTATTAAAATGCCATTGCTAATTAAATTGTATCCTTTAAAGCCTGACAGTTTTAAGCAGTAAAGGAGGGGAAAGTGTTAAATATATGTATAATTTCAAGCAATATTCTAAACACACGTTACTTGACAAATATTTGCTGAATATTTCCTGACTAAAACGCATAGTGATAGCTATTTTCCTATTCCCTCACACAAAAGGGCAAGACGACAAAAGCAGCTGTCTGATTAGGGGCACTGTTGTCCTGAATCAATTACACCCCCGCAGCAGACAGCTCCACTTATGCACCTGTTTTTAAATAGAAAGCTTCTGTAGCTCCCAAGCCTTGTACAAGGGACGATGGGGGGAGAAACCACGAGCGAAGGAAACAATAACTCTTCTGAAGGTCAGCCAGGGCATCCTGCATCCCTCGCTCTCCACACTCACTGATTGCCTCCGAATAGGAAATCCGCCCAAATCTTCTGTCATGATCAGGAAGCGGGGGGAGGAGATCCGTGTTGAACATGCGCCACTTTCACTTGCTTTTGAAGGAATATAATTATTGTGTTTGACTGACTGACTTACCTCTTTCCCAGAGCTTTTTGAGCTGAAGGGTGGCAGAGCCGAGGAGCCCGAGAAGTGGCTGATCACCCCGATGGCAGCACGCCTCCAGGTACCCATTAGCGCGGCCCCACCTCGCTCCCCATCCCTCTTACCCTCCTGGCCAGGGCTGCTGCTTCAAACTCTGCTCACAGCAAAGGTACCCGGGTACTCGCCTGCCTCCCTGTCAGCCTGCACGCTGACACAGGCGGTTCCCATTTACCTTCTAGCCTTCGGTGCTGTGCCCTGAAAAATGGCTGCAGACCGAGAGCCCACAATCTGGTTATTTTGATGAGCTCAAATCCCAAACAAGGGACTTGAATTAATTCTGTCCCACAGCTTCTGGTAGACACCTTTCTACAAGAAACTCACTACCATTTACCACCTGGAATAAAGCGGAGACTGTTTATGCAGTCTTTTACTATATGCATAAAGATTTCCATATAATACGAACTATTTCTCCAGAGTATTTCCATTTACTACCTCCGAACTGTCTAAGCACACTTTTTTCCTTAATATTAATAAAGTCTTAGTCTTTGCTTCGTACATATTTATTTTTTAACAGGCTGAAGAAATTAGAATACATTGTTTTCTTATTATCTGAACGTATGAAGAAAAATGAAACTGAACTGATGAAACAGAGTGGGCTTTGGCCAGGGCAACTGTTCTGCAGTTTGTGCATATATTCTGTTTTCATTTCCACCACTGAAGTGAAAAGTCCCCAAGCCTCTGTTTCCTTGTGTACACAGCAGAGGACAGCTAGACAGCTATCTTCATGAAGACCGCCGTGTAAGTACTACAGAAGGAAGACAACACAC